>NC_022015.1:61660579-61676901 GCF_000317375.1 Microtus ochrogaster | reverse complement strand
TATATATATATATATGTATACACACATATATATATATGGGTATTTTGCCCCTGTGTATATCTAGGCACCACAGGGTCATGACTGGTTGTGAGCCACCATGTAGGAGCTGGGAATCGAACCTGGGTCCTCTGCAGGAACAATGAGTGCTCTCAACCACTGATCCATCCCTTCAGCCCTGTGACAGGGTCTTGATATGTAGCCCAGGCTAACTTTGGTTTCACGGCCCTATGTGCTGGGATTACAGGTATGGACTTACCACATCCAATTAAACTTTCTCTGTCTTTTTTTTTTTAATTCAGAACTTGTCTGAATTAAACTCTCTTAAATTCTCTTGCCTTACAAAACCCATTATATTAATTTTGGAAAAAATTATATACATTTATTTTATATGATCCTTTAGAAATAGAAATACACTGTCTTTTTCAACTATATCAGAAATTTGGGGTTTTCCTTTCTTTTTTCTTTTTTTTTTTTTTTTTTTTTTTTTTTTTTGCTCTAACACCAATCTCCTTTGACAGCATCCTCAACTTGAGTCTATATCATAAGTTAGGACAAGAAATCTTGACCCTAGTTCTCCAAGACTGCAGAATACTTCTTCCTTCCTTCTTTCCTTCCCTCCTTCCTTCCTTCTTTTCTTCCTTCCTTACTTCCTTCCTTCCTTCTTTTCTGAGTCAGGGTTTCTCTGTCTAACAGCCCTGGCTGTCATGAAATTCACTCTGTGGACCAGGCTGGCCTCAAACTCACAGAGATCCACCTGCCTCTGCCTCCCAAGTGCTGGGACTGAAGGTATGTGCCACCACTGTAGAATATTTCTAGTAACCTTCTTGTTCCAGATGTCTATTTTCTTTGTAGTTTACAGAGAACAAAGAAGGACTTTAAAGAATTTGAGCTTTAGGGCACAGAGAATAAGTGAATTATAGTGCCATCTTTGCCCCTTAATGTAGAGGATACCTTTAAAGAAAAGGCATGGAACTCACAAACAGAAATACTTACAGAGATGGTCATAAACCAAACTACAGAAATAAATTAAATGGTTCACAGAACTCTGGAGGGCTGTTCCTTCACCAGTCACCAGTTATCCAAATAAAGTAGCGATAGAACTGCTCAAAAAGTAAAGATATGGGTGATGGCTCAGCCACTAAGAGTACTCGTTACTCTTTCTGGGGTACCTGAGTTCAGCTCCCAGCACCCATGATGATACATCATGGCAGCTCACAGCCATCTGTAACTCTAGCCCAGGGGATCCAATGGCCCTCTTCTGGCCTCCACGAACACCATACATATATGGTACACATACATTCAAGGAAAACACTCACACACATAAAATAAAAAGATACATACACCTTAAACACACAGATCTTCAAAGCAAGTGTTCCAAGGCCTTGAGAAGCTTGACGGTATCTTCAGTAGTGTGCTTCTGCACAACTTGGGAGCGCCAGCAGCAGCGCCAGCAGCAGCAGCAGCAGCAGCAGCAGCAGCAGCAGCAGCTCTGAGCAGGAACATCAGCAGTGAGAAACAATGTTCCTACTGTTACAGGTGTTGATTCCAAATCTTTAACTATCATAAGTACTCCTAAAAGCCAGTCTAGTGGTTTTCCTAGCTCTGTGTCCCGATCTCTTCACAGTAGGAGGTTCTCCCACTTAAGAAGGAAAAGCACCTGAATGCTGAAACAACATACAGTGAGCTTCTGTATCCTTAGGTTCTGCATCTGTGTGTTCACCCAAAACATGAATTAAATATACCCAGGAAAAAACCTCTGTTCTGAATATGTGTAGACAGTTTCTAAATGTTATCCTCTAGACCAAGTATAACAGCTATTTACACAGCATTTACATTGTATTAGGGGTTATACATAATCTTTTTGTTTGTTTGTTTGCTTGTTTTTGTTTTTTGAGACAGGATTTCTCTGTAGCTTTGGAGCCTATCCTGGAACTCGCTCTGTAGACCATGCTGGCCTTGAATTCATAGAGATCTGCTTGTCTGTGCCTCTAAGTGCTGGGATTAAAGGCAACAGGTAATCTATAGATGATTTACACGGAAGTCTAAATACAGGTTAGATGTAAATTCTGTGCCATTGTATAGAAGGGTCATGAACACTCATGTACTCTGGAATGAGAGAGTGGTCCCAGAGGCCAACCTCCCTCAATGCTGAGAAAAGACTGTACCAGAAGTGTAAAACCTGCAAGGAACTAAGGAGAGAAAGCAAAATAACGGAATTGGTAGCGAGGAGCTGAATGACTGTTACTAACAGAGTCTTTGGAAAACAGTTTTTTCTGGTAAATTGAAGAAGAATCTATTTAAATTGTCCATTGATAAGCCACTGAAACTAAAACCATCAAGTGATGTATAGAATGGAATTTGGAAAGTTTTGAAATAAATGAGTGACATAACAAAGCAAACCTCCTGCTCACCATCTGCTTATATTTTTGAATACTGCTACCCAGGATTTATAAAATAAAAGTAAGCTGGTGGCGGTGGCATATACCCTTAATCCCAGAACTCAGGAGGCAGAGGCAGGTAGATCTGTGTGAGTTTGAAATCATTGAAACCAGCCTGGTCTATAGAGCAAGTTCCAGAACATCCAGAGCTATATAGTGAGACCCTGTCTCAAAAATAAATAAATAAATAAATAAATAAATAAATAAATAAATAAATAAAACAAAACCTGTTGGAGAGATGTCCAGAAGACCCAGGCTCAATTTCTAGTGTTCCATGGAAGCTCACAACTGTCTGTAGCTCCATCTTCAGGGAGCTTGACACCTTCACACAGACACACATGCAGACAAAACACCAATGCACATAAAATAACCAATTCATTTTAAAAAATTAAAGTAAGCACTAAGGATAGATGATCTGGTGTCTCTCATAAAAATACAGAAGGTTCACATATGACATATAATCAATTCTTAGAGCCCTACTAATGACCAGCATCGTTAGTCAGGTGTATTGACACCTATAATGTTAGCATTCTGGAGACAGAGACAGGTGACAGCACCCACATCAAGCAGCTCACAACCGCCTGAAACTCCAGCTCTAGGGGTATCGGACACCTCTGGCCTCCTCAAGCACCTGCACACATGGACACAGACATATGCATAATTTAAAATAACAAAAATGTTTTTTAAAATTATAAAATAAAAGACAAATGACTATGTATAGCCAAATGTATCTGGGTATAGTGACTCATTCCTGTCATCCTAGCACTTGAGTGAAAGCAGGAGGACCAGAGTTCAAAATCATCCTTGCCTACATAGTGAGCTCTCAACTAGCCTAGGATCCATAAAATTCTATTTGAAAAAAAAAGAAAAAGAGAAGAAAACCAGGGCTGGCTAGATGGCTCAATGGTTAGCATGGGATGCAGTTCCCAGCACCCACATGGTGGATCTCAACCACCCAAAATTCCAGTTCTAGGAACTCCAACACCCTATTCTGACTTCCCTGGGCACCAGTCATACATGTGGTACATACATACACTTGCAGGCAAAACACCTGTACACATAAAAATAAATAAACCTGTTTTTTAAAAAATGTATATAGGGCTGGTGCAATGACTCAAGAAGCACTTGCCACCAAGCCTGATAACCTAAATTTGGTCCCTGGAACCTGCATGGTGAAGGGGAAAAAGCAACCTCCACAAGTCCCCTGACTGCTACCTATGCTCTGGGGCACACACACATACAATACATTTTAAAAAATGCATAAACTGGGTGGTGGTGGCGCACGCCTTTAATCCCAGCACTCGGGAGGCAGAGGCAGGCGGATCTCTGTGAGTTCGAGACCAGCCTGGTCTACAAGAGCTAGTTCCAGGACAGGCTCCAAAACCACAGAGAAGCCCTGTCTCAAAAAAAAACCAAAAATAAATAAATAAATAAATAAATAAATAAATAAATAAAAATGCATAAATAGTATAACATATAAATCAGAAAGTTATGCTTCCATGTGATAGAGCATTATAAACCAGGATAAAAGGAGTCAGTTCCATCCATCTGTCACCATGGAAATACCTCAAGTTTTAGTAACTGCTGGTTAAATCTGGCCCACAGAATAAAAATAAAAATGAGCTCTCTCTTCTCACATGTTCCATCCTTCTCCTGACTCAAGAGAGTGCAGGAAAATGCTGGGCTCCCTGACATCTCTTAAACCTTGGTCCTGAAGCAGAGGAAGCCAATGGGGTGTGTGATGTAAGCAGCTCCAAGTCAGCACAGTTGTCTGACACCTGCTGAGAGGTTAGCAGAGGAAATGGAGGAGGGGGCAGTAAGGAAGGAATCGACTAGGAAACAGAGGACTTTCTCATCATCTGTTTGGAATCTGGGCTTACCCAGAGACTAGGGAGAAAGTTTGTATTTGCTTAGGTAGTGCCCTGGTTCATTTTCTATTGCTGTGATAAACAACATAACCAAAGCAACATGGGGAAGAAAGGATTTATCTGGCTTATACAACTCAAAGCACAGTCTATCCCTGAGGTACGTGAGGACAGAAACTGACAAAGAGGCCGTGGAGGAGTGCTGCTTACTGACTTGCTCCTCATGGCTTGCTCAACCTGCTTGCTTTCTTTCTGTTTGGTTTTTGGTTGTTTTGTTTTGTTTATGCTTTTTGAGGCAGGGTTTCTCTGTATACCCCTGACTGTCCTGACCATGGGTGGCATTATACACAGAGCTAGCTCCTTTCACATCAATATTCAATCAAGACATTACCCCCCACAGACCTGCCTCCAAACCAAATCCAAAGGAAGCATCTTCTCAGCTGAGGACCTCTCTTCCCGGATAAACTTAGCTTGTGACAAGTTGACAAAAATCTAACCAGCGCAAGTTAGCAAGGATGAACAGAGGAAGGACCAGTGATCTAGCCAACCTCCAACAGGTAAGTAAGCACACACCATTCCTCGCAGGCAATTGATTCTGTGGCAATGTAGATTGCTTTCGGAGTTCAGTTCTGTAAGAACACAAGAGCACAAGGCTCATTAATAGCAAACACATTCCTCACCTAGTGACATCAGTTTTATTCTTGTCTTTCTGTTTAGGGAAATGTACTAAAACATTTGAATTGTTTTGAAAATTAATTTCTAAACCAAGGGGGGGAAAGCCAGACAGTGGTGGCGCATGCTTTTAAAACCAGCACTCAACCAGGTGGTGGTGGTGCATGCCTTTAATCCCAGCAATCGAGAGGCAGAGGCAGGCAGACCTCTGTGAGTTCGAGGCCAGCCTGGTCTACAGAGGGAGTTCCAGGACAGACTCCAAAACTACAGAGAAACCTTGTCTCAGAAAAAAAAAAAAGAAACAACCAAATAAATAAATGAAACCAGAACTCAGGAGGCAGAAGCAGGCATATCTCTGAGTTCAAGGCCAGCCAGGGACATATAAAGAACCCCTGTCTCAAAAAAAAAAAAAAACAACAACAACAAAAACAAAAAAAGAGGGGAAAAAAATAAAATTATTTTTATTTTCTCACTGACTCCATTAAAAATTAGGAAAAAATATGAAATGGTGTCTTGTTTCTACGGAGACACTATGGGACAAGCTTTGCTTTGTAAGTAATAATGAATTGATTACAAAAAGGATTGATCGTCTACTACTATTAGGTAACCTACAGGTATGAACAACCTGAATAGAACTCACATGTGTTTCTGGCACTGTGGCCCTATACCAGTTCGCTATTGCATGTGCTAAAATCATCCATCTCCTCTGACTGACTTTTTGTAATCAGTTCTGCAGGTTTTTGCCTGAAGGAATTTTCTAAGGTTTTCAATATCCTCTAAGTACTTTCTCTGAAGACCCATCCTGTTAGTCCACCAGACTAACCCAGACAGATGCGAACCTCAGTAGTGAACGCCGCCTTCTTGTAAATATACTTCTACCAGGAGAGGAAGAAGCAAGAGGACTTGCCATCTGAATTGTTGTATCTCCTACTCAGGGTATATATCTGAAAGACTGAAGCAGCAGAATGCACACTCTAGCCATGCTCATTAAATTAAATTGGATTTACCATCTGTTGGTAAATATTTCCAAGTTTGTGCTTCGTGCAATACTTCTCCATGACTCCATTTTCTGTCGAGCAAACTAAGGCATTTCCTTTTATTTATTAATTTTTAACTTTTATTTTATGCATATGAGTGCTTGCCTGAATGGATTTGTGTAGACCGTGTACACACCTGGTTTGGGTGGAGGCCAGATGGTGGAATCAGATCCCGTGGAACTGGAATTACAATAGTTGTGAACCACCATGTGGGTGCTGAGACTTGAACCGGGGTCCTCTTGAAGAGCAGCCAGTGCTTTGCTTACCAACTGAGTTATCTTTCTAATCCTTCCAAAGCACTCTTCAGCTTGTGTTGAGCTGACATAAAACTAGCCTACACAACATTCCCCACTGTCTCACCCTCAACAGGAAAGTATGTACTACACACACTCAGATCAAAGCTCCTTCGGGGTCTCATTAGCTCGAAGGGTTAAAAGCCCCATTTCTGGAGCCAGAATTTGCTTTGCAATTTTGCGGTACCACTTACCAATTGTTAGATATTTGACAGTTACTTAATCTCTCTGTATTTCTGCGTCCTCATCGTAAAGCGGGGCAATAATAGTACCAATCTCATAGAGCTGTGAGGAAAGGAGAGGGAGGGAGGGAGGGAGAGAAGAGGAGATGAAAGGAGACAGAGGGAGGGGGAGAGGGGGAGGGAAAGAGGGAGGGAAGGGAAGGAGGGAGGGAAGGAAGGAGGAGAGGTACAAACTGGCACTCATAGACTAAGTCACTGAAGGCAGGTGTTGTATTTTAACTATACTCTTTACTGCCACCCTAACACCCTGGTTTGATATTGATAAACTACATCAACATATGCTGAATGATGAATTACTACCAATAAATACATGACAGTTGGTGAAAAATAAAAATAAGAATTGAGCTATCAGAATAAAACCATCTTGAAAATATTTTTTTGTTGTTGTTTGCTTGATTGTTTGGTGTTTGGGTTTTGTTTGTTTTCTGTGTTTCAAGACCTGGTTTCTCTGTGTGGTCCTGGATGTCCTGGAATGCACTCTGTAGACTAGGTTGGCCTCAAACTCAGAGATCTGCCTGCCTCTGCTTCCCGAGTGCTAGGATTAAAGGCGTGCACCACCACTGACCAGCTTTGAAGACAGTTTAGTGTCTTTTATTAAAATAGTCTTACAGCATGCCAGTGTCCCAGTTAAGAGCTTAAGTGAGCTACTTTTGCCTCTGGAATCGTCTGTTGGTATTTCAAGGACAGTCCAATCACTCTGAGACAAGCTGGATCCTTCTCTTAAGTCACAATAATGCCCAACATTATGACATGAGCAAGAATGCCTACAACCTATATTCCTACTTATTCAAAGTTCTAAATGAGAGTCAGCTTCAAATGTTACCTCCCTTATGGACTAGCTAGCTCCTGGTGTATATCTCCGACAAACTAGAAGGATGCTAGTTCCAGCTGAAGTGTGCAAAAAGCAAAGCAGCGTGGGTTCTCCAACGACCAGCCTCAGTCAGAAGGTACAGTGATGCTTAGAATCAAGCTTCATTCCCACCGTGTGTCACTCAATGACTGAAAAATTATATTCTCTTTGACAGTTTGTTTATTTGGTTTTTCAAGACAGGGTTTCTCTGTGTACCCTTAGCTGTCCTGGAACTCACTCTGTAGAGCAGGTTGGCCTTGAACTCACAGAGATCCATCTACCTCTGCCTCCAAACTCTTGAGTCCTGGGATTAAAGGTGTGTGCCATCAGCACCCAGTGGAAAAAACTATATTCTTTTCAAATACAAAACTTAAACATATAAATGTAACTTATCAGCTGGACAACATATTGTCCTGAAAATAAAGCCATCCTTATGTTTATTTACATGACCAACCCATGTTACATAATCATTTCTTCATACAGTCAGCATGGGATGTTCTCTTAGTTACTATGTCCATCTTTTGTTTCTTAAAGGAATTGTCAGTTGCCAGGCTTAGTTGATACTCTGTGTTCTGAAGTGGGGAAGGGGCCACATGCATTTATTAATTACGAACCAAATTTTATAGCTTTATCTCGCTGCCGCACTACAAATAACCCAAATTCTCCAGAATATGGAGGTCTATTTTTATTCAAGATGCCAATTTTTCTCTTTCAATAGAATGTATTGATGAAATTATTTTTTACTTCTTTAATTTCTCTTTAGATGAATCCAAGTATGGATTCATTTATAAAATCTAAAATCCCAGTCTTGGGGACACTGAAGCAAGAGGATCACCCCAAGTTTGAGGCCAGCCTGACCCTGGCACCCTGATATACTGATACCATGTCTGAAAAAGAAAATCTGTATATGGAAGCAGACAAGTCATAGGTTTGATTTCACATTGGTCCCAATGAGCTTGCAACAATGCAAAGGCTTAATAAAACTCTTAACATGGAAAATCCTACAGTAACGCGTGTTCTTAGTCTACAGCTGGGATCAGCAATAACCTTTCCGTTTCCAAGTGAGTCAGCAGTTAATTTGTGTCCTCTGAGCAATCGTGGCAAAGGTGAAGCATGACCTGGAGGGACATTGCAGAGCGAGAAAGGAAGTGCGGTTTTCAGGAAGGAACAGAGAAAGAAAGGCACTTCCCTTGAAGATCAGCGGCTTCCTCAGATCCCACTGTGTTGGTCAATCCCAGCTCACACGTGTGAAAACTGTGAGGAAGAGAGAGAAATGAAGCAGAGGGGATGAGAAAGGTGGCTGGGAAAAAAATTGTCTAACTGATAGAGAGCAGAGAAGACAACACGAGATTGCCCTAGTGCCAAAGCTCACTGACGTGTTCTAGAGCCTTCGTACCACTTGAGATAAGGTTCAACAGCCAGGTTCTAGCACAACTCCACAATTCCACCATAGTTACGAGGGTGTATTCTGTTGCAGTAATGCTGGAGATTGAACTCTGGGCCTGGCACATGCCGAGATGATGATACTTCCAGTATAGCTTTACTGTCTTTCTCCCCAGTTCATCATGGTTAAGAATTGCTTGGGTTGTGAACTGGACATGGTGGTGGATACATGCAAGTTCAGCACTCGGGGAGGCTGACACAGGAGTTCATGGCCATCTTTGGCTAAGAAGTGAATTTAAGGCCAGCCTGTGACAAACATTACCAGATAATAAATTCATTTAAAACTAATATCAGTAGAAGATAGCAAACTTCTTTATATTTCTTCATGTCAACAGTAAGTATTCAAGAAAATCCTCATTTATTATATTTCAATGGGCTACAAGTGAATGAAATAGACTGTGGGCTCCTAACCATATTTTCTCTCTGATTCAAGTTTCTCAAAGATATCAAAAATAAAAACAATGGACCCCAATGGGATCTAGCTCACTTAACATTTATTTACAGTGAAACACTGAATAAATTAATCAAGGGAACTTATGATGAACCAAGTCGTAAATTAAATCAAAATGGGCATATCAAAATATATATTTGAGCCGGGCGGTGGTGGCGCACGCCTTTAATCCCAGCACTTGGGAGGCAGAGGCAGGCGGATCTCTGTGAGTTCGAGACCAGCCTGGTCTACAGAGCTAGTTCCAGGACAGGCTCCAAAACCACAGAGAAACCCTGTCTCGAAAAACAAAAACAAACAAAAAAATATATATATATTTGAGGGCTGGCAACATGGCACAGTAGGTAAAGGCACTTGCTGCCAAGCCTGCCAAGCCAAGTTTCATCACCAGGATCCACAGGATGGAAGGAGAAAACAACTCCCACAAGCTGTCCTTTGACCTCTACATACAAAATATGGCATATGCACACTCCCCTTTCACACACATACACACACTCTAAATATGTAATTATATTGTTTATATGTATATATGTATAGATGGATGGGTATTTGAGCTATGGTGACATATACTGATATTCCTAACACTAGGAAGGCATATGTAGGAAGACCACAGAAAGTCCAAGGTCAGCCTGATCATGGAACCCATTCCGAATCAGGCAGGACTACATAGTGAGACCCTGTCTCAAAACAAAACATGTTAAGTGAGATAGATCAGTGGGCTCAGGCACTTTCTATCAAGGCTGACAACTGAGTTTGAGTCCAAGAACCATGATGCTGGAAAGAGAGAAGTGACTCCTGTAAGTTGTCTTTTGACTTCCACATATATGCCCTTTGCACACATACTCACAATAAATAAATAAAATGCACAAAGATGAGAACACAGAAGATTGAGCTGGCAGTGTAGCTCAGATGGTAGAGTGTTTGACTGTCATACATGGAACTCTGGGTTTGGTCCCCCCAACCAGGTATGGCAGAGCGGGCTGGCAGTCTCACCTTTCAGGAGGTAGGAACAGAGAGATTACAAGTTAAAGGTCAAGCTGGGCCTTTAAATCCCAGCACTCCAGAGGCACAGGCAGGCGGATCTCTGTGAGTTCGAGGCCAGCCTGGTCTACAGAGTGAGTTTCAGGACTGAAAACCCTGTCTTGAAAAAAGGAAGGAAGGAAGGAAGGAAGGAAGGAAGGAAGGAAGGAAGGAAGGAAGGAAAAAAGAAAGAAAAAAGAAAAGAAGAAGAAGTTCAAGGTCATCTGGGCTAGCAAATTGGAGGCTAAGCCAGGACACATGAAATTCATCCTTCTATACACAGACACACACACACATATATACACACAAACACACAAAACCAAAACAAAATCAAAATATAGTATTTCAATCTCTACCAGTCTAGTTTAGGAAGAATTGGTTTTTTTCTCTCTTGCTTTTTCTTTCTTTCTTTCTTTCTTTCTTTCTTTCTTTCTTTCTTTTTTTCTTTCTTCTTTTCTGTCTTGGCATTTAAGCAAATATAATCTATTAATAAATCATGTTCAGGTGGAATTATAAGGAAAAGCACTAATTGAATTGGGAACAGAGACATAGTATATTGTGCCATGTGTTTCTTTGTAAATATTCTAACAATTATCTTAATGTGCTCAAGACGCCATAGAAGAATGTTAAAAGGTAGATGAGTCACTTAATTGCCTCACCTCAAGATGACAGCTGATAGATAAAGTGCAGAGATAAATTTAGGGGTAAAAAAGATGCCAGCTGATTTGGTTCCATTGAGGACTTGTAAGTGGTCACTTTCCCTCTGTATCCTTATGAAGGAAAGAGATAAGAGAAGAGGAGAAGAAAGAAAACTAATAATAAAAGGAAGGTGGGGCAAGGGAGCAGAGGTAGGCTGTTCCCTTCCTGAGGGGACTTGTCTCTCAGCTCAAGGGCCTCATCCTCAGTGTCTCATATAATCCCAACTACCTCCCAGAGGCCCATCTCCAGTGCCAGCATGCCAGGGGTTACGGTTCAGACTTCTGAATTCTAGGGGTCCGCAAACACTCAGTTCATTACACCCGAAATACAATGCTCTGGATGGAGTTCTGGGTCTCTGGAGTGAGGGCGGTCCGCCTGTCTTTTGCTCAGGAAGATAAGGAATAAGTAGGAGAACTGAGGAGGAACAGATTCCAAAGCACCCCCAAAGCTCGTGGTGAAGTTGTCCAGATTTTTTCCCCCAGGAAAAATTATCTGGTCTATACAAAGACAATCTGAGAATCACAGCCTAAGAACCTGTACCATGGCAGAGACAGAGAGCTCAGAGGGCAGATCAGTGTTTGTCAGATGTGGAGAAGAAGAGAAGGGATAATCATGAAGGGGTCAATTCATGGAGGTCTCTGGAGCAGTCAGACTGCCCCGTATTAGAATTAAGGTGGGGTTTCTATGGATTTCTTCTTGTATTAAAATTCATGGAGGGGGCTGGAGAGATGGCTCAGAGGTTAAGAGCATTGCCTGCTCTTCCAAAGATCCTGAGTTCAATTCCCAGCAACCACATGGTGGCTCACAACCATCTGTAATGGAGTCTAGTGCCCTCCTCTGGCCTGCAGGCATACACACAGACAGAATATTGTATATATAATAAATAAGTAAATAAATAAATATTAAAAAAAATAATTTATGGAGCTATACAGACATACATAGTTTTACTGTATGCTAATTCAAGGGATTAAATGGGAGCCTGTTTTATTTTAAAGATTTTATTTATTTATTTTGTGTACATTGATGGAGAAGACATCCAAGCATAGTGTTCATTGGGTGGCCAAAAGATCATACCAGGGAGTCGGTTCTCTTCTTTCACCAGAGATCAAAATCAGGTCCTCAGACTTGGTGGAAGTGCCTTTACCCACTGAGCCATCTTACCAACCATGTGAGGCTGTTTTAATAGTAGACAAGAATTTCTGCAGGAATATATAGGAACACATCAAAATTGGAAGACACTGATTTTTTTTTTTGACAATTACACAGCTGAAATATCAAACGTGCCAATCTTAGAAGCTGGTCTCCCAAGCAAGGGGTTGAATATTGTTTCCAGTCAATGTTTTGCATTCTTCTACATCATATCCATGGCAACTCGAAAGCTAATGAGATGCCTGGCAAGCCTGACAGCCAGAGTTTGATCCCTGGATCCCACATTAAGGCAGCAGAAGAGAATCACTCCACACACGTGCTGTGACACACTTACACAACACACACAACACACATCCACACACTCTCATACATACACACACACACAGATAATTTTCAAAGGATACTTTCCAATAATGCTTTTATAAAATTTCTCATTGTAGACCTAAAAGTACTAATTTACCATACTTCTTTTAAAGAGCCAGCCATAGCCTATGCATTGTTTTGACAGGAGCCAGGACAGTGAGAAAGAATGCAGGCTCTGGACTGAGACTGCCTGGTTTAAGTCCTGACTGGGTACTGTGATGGCTCATTTGGGTGGTTGTCTACCTGACCCATCTGGGAGGAGGAAATCCCAAAGGAAGAACTTCCTCCATCAGATTGGCTTGCAGGCATGTCTGTGCGCTATTGATTTGGTGTAGGAGAGCCCAGCCCACTTGGCAGCATCTCTAGGAAGGGGGTTTGGGCTACTTAAAAAAGGCAACTGAACATTAGCCTGGGCACAAGATGGGAAGCCTTGTTCCTCCATAGTTTCTGCTTCAAGCTCCTGCCTTGAGTTCCGGCCTTGGCATCCCTGGATGATAGACTATACCCTGAAAGGTGAAATAAACCCTTTTCTCCGCAAGATGCTTTTTGGTCATTTTGTTTATGGCAGCAACAGAAAGAAAACCAGGGCAGACACTATTTAGTAAGATAATTATAATCGCCTTCATTTCCTTATCGGAGAATGATTACATTTCTTAGTGCATTGGGTTATAAGAATTAAGTGAGGCCGGGCAGTGGTGGCGCACGCCTTTAATCCCAGCACTTGGGAGGCAGAGGCAGGCGGATCTCTGTGAGTTCGAGACCAGCCTGGTCTACAAGAGCTAGTTCCAGGATGACAGGCTCCAAAACCACAGAGAAACCCTGTCTAGAAAAAAAAAAAATTAAGTGAGTTACTATATAGAAAGCATTTACTCTGGTGGCTGGCACATATCCAATGCTAGATAAGTATTCTGTCAATCATAATACTTTACAGCCCCTACATGACATTATAACTGATTAAATGCCCAAATTATGTTCATACAATGATTTTTTATTAAGTTTATCATAAATATATAATAACTGTAATAAAGCTTTAGTTTAAAGGCTCTGGTTTACAACCCTATCTCAAAACTGTGACAGGGACAGCATCCAGGTCAAGCTTTCATTCTATCTCTGGTGAAGAACAGAAGCATGCTCTAACTGACAGTAAATCCAATAAGCATAAAACCACTGAGTGTTTACAAAAGGAAGCTAGTTGGAGCCTACATCGTGTTGCTAAACCTACAGTGTTCACACTGGAAACCCCGGTCATTAAGTAAACACTGCATTCTAGACTCACACTCTGGCTGTACTGACTCCATCTGGGTAGCTCCACTAGCAAGACTCAGAGCAGTGAACGAAGTTCTAGGGGGAAAGACTTAGAATCTGTAAAAAAGAACTCATGCCGGAGTGGCCTCTGAATGTACACGGATCTGCTAGGGTGGTAAGGGAAGTCCACATCACCAACAATGTAGAGATAATGGCCATGGCTGCTTGGTGAGTTATTATTACTTTGTGTTGGTCCAATTCCTTTACCTTTATCCTCAACCCCATCACAAAGTCTCTAATATTACAGATGAGAAAATGAAGCCTCAGAGAAGTAAAATACATTGTCCCAAACGTAAAGTTAGTAAGTAAAGCCCTGATTTCTATGTTCCCTAACTGTACAGAACACGCATGCGCACAGAAACACATCTTTTTACGGGGACTGGGGACTGAACTTGAGACCTCACATATGCCAGGCAAGTGTGCTACCACTGAGCTAAATCCTTAGCCCTGTAGCACACATTCTTACTATAATTCTACACTAACTTCAGATGAAAATTCAACAACATTTCATATTTTCTTCAACCCCAAGAACCTATGATTCATTAAAAATTTACCTTCCTAGATACACGACCAGGTCTTCCCTAATCATTTCTCTAGCCCCAGAACAGGGGTCTTTCTCAAGGAAAAGGATGGCCCAGGACAATCTTTTCTGTTTTGAAACAGGGTCTCACTGCGTAGCTCTCACTGAATTTGCCATGTAGACCAGGCTGGCCTCAACCACACAGACGCTTGTCTGTCTCTGCTGCCTGGGTGCTGGGATTAAAGGGCACGTCGCCCTACCTGACTCTGCTACAGACTGATGACATTTTTAGTTTTTTGTTGGTGAAAGTTGTTGGTCTATTGGATTAATATATTCCAAAGATTTTAGAAAATAGTAGAAAGGATAGTAGGTCAGACACACAGGTGGGCAATGACCAGCTACAAACGAGAATAAAGACACGCCACGATAATTTGGAGTAGTCTAGTAAATATGTAATACTCTCCATCCTGCACACTGCAGATTGTTCATTGCAGTGGAAGCTATTTCTTATCTACCTAACATATGCTGGACAGAAACAGAATTTGGGAGTGATATTAAAATGGAGTTTCGTAAGAGCTGGGCTTGTAGATCAGTGGTAGTGTGCTTATCTTGAAGACACAAGGATTTAAATCTCAACACACACACACACTTGCCAAGATTTGGGGGGGGGGTTGTGAGTGTGAGTTCAAGTACTGGAATTTTTGATTTATTCACCTGCAGAAGGAATTATTCATCAAACTGAAACTCTAATTGGAGTGCATGCTTTTAGACATCATTCAGTGAAACTGAGTGATTTTCAAGAGTCCCAAGCATGGGATTGGAACGAAGGTGGGCCACAGGCCAGCGACGTCCACCTCGACAGAATTGTGAAGCTGCAATTAACCGACTAAGACGCACTACATCTTTTGAGCTTTTCACAAAGCACCTCGGGGAGGAAAACGCTTGAGGAGTCAGCCTCTCGGCCTCTTTTGCCCATCCTCCATCCTCTTTACCGGTTCCTCACAAACCCGAGAACTCAGGAGACATAAAGAGATGGGTGTGAGCACGCCTCTGGCATTGGATTGGTATTTAAACTTAACAAGCGGCAGGCAGGAAGGTAGAAAGGCTTCTGAAACTCTATCAGGTGCACTATTTTGAAGCTGAATGGGGCTTTCAGCTCTGCCAATTTAGTATAGTTGGTTTCCTGCGGCTCTGTAACTCAAGTCACAATCTTTGCTTTTCTCTTTCTTCCCGATCCTCTGTTTTATTCTCCTGATCCAGAAACAATGACAATAGAAGGGGGGAGGGGAGGGGATTTTAAGCTTGGCTTGCCAGGGAGTCGCTGCCGGTTCCCCGTGGCGAAAGGAGAAGACCCAGCAGGGCTTTCAATGCCTAAAATTAGTCAACTTTGCCCTTGGTTTGCCTGTGGAAGAAATACATTCATCTCTGAATCAATCAATAGTCTCTCTCCCCCCCCCCTCACCCTTCACTCTCTTCCTCTCTCCTGCTCTGCCTCCTCCCTCCCTCTCTTGCCAGGAAGGCATCTTAAATATTGAGAATGTATCCATCGGTCGGTAAAGTGCTTGCAGCAGTGCAAACATGAGGCCCTGAGTTCAAATCCCCAGACCTCAAGTAAAAACCTTGTGCAAAGACAGACAATAGCTGCAACATTAGTGCTAGGGAGGTGGAAACAAGGAGACTCCTAGAGCTCAGCTCACTGGTCAGCCACGCTAGCTGACCAGTTAATTCTGGGCTTAAGGAAAATACCCTGTCTCAGAAAAGGAGGTGGGGAGTGAGAGAGGACACAATGTTGACCTCTAGCTTCTAAACCTGTGCAAACCCATACGAACATGAATATAGATGTCTATGTCATATCCACAAACCAATATTTTAATGGGTAATGAGAAAATGTGTTGAGCTTCAGTGCATGAAATCTTATGTGAGTAACAGCGCTGAGTTGTCACTGAAGGTAAAAAGTAGGTTGTGTGTGGGGTGGGAG
>NC_022015.1:61656263-61660479 GCF_000317375.1 Microtus ochrogaster | reverse complement strand
GGGGCGTGAGATGGCTGTCGTTCTTCCAGAGGTCTTGAGTTCTATTCCCAGCAAACACAGGCTGACTCTCATCTGTAGTGAGATCTGGTGCCCTCTTCTGGTGGGGAGGCGTATGTGCAGATAGAGCACTTGTATACATAAAATAAATAAATACATCTTAAAAACTTAAATAAATAAAATAAAGGGCTGTGGTTGGCAGGAAAAAAAAGATGACATGCAAAATATTTTCTTCTAAAGCACCACTAGCTTACATTGTACTCCAGCTGCTAAGCTGCTTCTTTCTGTACAACTTACTTCAATGTTGATCAGAGACAAACCTCAGCTTAAAAAATAATAGATCAACATCTCAGTGAAGACTTTGAATTCTTTTTTATGTGTATCTTTAGAACTCTGTGAGAATAAGGACTGTACAGACAATAAAAAGCTATTGATAACCAGAGTAGCCCTGACAATGGACTGAGAAATATCTAATGGTTCTCCTGGATTGATCAACTTTTTAATTAATCAGTCTTAGGGTTCTTGTTTGTTTGTTTGAGACAATTCTTTCTCTGTAGCCCAAGCTAGCCTAGAATTCAGTAAGTAGCTCAGAGTGGCTTCAGACTCTTGAAAATCCTCCTGCTTCAACCCATTGAGTTACAGTATGAGCTCTCACACCCAGTTTAATATTCTGCGCTTCTATTGGGGTCATAGAGATCAAACTTTATAGGTTTTTATATAACTATTCTGAATGCTATACGGATCAATTAGACTCGGGAAGAGCGGAACACTGAAGTTGAAAATGAATGAACTAAGTGCTCACAGGAACAAATCAGAGACTAATATTTCAGACCGGAGGCCACAGTGGAAAGGTGTAAGGGGTCATGTCCTCGTATAACGTCAAAAGAGTTGTATAAAATCACTCTCCTTATAAACTCCTGAGTGTGAGGAAATATTAACTTCATTATATAATGAAAATATCATCTGTGATATGACACCAGCATGGACTTTGGTCATTGGCTAAACGCCTAGCGCTGACGTTGCATTTTATGTACATTGCATCATTTAAGTCTCAGTGCAAATCCACAGCACATGTACTGCACTGTTCCCAAATTAAATGGAGAAACTGAGGCCTGTGAGCATAAGTCCAAAGTCAAACCTAGGGCTATACAACTTTTGTTCTTAAATTCCGTAGCTATCAAGACTGGCCCTGGTCTGACTAGACTCTAAGAAAGTCACCATGGACAGATCCATCCTGAGGCGTCAGCAATAACAGCAAGCTCCGTGAAACAACCCATCCACATGTCCTACCCCTGAACTATCCTTCCTTTCATCTTGCCCCATCGTCGGAGAAGTCCGCAGAACTGGAATCCGAGAAGCCCAACTACATATGCCAAGTTTAAAAAACTGTCCCGAAAACGTTTAAAAACCCCTTCTATGCCCATGGCTCCTCCCTTCCTAGAGTTCTCATCTGAAAGGAGAATGCAGAGTCCACCTACGGTTTTGCAAGATGAATACAATTCTCATGGTGAGCACCCGAATTATAGACTTGAACAGAAGAGATGCAGATTGAAAGGACCTGCATTTACAAAATCTAATATCTCAAAGGTCTTCGTGTCCGTTTAAATTCATTTCACAGATGCTTCAAGATTAAAAGTTATAGAATCTAATGGAAAAAAGGCTTTGTTTGGGTAGGGGAGGGAGCTAATGCTTTTGTAAGCTTAAGTTTTAAAATGCAAACCACCAGAACATGTGACTTTTCCAAAGCTTCCAAGGGCATTTTCCTAGAAGCAGGTAAATGAGAGCATCCAAGTGACCTACTTACAGCCAAAGCTGCTCCAGGTTATAAAAGATGGCCATCAAATGTACCCTGGAACCCTGGCATCTGGCCTTGTTTTATGGCTCATCGATCAATCTGTTGTTACAGGAGAGCTCATTTCAACTGTGGTTTCTAAAGAATTCCCATCTTTGTTATTCTTATCCAATCCTTCGCAACTCCTCCCCCACTTGCAAAACCACCTGGAAGGGTATTTAAGAAGGTCTCCGAAGAATCCCAGGGTGGCTACTCTATTGTCTACGCCTTGAAACTTGTTAATGAGGCTAAAGTAAGGTTAGACAGCTTAATACATTTTTTTTTTTTTGCTGTAAGCAGTCCTGACATTATCCACAGATAGTACCATTTGAACAGTATAGCATGAGTAATATACGAAAGATAAACAAAATATTGTAGATCTAAAATAAATACCTACATTCTAAAAACATGGTTCTGGGTAGCAGGTGTTATGAAAAAGATACAATTAGCAGTTCTGCTTGAGAAAAGGGTTATGCAGAAATGCCAGGTTATCGTGGCTGAGTCCTCTCCTACTAACATGAGACAATCCCACTACTCAGTTTGTACACTGAAGAGCATGTGCAATGTTTTAAAAACACAAAAGCAGGGAAAGTAGGTGTACCACAGCATGCTTTCTTAACTTTGCTTCTACCTGTTAATCTGTGCCTTACACAGAAGTGAACCATCAGCTCACCTTTCTAGTTCTTCCAATCTTTTAAGAGTGTGGTTTTCCAGGGCTGGAGAGATGGCTCAGAGGTTAAGAGCATTGCCTGCTCTTCCAAAGGTCCTGAGTTCAATTCCCAGCAACCACATGGTGGCTCACAACCATCTGTAAAGCAGTCTGGTGCCCTCTTCTGGCCAGCAGACATGCACACAGAATATTGTATATATAATAAATAAATATTAAAAAAAAAAAGAGTGTGGTTTTCCAATGCATCTGCCTGGATCCCATCTTATCATTCCTATTGGAGAGAAAGCATTCAGTGGTTCTCTCTCCCCCCATCCCTCCCCCCCCCCGCACCTCACTTCTCTATGGCTTCAGGGACATCTTCACATGCTTTCTCATCTTTATTTATTTGCCCGTGCTATTTAACTTTCCTTGTCAAAATAATTAAGAGGATTCTTTTCTATACACTAATAGTTTTAAAAAGAACCATAGTTACCAAGTAACAATTGTAGCGGCAAAATCTTTGCTATATTATTTCACAGGTTTGTTGGCAGGCCAGTCTTCCTAAGTCACTCTCAAGTGAATTACTTCCCAGTGAGCAATGAATAGACTCGGGATGGCATGTTTGTTTCTGTAAAGATTTCTGGATGTTCTTCCTTCCAAAGAGATTTTATTCCAAATTTTATCATGAAAACTATGAAATGATGTTTTGGTTTGGTGGTTTCATCTCTCTCTCTCTCTCTCTCTCTCTCTCTCTCTCTCTCTCTCTCTCTCCTCTCTCTCTCTGTGCATCCGTGTGTGTGTGTCTGTGTATCTATGTGTTTTAAGACTAAATTGTAATGCAGGCTAGTTTCAAAGCTGTCAAATTCATGACAATCTTCATGTTTCAAATTCTCAAGTTACTGATATTAGAAGCCAGGCCACTATATCCAACTTGGTTCGATTTCTTTATCTTAACTGGTTTACTGAAAGATTGGCCTTTTTAGACTCTAATGGTAGAGATTTGGCAGAAATACATCGAAAGTTTACATTCACTAGGGCCTACTTTCTCAAACCAAGGTTTAAAGTCATCTGAGAACAGGCAGTGGTGGTACACACCTTAATCAGAGGCAGACGGATCTCTGTGAATTCGAGGACAGTCTGGTCTACAAAGCAAGTTCCAGGACAACATGGTGGTAACACAGAGAAACCCTACCTCCAAAAACTTAAAGAAAAAATGCCGTCTGAGAATCATTTCAGATGTTTCTGTGATTGTTGATGGACTGGTTTATGCAGAATTATTTCATATAGTTCTGGAAGCCAAGAAAAGCAAGCATAGGGAGTTGGCAGTTTCTGTGTCTGGTAAGGGCACTTTTCCTGTCTGTCAATGTCTTCTCAACATACTGTAACATTATAGAGATATCAGCTGTTTACTAACAATGCAGGTTCCTGAGCTACAGTTTGGAACTGTTGGAGTGGAGTCTCTAAGGCTGACAGCCACAAGTTCTAATTTAGCCAAGTCATTCAGGGGGATCTGCATACTTTAAATTTTGAGAACATCTCACCAAAGAAATTCTCTCCTCCAGCCCAGGGTCCAGTGCACTGATGACTGTATAGCAAACTAATCTCTCCCATCCGTTAACAACAACCACAACCAAAACCACAGGGTCGCACTGGGAGAAGACTGCAACAACTGTTCCAAGACACACTGTACAGAGAAGCACAACTAAAAACAAAACAAACGGGCTGGAGAGATGGCTCAG
>NC_022015.1:61638799-61656163 GCF_000317375.1 Microtus ochrogaster | reverse complement strand
GATGCCCTCTTCTGGCTGCAGGCAGACACACAGACAGAATATTGTACACATAATAAATAAATAAATATTTTTAAGAAACAAAAACAAAAAAGACCTATATTAATTTGGTAAAATTAATTATATGGTTCTCATTGTTAAAAAGAGGGAGGGCAGGGGAGAGGACCTCAGTTGGCAAAGTGTCTGCCACATAACTATGAGGACCAGAGTTTGGATGCCCAGTGCCTACTTAAAAAGTAGGCACAGGCCACTTACCCACAACCTACAGGTTCCCCTCAAGAGCACATCCAAGCTCTCTCTGCCCAGCCAGGTCCTATACCTACTGTACTGTGATCTAGAAGAGTGAGCCTACCTGGTCCATGTCTCCTTTTCATGGGCTTTCCCCAGCTCTCAGATCTAGTCCAGGTCCCACAGACAATGCCCTGACCTGGTCAGAACAGCCCTTCTGGCACTACCCCCAAATCAAGGCTCAGATCAGATCAGATCAGAACACCCGTTCTTGCTTGCCAATCCAACCTTGTGTCCACCAGATTTCAATCTAATTTATGCATGTCTAACCTTCAAGTCCTACACAACTGGCAAATTCTGTGTTCTGTCCCAGCTTGCTGTATTCATATCAAATAGAGAACTAACAAAAGAAGTACACATGACAGGATCTCACTACAAAACATATAAATAATATGAACGATTGAGGCAGTCCCCAATCTACCATTCTCATAGAACTGTTCTCCAATTGTCTTACTTAGGGTTTCTATTGCTGAGAAGAGACACCATGACCATGGCAACGCTTTAAAGAAAAATATTTCATTGCAGTAGCTTACAGTTTCAGAGGTTTAGTCCATTATCATCATGGTGGGACATGGTGGCACGAAGGCAGACACCGTGATGGAGAAGGTGATTCACAGGCATCAGGACATGAACTGTCTTCCACACTGGGACTAGCTTGAATATAGGAGATTTAAAGCCCCAGTAACATACTTCCTCCAACAAGGCCATACCTCCAACAGTGCCACTCCCTATGAGTTTATAGAAGTCAATTACATTCAAACTACCACATCAATGAAAATCACCTAGATGAACCCCAGGACACATAGAGTTTAAAAGAACAATCATAAATTTAATCAAAGAACTCAAGGAGCTTGAGGAACATTTAAAAAACAAACAAGCAAACAAACAATCAAAAAACAGCTTAATGAACTTAAAAAGAGAATGCACTGAATAATAATAATATTAAGAATAAATGCTTAAAGTCTGCCAGTGGTCATTAACACCTTTAATCCCAACACTGTGAAAACAGAGGCAGGAGTTTATGAGTTTGAGGTCAGCCTGATCTACAGAGTGAGTTCCAGGACAACTAGGGCTATATAGTGAAACCCTGTCTCAAAAGAAAAGAAAGAAAAAAGAAAAACAAAAAAAGAATAAATGACATGGTGGTGCAGGACTTTAATCCCAGCATGTGGGAGGCACAGGCAAGCAGATTTCTGAGTTTGAGGTGAGGCAGCCTGGTCTACAGAGCAAGTTCCTGGATAGCCAGGGCTACTGTAGTGGAGCAGAGGGCTGCGTTCTGCCTGGCTCCCAGCCACCCAGCTAGCTTATGCCCTGAAATAATTACATGGAAACTGTATTCTTTTATATACTGTCTGGCCCATTAGTTCCAGCCTCTTATTGGCTAATTCTCACATCTTGCTTTAACCCACATTTGATAATCTGTGTAGCACCACGAGGTAGTGGCTTACCAGGAAGATCTTAACCTGCATCCATCTCAGAGAGGAGAGGTATGGTGACTGCCTGACTCGACTTCTTTCTCCCAGCATTCTGTTTTGTTTACTCCGCCTACCTAATTTTCTGTCCTATTAAAGGGCCAAGGCAGTTTCTTTATTAACCAATGAAATCAACACAAAACAGAAGACTCTCCCGCATCATTTCCCTTTTTTCTGTTTAAACAAAAAAAAAAGGCCTTTACTTTAACATAGTAAGATTACATATAACAGTTATCAAGCCAGAATTACAGTTACAATACTTATATCTATCTTATCTTTTATCATAACTAAGGAAAACTATAACTATCTATTCATTCTTCAACTCCATCAAAGACTCCAGAAGGATATATTACCTCCTAAGCAAATAAGAAATCCAAACTCAAGAAATGTCAGAGACATCTCACTGCCTGGACAGTCACCCAAAGTTCTTTTGTACCGTTGGGGCATCCATTTTCAACCTACAGGCCAATAGTATCCAGCAGATATTTCCATGAAGCAGGAAATTCCAAAGGCAGTTCGGTCACTTTCTGCTGTGTCCTGCAGAATGTCTCGCGGACTCTTTTATGAATCAGAAACCCTAAAAGACCATCTCACCTTTAGGCAAGTTCAGTAGTTCTCTCTCTGCGGGTTCTTTGTGTCCAGTTTATGCATCAGTCCAGGCAAGAGCAGTTTCTTGCCCAAATGGCTACCAAACTCCATAAGGAGCATCTTTGATGCCCATCTTCCTCTTACAGTAGATTGGTGCTGCCAGGATCAGATGTGTCTCATTGTCATGAAAAGCCCTAAGTTATTAAAAAATTTAAAATGCCATATTCTCAGGCTGGAGAGATGGCTCAGCGGTTAAGAGAGAGCACCGACTGTCCTTCCAGAGGTCCTGAGTTCAATTCCCAGAAACCACATGGTGGCTCACAACCATCCATAATGAGAGCTGGTTCCCCATTCTGGCCTGTAAGCACACATGCAGGCAGAACATTGTACATGAAATAAATGTTTTTTAAAAAATGCCATATTCTGTCGTCTTTGAAAGATATGAAGAATGCCTATCTAACTGAAATATATCTCTATACATCTAGAAAATCTAACATGACTACAAGCTTGACTATGATCAATAATTATCCATTAACAAATAATCTAAAACTAAAACAAAAATAATGAAAAAAAGTTTTTTAAAAGAATAAGTGCTCAGTCTTCGCCTTTCCTTCGCCATCGTGTGTCACCTGCCTGTCTAGCCTTCCCGCCATGTCTTCTCACAAGACTTTCAGAATCAAGCGATTCCTGGCTAAGAAACAAAAGCAAAATCGTCCTATTCCTCAGTGGATTCAGATGAAAACTGGCAACAAAATCAGGTACAACTCCAAGAGAAGACACTGGAGGAGAACGAAGCTGGGCCTGTAAGGAGTCAACAATGAATGGCAAAACAATTAATGATGAATCGTGATCCTTGATGAGTGTTACAAGATGAAGTTCAACATTTTCAATCTGGAGATTTGATTATGTTTAAGTTGGGAGTGATTTCTCCAGTAATAAAATGTAGAACCTTTTGAACTGAAAAAAAAAAAAAGAATAAGTGCTCAAATGATGCCCAAGAAAACTCAAAAGTCTGATTGTAATGAGGAAAACAATTCAAGATTTAAAAACCAAATTCAATAAGAAGATAAAAACATTGAAGAGAACTCAAGTTGAAATGAAATTATAACTGAAAACCTCAATAACCCAACTAGAAAGTACAAGGGAAAGCCTTGTAAGTAGAATAGGATTAAGCAGAAGATCAACTATCAGGACTCAAGATAAGGTAGAAGAAACACTAAACAAGTAAAGAATATGAAAAATTACAACAATAATAACCTGAAAAGGTACAAAGAAAAGCTTTTATTAATTATTTAGGTTATAAAATTAGTTTACAAAAATTTAGACCCCATAAGGTGCAAATTACAAGAGATCGATGGTAGACTTCCAAAGATTGCTAGAAGACATTTCCAATTTATGGTCCACTATTGAGGTAAAACCTGATGAACTGATTCATTAAAAAAAAAAAAAAAAAAAAAAACCTTGGGGGCTGGAGAGATGGCCAATGGTTAAGAGCATTGCCTGCTCTTCCGAAGGTCCTGAGTTCAATTCTCAGCAACCGCGTGGTGGCTCACAGCCATCTGTAATGAGGTCTGGTGCCCTCTTCTGGCATTGAGGCATACACCAGACAGAATATTGTATACATAATAAATATTTAAAAAAAAAAAAACCTTAGATGATGACAGGGACTTAAATAGTTCCAGAAAATTATCTGCTGAAGCTGAGAGAGAATTGACTTTGATTGAAGAGCTATTACAGCTTGTGTTTGTGGATCATGTGGATCGGAAGCTTAACGGCATTCTGGTCATGGCACCCTCCAGACATTCCCAACAGAAATTTTAATGAAGAGGCAAGATATTATCTTTGAATGGATCATTTTTACCCCATAAACCAAGTAAAAAATTAAAAACTTATGTGGAAAAAGTCTCTGAGTTAACTCTAAAAGGAAAACCGAGACTTCATCAATTAGCAGGAATAAACCCAGCAGAAATTGTACTATCATTCAGTAAAGATGAAATTGACAAATTAGGAGCAGAACGTGAACCTTGGCAAAGGGCTTGAAGTAATTTTTTGGGAGAGATAACAACAAATATTCCCAAATCAAGAGAACTCAACTTATAAAGAGAACAAATTAAATCCTTTCTTTATTTTATTTATTAAAGATTTCTGCCTCCTCCCTGCCACCGCCTCCCATTTCCCTTCCCCTCCCTCAATCAAGTCGCCCTCCCTCATCAGCTCGAAGAGCAATCAGGGTTCCCTGCCCTGTGGGAAGTCCAAGGACCACCCACCTCCATCCAGGTCTAGTAAGGTGAGCAAACTGCCTAAACAAGGAGAAGAGTCACAGCCATAAACAAATTGAATCCTTTCTGCATTGTATGGGAAACACCAATTTCTGGAGCCACTACATTCTATATTGATACAAATAGATCAGCAAAGGCAGGTTATAAATCAGAAAATTTAAGTAAAGTATATCTAAGCCCTTAAATCCCAAAGTCAGAATTATCTTCTATTATCATGGTACTAAGGAATTTTAAAGAACCTAGTGGTGCGGGATAATTGTCTGTATTCTGTCAATCATATTTTAAATAAATGCTGATTGGCCAGGTATGAAGTATAGGCAGGTCAACCAGACAGAAAGTAGAGGCAGGGCGATGAGAAAAGGAAAATTCTAGGAAGGAAGAAGCCCATTTCTCCCAGTCCTGCCCAGACCATTGAAGAAGCAACATGTGACCTATCCCGCTGTGAAAGGTACCGAGCCCTGTGGCTAGCATAGATAAGAACAATGAGTTAATATAAGCTACAAGAGCTAATAAGAAGCCTGAACTAATGGGTCAATCAGTTTATGACCTAATGTAGACTCTCCGTGTGATTTTCTTTGGGGCTTGCTGGCTGTGGGGAACTGGGCAGGACAGAAAACCCATGAGCAGGCCCCACATGTTACAGAACCTCTCAACATAGTTACCAATTCATAATATGCAGAAAGAGTTGTTTTGCATATTGAAACCATTGGACTTATACCAGATGATACAGAATCGACTTTATTATTTATTCAGTTACAAGATACAATCAGGAATAGGAATCATCTCATATACATAACACAATCTGATCCCATATGGGTCTGCCAGGTCCTCTAGCACAAGAAAATGCATAAATCAATCAAATAATGATTGAAAATGTGCTGAAGTTCTCAGAATTTCATAAAAAGCATATCAATAGCAAAGGTTAAAAAAGACTTTTCCACCACATAGCAACAAACCAAGGAACTCATAAGGAAATGTCCTACTTGTTCTTTTTTTTTTCTTTTTTGGTTTTTCGAGACAGGGTTTCTCTGTGGTTTTGGAGCCTGTCCTGGAACTAGCTCTCGTAGACCAGGCTGGTCTCGAACTCACAGAGATCCGCCTGCCTCTGCCTCCCGAGTGCTGGGATTAAAGGCGTGCGCCACCACCGCCCGGCTTTTTTTTTTTTTAATTATTAAGCAAACAATGTACTGCTGGCAAGGAAGGCACCAGGTCTCATTACAGATGGTTGTGAGCCACCATGTGGTTGCTGGGAATTGAACTCTGGATCTCTGGAAGAGCAGCCAGTGCTCTTACCCTCTGAGCCATCTCTCCAGCCCCCACTACTTGTTCTTTATACAATAGCACACCACTACCTGCAGGCAGTAACCCAAAGGGTACTCAAAGGAATGAAATCTGGCAGGTGAATACAGTATTGAAGAAGCAGGCTGCATTCCTGGTGCCTGGCTAGCTTAACCCCAGAAATAACCACATGGAAATTGTATTAATTAAATTGCTGCCTGGCCCATTAGCTCTAGCCTCTTATTGGCTAACCCTCACATCTTGATCAACCCATTTCTAATAATCTGTATGTCACCACGAGACCGTGGCTTACTGGGAAAAATTCAGCATGTCTGACTTGGCAGCTTCATGGTGGGCGGCTCTCTGTCTCTGCCTCCTTTCTCCCAGCATTCTGTCCTGTCTACTCCACCTATCTAAGTTCTGCTCTATCAGGCCTAGGCAGTTTCTTTATTTGACCAATGAAAGCAACATATAGAAAGAAGACCCTCCTACACCAGATGAATGTGTTCCATTTTGTAGAATTTGGGAAATTAAAATATGTACACCATACCATTGATACCTATTCAAGATTTCAATGAACAACTGCTTTGAGTTCTGAAAAGGCTGATTTGGCATTCACATGTTTGCTAAAAGTTACAGCCAAACCTACACAAATAAAGACAGACAATGCTTCAGCATATGTCTCTAAGAAAATGACAGAAGAAAACCAAAAATTTAAGGACAATTATATTATCACTCTAATCTCATAAATCTTTTGGTTTTATTTTGACTTTTTAACAGCTTTTCTTAAGGTAGAAATATTATCTCAAAATTTATACGATTAATATATATATACATATATATATATGAACATTTTTTCTTGATATTAGTGGTCATATAGAGTACTAATTAATTCTAGGAAAAGGATTCATCTATCTTTCTGCACATGATTTCAGGTTTGAGACTCAGTCAGTGTTTAGCAGTGAATCATGACCACACCTAACAGCAATCTTTGAAGTCTCCAAAAGGAGGTTGGGGCCCCACTATGACGATTCCTCCAGGACTATGTTAATACCACCAAGCTGAAAAACACCACCTAAAGATTGATTTTGGACTACAATCTGCTCAGAACAATATTAAGGTGGATAGCTAGGATGAGCCAGACTCTCAGACTAATCTTACCAAGACTTGAGACAAACCCTGCACTTTGCTGTTACACAGAGACTGGACACAAATGATACAGCTACCTCTCCCAGGACTTGACAATTAACCCAAATTTTTCTTTTCAGGATCCCCTAAAGATGCCATGACCCCAAGAGAGCAGTAAGTAAATTTAAGAACATGATGTTCACATTCCCAAGAAGTGGGGTAGATAGTTTTTGGTTTTTCATTGGATTATGAATATTTGTCATTGTTTGGGAGTATTGGTTACAAGTTGTTATTGGTAATGGTCAGGAAAAAGGCTAAAAAAGGAGATGAAATTCCGGGGTCTTATTTTGAAAAGCAAAAGGGCAAGATATAGATATGATAGGATAAAAAGGTAGAATATTGAATCTACAAAGAAAAAAAGGAGGATATAAATATGAAAAGATTAAAAGGTAGATTATTGAATCTACTTTAAAAATTAACTACTAGTTTTAAATATTTTACATTGGATTGGACTTTTGTATACTGTATACAAATTTTGTATATTGATACAAATTTTTTTTTTTTTTTGGTTTTTTCGAGACAGGGTTTCTCTGTGGCTTTGGAGCCTGTCCTGGCACTAGCTCTGTAAGACCAGGCTGTTCTCGAACTCACAGAGATCCGCCTGCCTCTGCCTCCCGAGTGCTGGGATTAAAGGCGTGCACCACCATCGCCCGGCGATACAAATTTTTTTTTATTGAGAAAAGGAAAAAAAAAGTTGCCCCCTCCTCCCAGCTTCCCATTTCCCTCCCCCTCCTCCCACCCTTCTCCCCCTCCCCCCACTCCTCTCCCCCTCCCTCTATTGATACAAATTTGAGATTAATTTTGTTAAAGCATACTGTAAATACATTTCTACTCTTTTTCAAAGTATTGTACCTATACAGGTCAATTAACAATGTAATGCAAATTTTTAGTCCTTGAAAGTTATTACCAACTATGTAGAACAATAAAGAAATGCAGATTAATAGTTAGTCACATATTACATTCAAACTTGTAGTCATCATACTAGGTATGTTTTCAAGGTCAGAGATATATTTTAATAGATAATCTTCAAATACTTCAGAGATCTACAGAATATGGCATTTAAGTTGGTTTAATAACATAGGACTTTTTTTTTTTTTAATAACAATGATGCATGTTTTCTCCTGGCAGCACCAATCTCTGATATCAGAGAAGACGATGGGCATCAAAGAAACTCCACGTGGAGTTTATTTTTACTGTGGCAAAGGAAGCCACTGGGCAAGAAACTGTTCTTGCCTCTACTGCTGATAATATGCTGACCTAATTTGACGAGTAGGACACAAAAGAGAGTGACTATAAAACCTTGTCAAAACAAGGCAGGACAGTCCTTTAAAAATTCTGCTTCATAGAAAAATCTGTTGCATATTCTATGCCTGTGGACTGAAAGTGGATGCCCCAATGTTGAGGAGGAACTTTGGGTGAATGTTCAGGAAGACATTTTCGCTGAGGAGGAACTTTGGGTGAATGTTCAGGCAGACATTTTTGCTATTTCTCACATTTTTGGAAGTTGCTTGCTTGGACTTTCTGCTGCTGAGTTAATATTATTTGTTTCTTGGGTCTCTGAGGGAGTTGAAGAATAGATCGTTATAGTTTTTCTTGTTTAACAGACTCAAAAAAAGAAATTCACTAAAGAAATGTAGAGTATAAGGTTGAGAGACTTAAAAGATAATTTTGAATTGGTAATCCATGTTAGAATAAAAAGTGAATTAAGTACAACACTTTGTACTCGCCAGGATAAGATAGATAATGAAGTATTTTCTCTGAATTTATCAAATATAAATGGACTAAACATTGTTGATGTATTTATTGCCTTATATATTGTATATAGTTATTATATTTATTGCATATAGTTTTTCTTTCTTTCTTTTTTTGGTTTTTCAAGACAGGGTTTCTCTGTAGCTTTGGAGCCTGTCCTGGAGCTAGCTCTTGTAGACCAGGCTGGTCTCCAACTCACAGAGATCTACCTGCCTCTGCCTCCCGAGTGCTGGGATTAAAGGCGTGAGCCACCACCACTGGGTGCATATAGTTTTCTTATATTACTTATAGCTTTGTGTTTGTATTTTAGATGAAAAAGGGGGAAATGTAGTGATATTTTGTTCATGTTTTTAACAAATAAAGCTTGCCTGAAGAACAAAGTGCAGAACTAAGCCACTAGAGGCCAGGGAGCGGTGGCACACACTTTTAATCCCAGGATTCAGGAGACAGAGACTGAGGGATCTCTGTTAGTTCAAGGCCATCCTGGCCTTGAATCTGTCCAACAAAGAAACAAAGTTCACACAAAGGTGATCCCAGCACTTGGGATCCCACACCTTTAATCCCAGCACTAGGGAGGTGGAGACAGGAGTGATCTGGCTGGGCAGAGAGAGGAAGACAAGGTGGAAGGCATTAGGAGCTCAGTGCGTTGTGAGGTTTGTTGGAGACAGATGGAGTATGGAGGTGCAGTCTCCTTCAGTCTGAGTACTGAGTATTGGTAGAGATAAAAGGTCTTTCTAGTGGCCAGCTGCGCTGCTTCTCTGATCTTGAGCTTTAACCCTTATATCTGACTCTGGGTTTTTATTATTAAGACCAATTAGAATCCATGCTACACTCAAACATGTGTACACATGACTACAGCTATCTAATGTTTGACAAAGATGCCAACGATATACACTGGAGAAAAGACAACGTCTTTAACACATGTGCTAGGAAACCTTGATATCCACATGTAAAAGAATAAAATTAGTCACACATCTATCACCTTTAACAAAAGTTAACACCAAATGTATTCAAGACCTAAATATGAAACCTGCAACATTGAAACTACTAGAGGAAAACATACATTGTTTCCCATCGGATACAGCTGTAGGGAAGCACTTTTGGACTAGCACTCCATTTGCCCAGAAATTAAAGCCAACAATTGTTGTGGGACTTCATAAAACTAAAAAGTGAATTTAAGTGAAGAGAAATCCCACAGAATTTGAGGATATCTTTGCCAGCAATACATCTGACAGAGTATTTTTTTTTTTTTTTTCGAGACAGGGTTTCTCTGTGCCTTTGGAGCCTGTCCTGGAACTAGCTCTGTAGACCAGGCAGGTCTCGAACTCACAGAGATCCGCCTGCCTCTGCCTCCCGAGTGCTGGGATTAAAGGCGTGTGCCACCATCGCCCGGCTTCTGACAGAGTATTAACATGCATAATATATAAAGAACTCTAAAAATCACTGGGCTGTGGTAGCACATGGCTTTAACCCCAGCACTGGAGAGGCAGGGGCAGATGGATCACTGAGCTTGAGGCCAGCCTGGTCTACAGAGTGAGTTTCAGGACAGCCAGTGCTACATAGAGAAATCCTGTCTTGAAAAACAAACAAAAAAGTCAAATGACTCATTTTAAAAAATTAATAGACTTGAGATCCAAACAGAAAGTTCTCAAAAAAGAAAGAAGAAAAGTAGCTAAGGGATATTTCAAAATGTCCATAATCTCTAGCAATTTGGGAAATGCAAATCAAAACAACTTTGAAATTTCATCTTATTCCAGCCAGAATGTCAAAGATTAGCAAAACAACTGACAAGAAATTGTAGAGCGGATATGAGGAAAAGGGCACTCTCGTTTACTATTAGTGATGTTGTAAACTGGTTCAGTCACCCTGGAAATCAATATGGAGAAGCTTCAAAAGGCTAAAAATAAATCTACCATATGATCAGTCTATAATCACTTTTTGGCATATACTCACCAGTCTTGATATTGTATCTCACAGATACTTGCTGAACTGTGTTCATCACAATAGCTAGGAAATGGAGACAACCTAAACGTCCTTCAATTGATGAATGGATAATAAAAATATATAATATTATTCAACTGTATGAAAAATAAAATCTTTAGGTAAATGAATGGAACTAGAAAAGATCATATTGGGGCTGGAGAGATGGCTCAGCAGTTAAGAACACTGACTGTTCTTCCAGAGGTCCTGAGTTCAATTCCCAGCAACCACATGGTGGCTCACAACCATCTATAATGAGATCTGGTGCCCTCTTTTGGGGTGTAGGTAGGCAGAACACTGTACATAATAAATAAATAATTAAAAAAAAAGAAAAGATCACATTGAGTGAAGTAACCCAGACTCAGATAAATGTCTGATGTTCTTCTCATCTGTGGCTCCTTTACTGCAAATCTTCATATGTGAGTACATAACCTGAAGTAACTGCAGAAGCCAGGGAGGTAAAAAGGGTGGGAAGGGTGGGCTTTAATTAGGGAGGGAGGCCAACCAAGAAAGAGAGAGAGGGGAAGATAAAACAGCAGCAAGCATATCTGAAAAAGCCACAAAGAATCACCTATTTTTTTAACCTAAAATTACACTTAATACATACGCCTGTCTATCTTATCTATCTTATCTATCTATCTATCTATCTATCTATCTATCTATCTATCTATCTATCTATCTATCTATTTATCTATAAATACATACAGATAAAGTTTAAGTAAAAAAAAATCCCAACTTAGATGATAATGCTCCACCCAAACCAATAAAATATCAAACAAAACCCTTGATACCAAGCATAAGAAGTCTCCAGATTCCCAAAACATTATAGGGTATTTTTGTTACCCTTTATTGCCTCCTAAAGGTTGAAGATTAAGTCCCTATTGCTGAAGACACCATGTACATCAGACACCCAGAGGATCCAAGCTGGAAAGCCTCCTCCCTGAGAACTAGCTTTCATAATACTAGAAGGTGTTACGAAAACTTCCAAAGGAAAGTAGTCAATTTGTAGTCCTACCCAGCTATAATGCCTATGAACTACAAAAATGACCAGCATGCCATGATAATCCTAAGAGTACTTACAATAGTAACATTCATATCTTGATGCAACCAATCAACTGTAACTGGACTTCAGGCCCTTCTCAACAAGAAAGAAATCATGGCTGGTACTGGAAACTTTGCAAATTATCCAGGGATAGTGAGGTTAAGGATCTTGGAGGAGAACCTAAAACCAACCGCCCCTTTACTAAACCAACATAATTCCTAACTTCACTCTAAACATTAATCCTTTTTTTGTTTTGTTTTGTTTTTTGTTTTTTGAGACAGGATTTTTCTGTGGCTTTGGAGTCCGTCTTGGAACTAGCTCTTGTAGACCAGGTTGGCCTCAAACTCACAGAGATCTGCCTGCCTCTGCTTCCTGAGTGCTGGGATTAAAGGCATGCACCACTACTGCCTGGCCTAAATATTAATCCTTATACGCACAAATAAGTATAACTCCCACCCTCACTAAAGAAAATTCTCCTTGCAACAGATGGAGACCGTTACAGAAAACCCACAACCCATCAAAATGCAGAGAACAAGTGATTATGTAGTACCTGGCCCTAACTGATATATTTACACTATAACTTCTGGACCTAACAGCCAGGGGAAAACCAGGAAGAAGGGACAGAAGGGTTGCAAGAGTCAGAGGAATGGGATCTCTGATGTGAGAGTTTGTCTCTTGGAAATGACAGGGAAGCTACATCCATGAGTTCTCAAGAACACGACTGCCTAAACAAGACCTGAACAAGGATGACACCAACAGACAAGCTAACCTGGAAGGGGAAAGCTCACAGGGGCCCCAACCCTAGACAAAGAACTACACACAACTAAGGAATGCTGAGAGAAGTAGAAAGAGCCTTCCCTGAGCAGGAACCCCACCCATTGGTTATCCAATCCCAGTGATCAGTCCTAAAATATGTGTGCAGGTAACATTGTATGAACTGAACAGCTTGTACACACACACACACACACACACACACACACACACACACTAGAAGTATGAAGAAAAAGAGGCCAAGGTAGAAAGCCATGGGAGGAGCTAAAGGGAGGGCAGGGAAGGGGAAAAATGATGTGAGTATATTTTAATTGAAAAAGTAAAAATATTTTAGAAAAAAGACAGGCATAGTGGTCTATGCCTTTAATTCTAATGCTGGAAAAGTACAGTCAGGAGGATTCATAGGGATTTCTGACCAGTTAGTCTAGTGAACTCCAGGTTCTACGTCCAGTAAGATATCCTATCTCAAAGAAAATCAAAAATCAACAACAACAACAACAACAAAAAGACCCGCGGGTAGAATGTAATATAAGACACACACCACTAGTCTCTGGCCTTCATGTATAAATGCGCACAAGTGTACACATGCTTCCATACACAGACAGAAAGTAAAAAAGGAAAACCCAGAACCTCCTCGATTCATATAATATTATGCATAATGTATTGCTTATTGCACACTTATTGTAGACCAAATATTGCATTTTTAAAAAATATTTATTTATTTATTTATTTATTTATTTATTTATTTATTTATACAATATTCTGTCTGTGTGTATGTCTGCAGGCCAGAAGAGGGCACCAGACCTCATTACAGATGGTTGTGAGCCACCATGTGGTTGCCGGGAATTGAACTCAGGACCTCTGGAAGAGCAGCCAGTGCTCTTAAGCTCTGAGCCATCTCTCCAGCCCCCAAATATTACATTTTGTATTGCCATAGATTATATAGAGATATCCAGAGATGAAAAATTATATATTTACTCTACTCCATTCTGTAAAAACCTAGTTGATTTTTGGACTTCTAGGAAGGAACATATGTGATTTACTGAAGAAAGGCAGTAATTTGATGTCTTAAGGCCCAGATATAAGAAATTTCCTTAGGATTTGCTAAATGACAACATCAGGTCCAGCAGACATAGGAAAAGGAGATAAGCAGCAATGCATATTTTAATCATGTTTACTGTCATATGAGCCCCCATCTGTCCTCATGCTTAAACCTGAAGCATTATCTCATATCTCTACTTAATAATCTTTGCCTGACTCTTTATTGTTGTTGTAGTAGTATAGTCAAGGATCTGACTTATCCCAGGGGAGGTACCCATAATAGTGATGGTTAATACTGTCAACTTGGCAAGATCTAGAATCACCTGAGACAAGTTACTAGGCACACTTGTGAGGGATTCTCTCGACTAGGTTAATTGGTAGACACATCTTAAATATAAGTATAGGCAGTCCAGATATTGGCCAAATATAAGAAAGTCCTGGGGATTTGCTTTTAGCTTGCTTGCCTTTGTGTGTGCTGTTAAGTTCATCTCTCTTCTCCTGCCACCGCTACTGCTGATGCCTCTGGCATCTTTCACTGATAACCAGAATCCAGATTTTTCCAGTGGACTATTGATGTGGGAGTGATTTCTTATTAATAAAAAAACTACCTAGGCCCCTTGATAGGCCAACCCTTAAGTGGGTGGAGTAAACAGAACAGAGGGCTGGGAGAAAGAAGCTGAGTCAGTGAGTCGCCATGGTTCCCACACTCCAGGCAGATACAGGTTAAGATCTTTTCTGGTAAGCCAGCTCGTGGGCTACAAAGATTAATAAAAATGGGTTAGATTAATATGTAAGAGCTAGCCAATAAGAGGCTAAAACTATTGGGGCCAGACAGTGTTTAAAAGAATACAGTTTCCGTGTAATTATTTCGGGACATAAGCTAAGCTAGCCATGTGGGCGGCCGGGTGCTGGGGACGCAGCCCCGCCGCTCTTATTTCAACAGACTATAGCTAATATCGGCTCCCAAGAGATCCTTAAAGTTTGGTGTCAGGTTGGGACTGCAGCACTATCTAGTCTCGAGGACTGCACAGCTACCAGGATAACCACTGTTGGGCCACTCAGACTGTATTGTGCACACCAATTTAGAAACAAAGAACAAAACTAAACAAACAAAAACATCACCCCAAAATAAAACAAAACACAAAACAACCCTCTTTCAATATCTATGTATTCTGTCTATTCTGTTCTTCTAGCCAACCTAATACAGTCCCCGCCTGCCCCTGCCCCGTCCTGCCCCGACAAGACAGGGTTTCTTTGTATAGTCTTGGCTGTTATGGAACTTTCTCTTTAGACCAGGCTGGCCTCGAACTCAGAGATCCACCTGCCTCTGCCTCCCTAGTGTATGCCAGTACCTCCCTGCTCTCAATACAGTTCTTTAACAAGGAACTTCTCAGGCCTGACAGCCCTATTGGGCTGTGTATTCCCACAGTTATTGACAAGACCGTTTACTAATTAACAAATTTCTGCAGATGGAGGCAGTGTGTTGCTGTCTAGCCCAGAGTACAAAGCAATCCTCCTTCCTTAGCCACCCCAGTGCTGGAAAAACAGGCGTGGGGGACCAAGGCCAGGTTGGCTGCAGAACTCCTTAACCATAAAAGATAATACTGACAACAGAGCGATACAACCTGCCTCCTCCAGGAATATAAAAGTCTTAAGAAGTCTGTTTTATTCCTTCATTTTATTCCCCTGCCTTTATCTGAAGTGACTCTCCTTTTTTATTTAGGGCAGTGTCTACTATTTCATTCTTTGATAGTATACGCAGTCAGCAGGGGCTGTTTTTCAGATATGGTTCCTTGGGAGCTCGGTGTCATGTACCCCATTTTGCAAGAGGACGGGGTAAAAGAAAAGTCATCAACATGCAAAATCTGTCACCAGATGCCCTATTCTGACCAACTGCCTGGTCGGCCCAGCTGCTCACGCTTTCCGCGGATTCTCAGGCGCCGCCTCCAGGTGTCAGTACAGAGATCGCGGAGGGTGAGCTCACCCTAGAAACCGAAAGGCAGATGGTGAGGCCATGCGCGTCTGCGCAGCAGCATGAGGCCTTGCAGAGGGCAGTGGAAGTTTATCAAACCAGGGAACAAACCAGGGAAGCACCTCTTTGCCTTCTGTAAAAGGCTCCTCTGTCAGGGTTGCATGCAGCTCCAGAGCAGCACAGGAATTTCATGTGTCAAGCGTCTTCCCCAGTTCGGTTTCTGAGTCGCTGAAGCTGAACTCAGAGGTTTCGGGAAGCGTCAGGTACATCCCCTCAATCTTTCTGAACCTATCGGCACAGCAGGTACTAAGGTACGTGAAGGGCTTAGCCTGCAGCGCTCGGCAAGAATTGCGCATGCTCCGTGCGGGGGGCGGGGCTCCGGCCGGAAGCGTTCTCTCCCAGGCGGCATTTCTTTCCTGTGCGAGGCCGGGCTAGGGCTCCTAGCGCCTCTGGTCCTGCCTCTGGGTGAGTAGCGGGTTCCCGCGGGGCCGGGCCAGGTGCGTCCCCCATCCCTCCGGGTCCCCGAGGGCCCGGCGCTCACTTGGGGAGCCCAGCCCGGCAGTCACCCGTCCCGTCCCCCCCCCACCCGTCACACTTGAGTGCCGCCCCGGCCCAGCCCGATCCAGCGGATTAACCTCCAAGGGCGTCCGGGGCCTCGCCTTGGCGCCCGGCCCGGCTCGAGCCCTCAGGTCTCGGCGCTGGCGGGAGACTTGGGCCGCTCGCAAGGACATCTCCTGTAGGCGGCCTGGTCACTGGAGGATTGGGGGCTCTCGGGGCGACCTCAGGAATGGGCTTGTGGAAAGGCGGCTGGAAAGAACCGGTCCGCTCGTGCCGGTCCTGCACCTCCCTCTTTGTGCAAAGGCGGAGGTGTTTCTTCAGGGCTGGCCATGCTTTCACCGAAGATGCTAATAATTTTCACAATGACCTGTCCTCTGCGCGGAGCCTGGCAGGCATTCATTGTCACCGGCTGCGTCTGTAGGGCCTTGATAGTGACAGAACTAGGACTTTGAGATCATTCGTAGAATACTGCAGTGACTTAGGAAGAAAATATTGCAGTATAATAAACGTTAGTAAGTTGCTCAGAGATACGGCAGCCACGCTGAAACGAGAGTTTAAAATGAAACGGTTTAAAATTGTATTTGTCTAAAGATAATAATGAATCATACCGGTTTTGTGGTGTTTCTTGGTTGTATACAGCAATGTGAATCTTTTTGCTAAAATTAGTGCTTATGCAAAATTGATATGCGTTCTCTACGTTTGCAGGTTTTAGTGTACACACTTTTGTAATGATAAGGAACTGTAATGACCTTATTTTGCCAGGACGTTTCAGTTTCATTTCAAGATTTTGAAGTCACTTAAGAAGGTAGACATGCAGTAGTCTTTAATCTGCCTTGATTCATCGTTAATATTGGAGTAGGAAGAATTGTCTCTTGGCTGTTTTTTTGGTAGGATTAAAAATTGTTACTGTCTTGATGACTTTAAGAAAATGTGCTTAGGAAACAGCCCATATCCCTGATTTACCTTTGTAATTCAGCGACTACCCAGTAGATGGCAATTTCAACATGCCAACTTAAACTTCCATTTATTTATTTATTTATTTACTTACTTATTTATTTATTTATTTATTTATTTATTTATTTTGGAGGCAGGGGTATTTTGTGTAGCTTAGGTTATTCTTTTTTTTTTTTTTTGGTTTTTCGAGACAGGGTTTCTCTG
>NC_022015.1:61614607-61638699 GCF_000317375.1 Microtus ochrogaster | reverse complement strand
CCGCCTGCCTCTGCCTCCCGAGTGCTGGGATTAAAGGCGTGCGCCACCATCGCCCGGCTCAGCTTAGGTTATTCTTGAACCCTATGCAGCCCAGGTTAGCCTTGAACCTTAAATCTTATAGCCTGAGTGCTGAGATTCCCAGGCTTTTGTCATTATACCCAGCTCTGACCAAAACTTCTAAAAAAACAAAACTTTTTTGGAATATCATGACTTCACAGATTAAGTTCACAAAGTTCTTATCCCATCTGTTGGACTATTATCAATTGCGTTTGCAGCTTTATTGGGATAAAGACAAAGGAAGTACAAATTTCAAGTCCTTTGAGAAGTTGATTGTTGTGTGTTGTATTTTTGAAAGCCGTACTAATGTGTGGATACTAATCTGTACTGACATTTGTTACATGAGGCAATTATAATTTGGTGGCTAAGTTAGTTCCATTTTTTTATCTTTAGTAATTAATATAGCTGGACTGTTATTTTTGAGTAATTCTATATTTGCCATTATTATATGTTAAATGTAGTGGGTACTTTCTTATTGAATGAACTACTTACCATCCTAGGCCAAAGTTTCTTTATCCAAAATGAGGACTTTCAGTTACTTGTTTAAATAATTATTGTGATTTTAATGTAATAACAGGAATGTGAACACTGACTTGGAATGCTTTAGAAAAATGCTGTTGGATGATTGAAAGAATAAGAAGGATTTTCTTTACTTGACAGCTATAAACAAATATTAGAGCTACTCCAGAGGAAGCCGATGAGAAGCATTTTCACTTAGCAATAGTAAGAAAAGTGTTTTAGAGCTAGAAGGAACTTAAAGAATAGTCTTTGCAGTACCCAATTAGCAGTTTAGATTCTGGTTCATTTATTTCTACTGAGTTAATATGTATGTGTATTTTTTTCTTCTCCCCTCTTTCAGCACTTGTCAAGGCTTAATGACATTATTGGACCCCGATATCCTATCTCCTAATGTGATAGTCACGTCCTACCTGCTAAACTTATTTTGTGAAGGTACTGCCTTTGACACTGGAGTGAATTCCTGCTGTGAACCTTGATTGTTGTAGTTGCTCAGAGCTGTGCCATATTTAAAAGTAGTCACATCACCTCCCTTCCCTTGTTCATGGCTGTATTCTTTTGTTTGTGATAAGGCTTTTTTTTTTTACTTTTTTTTCCCTTTTTTTATTTGAGACAGGGTTTTTTGTGTAACAACTCTGGCTGTCTTGGAACTCACTTTGTAGACCAGATTGGCCTCAAACTCACAAAGATTCACCTGTCTCTGCTTTCCAAATGTTGGAATGAAAGGGATGTACTACCGCTGCCCAGCTGTGATGGGTCTTCTGTGTAACCTATTGTTTATGGAGACAGGATCTCACTGTAGTCCAAGCTGTCCTACAGCTCAGTCTGTCCTCCTGACAGGCCTCTAACTCATGGCAGTCTGCCTCAGCCTTCCAAGTACAGGGATTACATGCATGAGCCATACCCAGATCTTCCTTTTGTTTTCATGTCACATACAGTCAGTCCATTATCCTCTCTTGCTCCCTACTTCACCCTTCCCTTTAGACCAGTGGTTCTCATCCTTCCTAATGTGACCCTTTAATACAGTTCCTCATGTTGTGGTGACTGCCAATCATAAAATAATTTTGCTCTTGTCATGAATCGTAATGTAAACACCTGATATGCAGGATGTCTGATATGTGGCCCCCGAAGGGGTCCCGGCCCACTGGTCGAGACCACTACTTTAGACCTTTTCCTTCCCTCTCGTTGTCCCTTTGTGCATGTGTGCATTTCTAAATTTAAATTTATTTTTTATTTTTTTAGACAGGGTTTCTCCATGTAGTTCTGGCTGTCCTAAAACTCACTTGGTAGACCAGGCTGGCCTTGAACTTACAAAAATCCACCTATCTCTGCCTCCCGCAGGTTGCGATTAAAGGTATGCACCACCACCAACACCAGCCTATAATTTAAATATAGATTTCTGAGAGAACATGCAAAATTGGTCTTTCTGATCCTGCTTATTTACTTATAATAATGACCTCCAGATTCCATTAATTTTCGTGAAAATGTAATTGGTTCTTCTTTCTAGCTCACTAAAACTCCATACTTTCTATCCATTCTTCTGTTGATAGACATCTAGGCTAATTTTATATCTTGGCTATTGTGAGTGGTTTAGCAAAAAAGCATGACTGTGCAAGTATCTGCTGGTGTACTTATAATTCTTTGGATGTGTGGTGTAGTTATCTCCATACCGATTTTTGTAGGGGTTGCAGCAACTCTCATACCCACTAGTACTGACTAGATATGATGCCTGTTTCCGCACACACTCACTAATGTTTGTTGTTTTTTTTTGACGTTAGCCATTCTGATGGGGGTGTGATGGAATGTCAAGGCGGTTTTCATTTGCATTTCTTTGGTGGCTAAAAATGTTGAGCACTTTAAAATATTTATTGTTCATTTCTATTTACTCCTTTGAGAACTGGCTAGTTCACTCATTAGGCTATCATTTAGTGATTGGGTATTTGTGTTTTTAAGTTTTTTAATGCTTTATATATTCTAAGTATTAATCACTTGCCAAATGTACAGTTTGCTGTAGTTGGACTTTCTTATCCCGCCAGCTCACAAATAACTACGTGGAGACTTACTATTTATTATGAAAGCTTGGCCTTTAGCTTAGATTTGACCCAACTTAAATTAACCTGTTTCTATTCATCTGCATTCTGTTATGTGACTTTTTACCTCTCCTTAATTTTGTATGTCCCATTCCGTTTTAGTCTCTTTTTCCTCCTCTAGTTCTCCCCTGCAAGTTCCGCCTATCCTGCCTACCTATTGGCTGTTTGACTATTTGTTACACCAATAACAGCAATACATCTTCACAGTGTATAAGTATCCCACAACAGTTTGCATTTTTCCCCAGCAAATTCTGTAACTCCTGTACCCTAAGCTGAAGACCAAACCCAGGATCTTTCACTTGTTAGGCTAAATCCCAGACAACCAAACTCTTTAATTTTCTTGGTTTAAAATTTTTGAAAGTTCTTGCTTCATATTTACTTTGTTGTTGGAAGCAAAGAATTGCTATAAGAATTTAATGCCACTTATTAATTAAGAAACTGCATATTTAGCTGTGTGAGTTTGAGGCCAGCCTGGTTTACAGAGCTAGTTCCAGGACAGCCAGGGCTACACAGACAAACTCTGTCTCAGAAACAAAAACAATGCATATTTAGATTTGAACAGGTTTTAAAATCTTTAGACATGAGTATGTGAGACAAACGAGTCAGTTTGTAGTTAGATTTCACTCTCAAAAAAACGATTTGGTATTTGTTATGCATAATAGAATTTTTTGTTTGTTTGTTTTCGAAACAGGGTTTCTCTGTAGCTTTGGAGCCTGTCCTGGAACTAGCTCTGTAGACCAGGCTGGCCTCGAACTCACAAGAGATCTGCCTGCCTCTGGGGTTAAAGGTATGTACCACCACCGCCCAGCACAAAATAGAATAAATTTATAGTCTTGTATTAGTAAAACCCTTGTTAGCCTTCTTTTCTGCAGTTGGATTAATATTAAAATCATTGTTTTCCAGGTTCTCTGAAACATCTAATAGCTAAGAGTAATATAATATCTCCACTATACTTTTTTTTTTCTTGAGACGGTTTCTCTGTGTAGTTCTGACTGTCCTGGAATTTACTCTTGTAGACCAGGCTAACAGCGAACTCACAGAGCTCTGTCTCCTGAGTGCTGGCTTTAAAGGTGTGTGCCATCATGCCAGAGTTCCACTGTACTTGTAAAAAAGTATTCGTCCTCCAACTAAACCTGTATCTAATCTGCTGCAGTTTCCAAGGGAAGCTTTTAATGTGTTTGTTTACTTAACATTTAAAAAGATAATTCTCCTTCAAATAAGACACTTAAACAAAAGGCAATGTTTTATTTTGACCAGAAGTTAGTTTTTTTATTTAGTTCAATCTACTTTCTCTCCCAATTTTAACAAATACTGTTATTTCCTAGTGACTTTTCTCTTTCTCTCTTTTAAGGTTTACAGTCAAGATGGTACATGCTGAAGCCTTTTCTCGTCCATTGAGTCGGAACGAAGTTGTTGGTTTAATTTTCCGTTTAACAATATTTGGTGCAGTAACATACTTTACTATCAAATGGATGGTAGATGCAATCGACCCAACCAGAAAGCAGAAAGTAGAAGCACAGAAACAGGTACAGTTGATGGCAGGGTATGAAGGTCATGTCTCCTGTTAGCAAATATTTTTACCCAAGCTAAGATTATAAATATAAAACTTGTCTAAAAATTCATTAATATATCTTTTTAATATTAATCCTAAAAGTCTTTTTTACTCTGTAAGTAAACATCAAAAAGAAAAATGATGAATGAAAATATAGGGGTTTGTTTTGTTTTTGTCTGCATTCCTTTTTTCTTCTTCTCTCCTTTTATTGAAAGTAGTTTTTGTTTTTCCCTCACATAATAAATCCTGATTACAGTTTTCCCTCTCTCTACTGCCAGTTCCTTCCCACCTTTTCTCCTGTCTGGATCCTCTCCCTTTCTCTTTCATTAGAAAACAAACAGGCTTCCAAGGGATCACAATAAAATAAAATAGGATATAAAACAAAAACTAACACACTGAAATTGGACAAAACAAACAGAAGGAAAAGAGTCCAAGAGAAGACACAAGAATTAGAGACCAACTTGTTCACACACTCAGGAATCCCATAAAACGTTAAACTGGACGCTATAATAATATATATGCAGAGGACCTGGTGCAGACCTGTGCAGGCCTCAGTCTCTGAGTTCATACAAGTTGTTATCTTGTGGCTTTAGAGCAGCAGTTCTCAATCTATGGGTTACAACCCAAGTACAAATGACTCTCACAGGGGTCGCTTATCAGAAATCCTGCATATCAGATATTTACATCACAGTTAATAACAATACTCAGCAATAGGAAGATTGAGAACTGCTGATTTAGTTTTCTTAGTGTCCTCTGTCTCTTCCCTGGGGTTTCCTGATCCCTGAGGGGAGGGATTTGTTGGAGACACCCATTTAGTGCTGAGTGTTCAAGTCTGTCTGTGGGTCTCTGTATTTGTTCCCATCTGCTGCAGGAACAAAGCAGTGTGTTGTTAGGAGTCATTTTATTGTAAGGTGTCTTTGTTTGTTTTTGAAGAACAGTAGTATTAATTTTTAGTCTAAGTCCCTGGGCTACCTAATATCAAGTTCTTGGTCACCCAAGCCCCCAGCAGTGTTCAGTGTGACTTCCGTCTTATGGAGTGAGCCTTAAGTCAGATCAGATATTGGTTAGTTACTCCCACAAGATTTTTGCCACTATGACCCTAGCTTTAGGGCCCAGAATATCTTGCATAGAGGATACCATTGTAGATCATGGTTTTGGTTGGGTTGGTGTTTATGTTCCACATTTGGTAGATGCTGAGTACCTTCCTGTACCAGAGATGCTAGAATGTAGAGATGAAGGCTCTGTGTAGTCACCAGCCTGACCTCTCCATGGTCAATGAGTTATGTAAGCTTTGTCTTCAGCAATGGAACCTTTCTGTCAGTTTGTGGAGAACAACCTGTAGTCTTGGCAACAGCGTGGGTTTAGGGATTCCCATGGGACCCCTTTGGCCAACTACTCTGTTAGATGTAACCCAATCCTGATTTGGAAGCTTCATTTGTAGCAAGAGATGTTTAATTGGGGCTCCCCCTCCCATTATTTGGTGATTTCATTTAGATCACTTTCATATATATATATATATATATGTGTGTGTGTGTGTGTGTGTGTGTGTGTGTGTATGTATGTATGTATATATATATAATTTTTATTTATTTTTTTTAATTTTTTTTTAGTAAGTTTCTACTGTACTAGGTTTTAATGCTGTCCCTCAGATGACCCTTAATTTTAGCTGTCACTCCAAATCCAGCATCACTATCTAGTCTATTTCCTGATTTTAGGGAGATCTATCTGTTCCACCAGTCCTTTACTCTTTACCTAACCTCTGTGGTTCTGTGGTTTGTAGCTTATTTATCATTGACTTAATAGCTAATGTCCACATATAAGTGATTATATTATATTTGTCTTTCTGGGTCTTGGATATCTCAGGATGATTTTTTTAAAGCTGTATTCATTTGCCGGAAAATTGCATGATTTCTTTCTTTATTCCTTCCTTCCTTCCTTCCTGTTTTTAATACTTAAAGTTTGAAATTAAGGATCCAGTATAGTTGAGCTCTTGTGAGAATCTTCTTTTGGGTACAATATAGGGGTTGTTTTGTTGTTTGAATTTTTCAAGACATGCATCCTGTTTGATCTGGAACTCACTGTGTAAACCATGCTGGCCTGGAACTCATAGAGATCCTTCTTCCTCCCAAATGCTGATATTAAAGCTATGTGCCAACATGCTTGGGTGCTATGTTGCCAAATTAATTTGAAAAAAAAATTAATTTGATTGTGTACCTTAATGTAACAGTGTAACTCTTCCCCATCCCTCCTCTCCCTCACACACCCTCAAATCATGGAAATCAGTGTAACTCTCAGGTCAGGATTTGGTAAATTTTTATCATTTTATCATTTTTTAGTAACAGGGTTTTCATTTCATTATATTTTTTTGAAGATTTTTGTGTAAATGGATATTACATGAATATAGGTTCCTATGGTAGTTAGAAGAGTGTGGCAGATTCCCCAGAACTACTGTTAGATTATATATATATATATATATATATATATATATATATATAGTAATAACTGCTATGTTATTGTAAATAACTGTAAGAAAAACAAAACAAAATATACTTGTCTCTGATAATATCAGTTGTAGTATAGTATAAGCAGTTCATGTTAGTTGTGTAGTGATCAGTGAAAACACACTGGTTTTTAGAGAAAGGGACATCAGTGATTTAGGTGACTGAGTATGACTTCATAGAGAGCTTGGTTACAAGGCTAGGCAAGGAAAAGGTTAAATAGAAAGCACATGAACCCAGTCCTAAGGCAGATAGGACTGACAGGGCCAGAGAAGAAATACCGAGGAGCCTAGTTAGGTTGGAGGAGAGACTTTCTGTAGTTGACTAGTTGGACCTGCAGGGGAAGGTAAGGACTGTATACAATCAGGGAGCATAGCTGTAATCTTTTTTCTTCATTCCCTTTCTTTTTGGTGAGTGAATTAAAGCTTTAAGCAAAACACAGAGCATTTAAGAAGTCCATCATCAACTGAAAGGAAGCCATGCATTTTACTTCTAGGATTATTCTGTTACCATAGTAACAATATCACAGTGAAAAACATGATGGAATTTGCTTGACTAAGGGCTATGGCTTTTCTTCATTCCCTCTACTTTCCTCCATATATTCCTGGCTAACTCTGCAAATAACGCAATTGACCAATTAAAGATGTGTATAGGCAATGGTAAACCTTTAACTATATTAAATATGTATTAATTGCTAGATAATATGCAATGCAGTTCTTTTAGGATGATTCACCTTAGAGTAGTGTGTAAGAAGAATTGGAAGTAGGAGAGCTTAGAAACAAGAACTTTTATACAGAAGTCCTGGCAAAGAGCTAGAATAAGAAATTGGGGTGGTAGTGGTGCATGCCCTTAATCCCAGCAGTTGGGAGGCAGAAGCAAGTGGACTCTTGAGTTTGAGGTCAGCCTGGTCTACAGAGTGAGCTCCAGGACAGTCAGGGCTGCACAGAGAAACCCTGTCTCAAGAAAACAAGCAAAACAAAAAGAGTGGTGATTTGAATGGGAATGTAGATATTCTACCTCTCAGCTACCATTGAGGTGGTGATTTGAATGAGAATGGCCTCCATATACTCACATGTTTGAATACTTGTTCCCCATTGGTGGGACAGTTAGGGAAGGATTAAGAAGTGTGTCCTTGTTGGAGGAGGTGCTTCACTGCTTTGTGTATTAATACGTAAGCTCCCAGTTGTTCTTGCCATCATGCCTTGGTTTATCATCATGATAAATCATACCTCTGAGATCATTCTGAGTTCATCCATTTACTGTGTTTTGGCATGTTTAGTACAATTAGAAAATGTTCACCATTGTTTTAATTTTTATCTGAAAATTTGGCATTGCTAGAACTATTTCAAGCTATTTTACCTTTCTTCACGATTATACTTATATGTTATTTTAAGATATTTTTATTGTCATTAGTTGCTCGGATCTTTGTTGTTAAAAGGACAGCATCTCAAAACAATTTAAAAGTACATAATATGGAGCTGGAGAGATGACTCAGCGGTTAAGATCATGCTGTTCTTCTAAAGGTCCTGAGTTCAAATCTCAGCAACCAACCCAGTGGCTCATAACCGTCTAACGTGGGATCTGATGCTCTCTTCTAGCATAAAGTCATACATGCAGATAGAACATTCATACATAAAATAAATCTTAAAAAAATTAAAGTGCATATGTTCAAACACTCGATAAGTTCAAGGAAGTTGGATATCCATTTCAGGTACTTTATTAGCTTAAGGAAATAAGTTCAATTGTCTGTTGTTTGGTATTAATTCATTGGACTTTTATATTGACAACTTACCTGTAACCACCATACTCCTACTGGGAAAGAAAATCAACTACCCTGAGGTCTTTTGGGAGCCAAGAGAGATTGAACTTATCTCTCAATCATATGTTCTCTCTCTCTCTCTCTCTCTCTCTCTCTCTCTCTCTCTCTCACACACACACACACACACACACACACACACACACACACACACACACACCCCTTTTGAGACTGGTCTCGTGTAGCCCAGGATGATCTTGAACTTGCTTGGTAGCAGAGGATATTCTTAGGCCCATCTGCCTGATCTACGAGTTTACAGTCATTATTGTACCCAGCTCCCAATCCTCAATCTCCCAAGTTCTGAGAGTCTTTTTACCCATGCCTGTCCAGCTTTCATTTCTCAAAAGCTACTTGAATTTTGTTGATTTCAGTAGAGTGGACCCTTAGTTTTTAGTTTTTGGTTTTTTTGAACCCAAAATTCATAAGGGGTCTAGAGTATCTCTGGAAAGTATTATGTTTTCTGTTCATTGCTGTTCATAATTCTTATTTGTTTTAAAGTGTCAGTGTCTAAATATCAAATCAAAGGTTGCTTGTTTTTTTTCTAGGCAGAAAAACTGATGAAGCAAATTGGTGTGAAAAATGTGAAGCTTTCCGAATATGAAATGAGTATTGCTGCTCATCTAGTGGACCCTCTTAATATGCATGTATGTAACTTTAATCTTACTTGTTTATTCTTACTTTTTTTTTGGTTTGGCAGCCTGTGTCAAAGACCTGGAAGAACATGACTAATTTCAGTGAATCCCTAAGAGAGGTCAAGAGCAACTCAGCATGTTGCACACACAGATGTGATTCATGCATGAGATAGACAAAGACAGAGTAACAATAGCTAAAAGGAGTGGAACCGACCCTGGAGAAAGCCAGGCCCACTTTTCTAAGAGTGTTTTCCAGTGCTAACACAAGACCATGTCCATTATTGTATTAAGCTGTGGCTACATGTGCTGTGTCACCACCAGAAAGGTTACTGGAGACATAACCCTGTGTTTTTATTGGGGTCTGTTCATATAGACTCCTTTTCCATATGTGTATCAAAATTCTGTACTCCTACAAGGAAAAGAGGTATTCCCTATAAACCATATTGTTAATGCAGTTTGGGAGCACTGAGCTGTTTTTATCAAGGAATGATAAAAAAAATTTCCCCAAATATGTTTCCCGGTAGTAGCCAAGGATCATCTTGTTAAGGATACTGTCTCAAGCCTGCTGTGTTAACTCTGCACACAAGGTTTAATGAAACGAGTGTAGTATATGAGACGTCTTTAATCATGTGGTCTTATATTGTAGTTTAGTTTAGATTTCCTTTTTTTTTTTTTTAAATGGTAAACAACATAGGATCCTGAACACCAGGTTCCAAGAGCTCAGGGCCTCTGCAGATGATTTCTTGTTTCAGATCCCTCATGTATTGTCCTCAAAGACAATAGATAATAGTATTTCTTTACCTACTTGGTAAATTTTTTGAGGATCAGATTACTATAATTATAAATTCCAGGTTACTGTATAAATATAAAAACAGATATACAAAATATTCTTATCTAACATATTAATGCTATGTTGGTATAGATATAGAATGAAATAATGATAGCTGCATCTCTAAGTCTAGAAAATAAATCTGTCTTTTAATATATGTATAGGCAGAGATATATTCATACCCTAGAATTAAGCCCCTACTTTATTTTTACTTAGGAATTTACAGTATCAATATTTTGTGGGGAGAGGGAGCAATTGTATCTTATCTTTTTCTGAACAAGGATGTACTAATAGACAGTGTTTTGTTTTGATTACAACTATCACTCTTCATATTGGTTTACTGATTTGTCCCCCTGTCCCAAGTTTAAAGAGAGTAAATACATTGTAAAGTATTGTCTCTGACTTGATCACTTACTGCGCTAGCTAGAGTGAGAGCTAGGTTGACTTTTCCCTTTATGTGTGTGTGTGTGTGTGTGTGTGTGTGTGTGTGTGTGTGTGCGCGGGGGGGGGGTGCTTAGAGCCTCACAAATGTTAGTAAGAGTTCTAACCACACCTATAATCCAATCCGCTTCCCTGCCGCCCCAGCTCCCGGCTGCCTGGCTAGCTTATGCCCCAAAATAATTACACGGAAACTATTTTAAACACTGCCTGGCCCATTAGTTCCAGCCTCTTATTGGCTAGCTCTTACATATTGATCTAACCCATTTCTAATAATCTGTGTAGCCCACGAGGTGGCTTACCAGGGAAGATCTTAACCTGCGGCTGTGTAGGGTGGGAGAATCATGGCGACTGCCTGACTCAGTTTCTTCCTCCCAGCATTCTGTTCTGTCTACTCCCCCTACCTAATTTTCTGTCCTATCAGGCCAAGCAGTTTTCTTTATTAATTAACCAATGAAAGCAACAGATAGATACAAGACCCACCTCCATCAGACCTCCGTATAATTTATTTGGGTTTTACATTTTTATGTATTTTTTCATCTGCATTAGTGTTTTCCTTGCCTGTATTTCTGTAAGTCACTTGCTTGCCTAGTGCTTGTAGAGACCAGAAGGCGTTAGATCCCCTGGAACTGGAGTTACAGACAGCTGTGAACTGCCATGTGGGTTCTGGGACTCAAACCTGGGTCCCCTTTAAGATTAGCCAGTGCTCTAAACATCTGAGCCATCTCTGCAGCATATCTCCCCCACCCCCGTTTATTTTTAAAAGTCGAGTATAGAAGATTTTAAGATTTTTCATTTTTCTTCTTTCTTCCCCTTCCCCCCCTCAAGACAGGGTTTCTTTGTGTAGAACTTGACTGACCTGGAACTCAATCTGTAGACTAGACTAGCTTCAGACTCAGAGATCTACCTGCTTCTGCTTCCCAAGTGCTGGGATTAATGCCTTAGAAGATTTTTCTATACTATTTCAAAAATACATATACACCTACTTATGACTTACTAAGATTCTTCCTATTTTTGACAGTTTTGTTTACTTATTTTTGTATGTGTGTGTATATGGTGTGAGTTCATGTGCATATAAGTCTTTGCATGTGGGGCTGGAGAGATGGCTCAGAGGTTAAGAGTACTGGCTGCTCTTCCAGAGGTCCTGAGTTCAATTCCCAGCAACCACATGGTGGCTCACAACCATCTGTACTGAGATCTGGCGCCCTGCTCTGGCGTGCGGGCATATATCGAGGCAGAATGTTGTATACATAATAAATAAATAAATATTGAAAAAAAAGTCTTTGCATGTATATGCGAATGTGAATGAATATAAAGGTATGTGTGTATACATGGATGTGTATACAGCTTGACATCAGGTGGCTTTAATCACTTTCTGCTTTACTAATTGAGACAAGGGTATTTTGCTAGATCCAATGCTAGATCTGACTATGTCTGTTTAGCCAGCTTTTCCCCAGAAGCCTCTGCCTCCTAACTGCTAGGATTACAGGTGGCTGCTATGCCACCTGCCTTTATGTGGATTCTAGGGACTTGAATTCCTGTTCTCATGCTTGTAGGGCAAGTATTTTTTTTTCTTGTCATCTTCCCCAGCTCTACCGTTGTACTTTTCATAATAAAAACTGCAAGTTCAATTTGGTGGGTATACATCTTATTTCTAAAACTAATTCCTGTTTTATTTCACAATGAATGTAATTATGATTACATTCACAGTGAATTCTTCCCTGGTAGACAGTGCTAAATTATTTTAAGTTTGTTCTTCAGCCTCTTTCTTTTGGGGTGGAGGGTGTTTCGAGACATGTTCGGTCCCAGCTGTCCTGGAGCTCACTTACGTATACCAGGCTGACCTCTCTCTCCTGAGTTCTGAGATTAAAGGTGTCATCACCATTGCCTGTCTGTTCTCAGTTTTGTTTTTTTGTTTTAATATCAGAGTGTTTCTTTCTCATGAGTGGAACGAGTTTACCTTATTCAATCCTTACAAGTTTTGCATGTGTGTGCTTTTTGTTTTCCTCTTGCTAGAATCGTAATTGTTGGAATTGCTAGAATAGTTTCTTGTATTCTAGGCAAGGTCTCCTACTCTTCAGTAATGCTCCCAACCTTGTGTTTTTTTCAGTAATAAGAAATTACTAAATTCTTTTTTTTCAGCATCATAGAGTTTACTTCTGTGAAAAGTTTTTTTTATTCATTTTTATCTACAGCTTTAGCTTTTTATTCTCATGTATTATTAAATTATAAAATACTTTGTCATTGGGAGGCGTGTGAGTGTGTGGAGGGGCGTGTGTGTGCTTACATGTATATAAGTTGTGAAATTCACGTTGACTTTAACGTTGACTTTTGCCAGGTTACTTGGAGTGATATAGCAGGTTTAGATGATGTCATTACAGATCTGAAAGACACAGTCATCTTACCTATCAAAAAGAAGCATTTGTTTGAGAATTCCAGACTTCTGCAGCCTCCAAAAGGTATGGTTAGTATATGTATTTGCCTAAGCATTAAGAAGCTAGAAATCATTGTGAATTTTTGTCTTAAGGGAATGTTTTCCATGAAATCAGATTCTTAGTAAAATGCTGAGAAGTTTTATAAAGAATTTAAAAATATTCACTCATTCTTTCACTTCTAGAATTTTGGTGAATTCTACTTTATATAATATAAGTGTATAATAATTCCTTTATTTGAAATGCTTGTCTACTAGATGTAAGTAAATTGAAATTTGAGAAATTAAATCTAAAATAATTTCAAAAATCAAAATTTTCTTTTGGTTTTGTTTTCAAGCAAAGCCAGCATCTTGTTGGTTCACAATTCTAGTGATTTTATTTTTTTCTTTTAGTGATCTGTTTTTAGATGATAGTGCTTCTTATAGCATTTGCAAGATGAGCTGGAAATACTGGCCTTTATATTGAGATTAAATACTCTGAGGCAGTGTCTTCATTTGTACTTTCACTTTGGGAACTGCATCTGACTACATCTTCAGATCCTTCTATTTTTATTCATGCAAACTTTAATTACACTTAAGCTTTGTTAAAGGTAATTCAAATAATTCAAGATAACGTTCAGAAGGAAAAGTTGAATTAAACGTGGTGACTCATGCTTGTTCTTACAGCACTTAGGAGGTTGAAACAGGAGAATTTTGAAGTCAAGGCTAGACTGGGCTACAGAGCTAGACACAGTCAGAAAAACTAAAGCAGAAATTTAAGTTAGCCACTAATAAGGTATTATATTTGTCACTACTGAAGGATATCTCAAATTTGGATTTGTTTGTTTGTACATGTTATTTCTTAACCTAAATCCTTTAGTTGCTTGTAACATTTAACCATGCAAAGTCTTCATTAAAAAAAGGCCATCTTAGCTGATCCTATGTAAGTTTAGCTAGATGTGGTAATACATGCCTATAATCCCAGCATCAGAAAGAGGCTGTTTAGGGGGAAAGGCACAGAGATTAATCTTCAGAAAGCGGTGTGAATTTTTAAGCTTTTATAAAACAAAACATCTTTTGATTTGTTGCATCTTTTTTGGAGGTATCATATTAGTTCAGGAAATCTGAAAAGTTTGCACAATGTCTCATTAGCGTACAGAACTGTTTATTACCCCTCATATAGTCAATACCGTGGGGACTACTTGAGTAAAGAGTGGAGAAGTACTACTTTGAATGGCCTTGTGAGATTCACTGCCAGTGTGAGGAGACCATTTGAGTTTTGTGAAATAGCATCCATACAGGAATGGAGAGTAAGGCATGTAATGGATAATTCCAGGATAGCTCCCCAATACTATAAGACTATAATACTGTAAGACTTAGGACCCTGGTCATGTAATGAGACATTGACATCTCCTCACATGCCCTTGTCATAGCTCCATCTACCAGAGGATTATGACTCTTAAGCTTTTATTACACACTTAATCCTTAGACATTAATAGCTGCGTATTAAGAATACTAATTGTAATCCGTGATGAGAAATAATTGGAAAACTTTAATCTGCTAAGGATTATACAGCTATACCACAGGGCTAAAATTTTCAAAGTGATAAATGAATGCTTTGAAGCAAGTCAGATTCTTAAAAGTACTGTGTATATTTGTGAAGTGATGGTGTAGCTGGAAGTGTATAAAATATAGTGGCTTTTATGTCAAAAAGCTTGCTGCTAGTTAGATTTGCATTCCACATTAAAATGTAATCCTAAATGTATTTTCAGCTTTAAATGAAATGACATTACATTACTAGTCTCTATTGTTATATGTGGTTACCCCACAAAACAGTGTTAGTAGATATTTTAAGCACCTACATGACTTAATTAAAAATTACAAAGAACCAGGCATGGTGATATGTCGTGCCTGAAGTTTCAGGACTCTAGAGGGTGAATATGAGACCAGCTTGCGCTACGTGTGTGCATAGCAAGACCTTTAAAAGGAAGAGATTGCTTGAAAATATTAACAATCACTGATGACAAAGATTTAAAATTTTTAAATAGGCTTTTTGATAGCTTAGTTTAAAATGATTAAACTTGGGTTGGTAGATATTCCAACTTTAGTCTTAAAAATTGAAAACCAGGGCTGGAGAGATGGCTCAGAGGTTAAGAGCACTGGGTGCTCTTCCAGAGGTCCTGAGTTCAATTTCCAGCAACCACATGGTGGCTTACAACCATCTGTACTGAGATCTGGCGCCCTCCTCTGGTGTGCGGGCATACATGGAGGCAGAATGTTGTATACATAATAAATAAATCTTTAAAAAAAAATGAAAACCAGTGGGAAAAAAAATCTATGTATACTTAAGGAAAAGTTTGAGCGTTATTTTTAAGTAGGAAAAAAATGGTTAAGTTTTTGGAAATAAGTTCATATTTTTTCCTTTGTGTGTTTGGGGGGAGGTGTTTGAGACGGGTTTCTGTGTAGCCCTAGCTGCCCTGGAACTCATTCTGTAGATCATGTTGGCCTCCAATTCAGAGATCCACCTGCCTCTACCTCCTAAGTACTGGGGTAAAAGGTGTATACCACCACTGCCCGGCTTACTTTGAATTTACTTTTGTTATGTTTTGAGACAATATTGGATATTTCCAAAAACCTTCCAGTTTATTCTATCACATACCATCTATAAATATCATTTAAAAGTATTATTGTATGAGGAAAAAATGAGCTTTAAATTAAATATTTAAGACTGGATTATAATTCCAAATCTGTCTTGGATAATTTATAGCTAGGACCATAATATTAGTGATGCTTCAGTAAAAGCTACTTCATTTTAAGTGAGAAACAGTAATGATTGCCTTTTTAAGCTTTTGCTTAACCTGTTAAGATCTTTTAATATGTTAAAGTATTAACCACCCTATTTTGTATTTAGGGTCAGATTGCTGTCAGTTAAAGATTATAGAGGATAACATAGTTTTATCCTTTGGAAATTAGAATGATACTACTGATAATGCCTTTTTAGAGAAGATGATTGATTATCTTGGAAAAGACTGATGTCCTTTTTACGAAGACACAAGTCTTTGATAATGGTAAAATGTGTTTACCACAGTCTGTGTGGAAGTTGCCGTTTCCTAGAAGTCATTATCAGGATGTGGTGGTGCTCTCTTCTGGTGAAAGTGGAAGGCCCTAGATGGTTTTATTGGTCAGCCAATGACAAGTATGAGCTTGTACTTCAAGATAATAGTTTTTAGGATCTTGACGTGGACCTTTGCATGAGAGAAAGAGTGCTATGATGCTGTAATCTCCAAATACCTATCCTTTCTGACACTGAACTCAAGCACAATCCATTCTTTCTAATACCTTTTCTACTCTTAAAAAAGTTTAATAGAGAAATTGAGTAATGAGACCTTTTTTGTGTGAAATTAGTACTATATTTATTACCTTGTAAACTAAAGAAAACCTCTTATTTTCTTAAGGGTAATAATGAAATATTGTTGATTTCCAGGTGTTCTTCTGTATGGACCTCCAGGCTGTGGGAAAACGTTAATTGCCAAAGCTACAGCCAAAGAAGCAGGCTGTCGATTTATTAACCTTCAGCCTTCAACACTGACTGATAAGTGGTACGGAGAATCTCAGAAACTGGCTGCTGCTGTTTTCTCCCTTGCCATAAAGCTACAGCCTTCCATCATATTCATAGATGAAATAGGTATGCTGCTTTCTATGTGAGTGTCTTAAGTCATTTTAGAGGCACTACGAGAGCCAGATTTAATTTTAGTATTTACCTACATCCACGGTAAACCAAAAGATTTGTTTTTGTTTTTTTTTTTTAAAGATTTATTTATTATGTACATAGTGTTTGCTTGCATGTTTGCCCACAGGCCAGAAGAGGGCATCAGATCTCATTACAGATGGTCGTGAGCCACCATGTGGTTGCTGGGAATTGAACTCAGGACCTCTGGAAGATCAGCCAGTGCTCTTAACCTCTGAGCCATCTCTCCAGAAGCCCACGATTTGGGTTGTTTTTTTTTTTAAGATTTATTTATTCATGTATTTTATGTGTATGAGTGCTTTGTTTTCATACAACCATTACAGATGGTTGTAAGCTATAGTGTGGTTGCTGGGAATTGAACTCAAGACCTCTGAAAGAGCAGTCAATTGCTCTTAACCACTGAGCGATCTTCTAGCTCCAAGATTTGTTCTTTTTAAACAATTTGTATGGGTGAGGATGGCATTGCACACATGCAGAGGTCAGAAGACAGTGTGATAGAGTCGGTTCTTCCACATTTACATAGGACTGGAAGATCAAACTCAGGTCACCACGTTTGTGCAGTCATAGCCTTTACCTCTGAGCCATCTTGCTAGCCTCAAAATATATATTCTAATATTCTGTGTATAATTTCCATGTCTTGAAGTGGACCATAAACTCGTTTACTCCCTTATTTGATCGCTAAATGTCTTTTCTCCATTTCAAATAGTACATATGTTGTAGACATACACTTCTATGAATGTTTTCTCATGCATATGATTATCCATGATAAATATCTAGAAGCTGAACATCCTTTAATTTTGGGGTTGTTGTTCTTGAAAGTGTTACACTAATCTGAGAGAGGTTGAGGTGTATGCCTGCAATCCTAGCACTGGAGATTATAAAAGAATCAAAAATTGAGAATGAAGTTAATTTGGTAGAATGCTTGCCTATTTTGTACCTAAGCTTGGAGTTCAGTCCCAACATCATAAGCATAAACTGGGCTTGTGGCCCACACCTGTGATTCTAGTAGCATTCTGGAAGTAGAGTCAAGAGGATTAAAAGGTGAAGGTCATTTGTATCTATTACATAGTGAGTTTAAGGCCAGCCTGGTCTGTGTGAGACCTGTCACAAAACAAAACAACATGAAGAAGGAAAAAAGAAATTTCCTTCCTCCCTTTCTCCCTCTACCCTCCCTTCCTCTCTCCTTACTTCCTTCTTTCTTCTTCCTTCCCTCCTCCCTTTTTTATTTTTTAATATTTATTTATTATGTATACAATGTTCTTTTTTTCCCATTTGAAGCATTTTTTTTATTGAGAAAAGGAAAAAAAAACAAGTTTCCGCCTCCTCCCAGCCTCCCATTTCCCTCCCTCTTCCCCCACCCTCCTCCCCCTCCATATGATCATTTCATTAGATGCTGAAAAAGCATTCGACAAAATTCAACACCCCTTTATGATAAAGGTCTTGGAGAGATTAGGATACAAGGGTCATACCTAAATATAATAAAAGCTATTTACAGCAAGCCGACAGCTAACATCAAATTAAACGGAGAAAAACTCAAAGCCATCCCACTAAAATCAGGAACACGACAAGGATGTCCACTCTCTCCATACCTCTTCAATATAGTGCTTGAAGTTCTAGCAATAGCAATAAGACTACATAAGGGGATCGAGGGGATTCGTATTGGAAAGGAAGAAGTGAAACTTTCGTTATTTGCAGATGATATGATAGTATACATAAGCGACCCCAAAAACTCTACCAAAGAACTCGTACAGCTGATAAACACCTTTAGTAATGTGGCAGGATACAAGATCAACTCCAAAAAATCAGTTGCCTTCTTATACACTAAGGATAAGGAAGCAGGGCGGGAAATCAGAGAAGCATCACCTTTCACGATAGCCACAAATAGCATAAAATATCTTGGGGTAACTCTGACCAAGGAAGTGAAAGATCTATTTGACAAGAACTTTAAGTCTTTGAAGAAAGAAATTGAAGAGGACACCAGAAAATGGAAGGACCTTCCCTGCTCTTGGATTGGGAGGATCAACATAGTAAAAATGGCAATTCTACCAAAAGCAATATATAGATTCAATGCAATCCCCATCAAAATCCCATCAAAATTCTTCACAGATCTGGAGAAGACAATAATCAACTTTATATGGAAAAACAAAAAACCCAGGATAGCCAAAACAATCTTATACAATAAAGGATTGTCTGGAGGCATTACCATCCCTGACTTCAAACTCTATTACAGAGCTACAGTAGTGAAAACAGCTTGGTATTGGCATAAAAACAGAGAAGTCGACCAATGGAATCGAATAGAAGACCCTGACTTTAACCCACAAACCTACGAGCACCTGATTTTCGATAAAGGAGCTAAAAGTATACAATGGAAAAAAGAGAGCCTCTTCAACAAATTGTGCTGGCAAAACTGGATGTCAATCTGTAGAAGAATGAAAATAGATCCATATCTATCACCATGCACAAAACTCAAGTCCAAATGGATTAAAGACCTCAATATCAGTCTGAACACACTGAACCTGATAGAAGAGAAAGTGGGAAGTACTCTACACCACATGGGCACAGGAGACCACTTCCTACATATAACCCCAGCAGCACAGACATTAAGGGCAACATTGAATAAATGGGACCTCCTGAGACTGAGAAGCTTCTGTAAAGCAAAGGACACTGTCACTAAAACAAAAAGGCAACCCACTGACTGGGAGAAGATCTTCACCAACCCCGCAACTGACAAAGGTCTGATCTCCAAAATATATAAAGAACTCAAGAAACTAGACCGTAAAAGGCACTGAGCTGAACAGAGAATTCTCAACAGAAGAAGTTCAAGTGGCCAAAAGACACTTAAGGTCATGCTCAACTTCCTTAGCGATCAGGGAAATGCAAATCAAGACAACTTTAAGATACCATCTTACACCTGTCAGAATGGCTAAAATCAAAAACACCAATGATACCCTCCCCCCTTTTTAACATGTATTGTGAGATAGGAATTTAATTTCATTCTTTTCCATTTTGATAGTCGACTTAGAAAAAAAAATTCTACTTTTTTATGTCCTGAATTTTAATGGTCTCTAACATTTGTGGCTCATCAGTATTTTCATTCTTGGTAATATATTATTATGAGGATTGTAGAGATGGCCCACTGGTTAAAAGGTCTTGCTCCTCCTTCAGAGGACCTGAGTTTGGTTCCCAGTGTCCATGTCAGATGGCTCACAATTGTCTGTAATTACAGATACAGGGAATCCAGCACTGTCTTGTGGCCTTCATAGGTACCCACACGTGTGACATATACATGAAAAAATACAAGTATGTCTTAAAATTTTTAATCAAACTATCCCTGCCCCACAGGGCTTCTCTATGTAATGAGTTCTCAATGTCCTGGAACTCACTTTGTAGACCAGACTAGCCTTAAACTCACAGAGCTCTATCTGCCACTGCCTACCAGGTGCACCACCACTCCCTAAAATATATTCTTATTTTGTTTAATTATTTGGATTTTTTTACATGTAATTTATCATTGCTGAGTTATGCAATTTTATGTAGTATGATAGACTAAATAAAAGCAGAGACGTTCAGGATTTAGCTTAGTGATAGATTCCTAGCAAATGCAAAGTTATATATATTCAGTTTCCAGTACTAAAAAATAAAACAAAATTAAAACTGGTTAAGAAAAAAAAAGAGCTGGAGTTGGCTTAGCTTTTAAGAGTGGTTGAAGGCCAGATGTAGGGGGCACACCTTTAATCCCAGCCCTCAGGAGGCAGAGGTTGGATCTCTGAGTTCAAGGCCAGCCTTGACTACACAGCAAGTTGGTTTTAGGACAGCCAGGACTACACAGAGATACCCCGTCTCGTAAAGTGGTTACTGATCTCCCAAAGAACCCAGGTTTGGTTCCAAGCAGGCACTTTGAATGTAATTTTAATTCCAAGGGATCTGATAAACTGTTGTCATTGCAGGCACCCCTAGAGTGTCTGTCTGTCTGTCTCTCTCTCTCTTTCTCTCTCTCCTCTCTCTTTCTCTCATTGCAGGCACCCCTAGTCTCTCTTTGTATCTCTCTCTTTGTATCTCTCTCTTTGTATCTTTCTCTCTCTCTCTCTCTCTGTCTCTCTCTCTCTCTTTCTCTCTTTTAAGAATAAGTCTTTTTAAATAAAAACAAAACATGTATAAAGAGAGAAGATGCCTAATATGTTTTTGGTTGTTTACTTGCCTTATGTATCTATTCTTATCAGTTTACTATTTCAACCCATTTTGAGTTTTTGGTGTGTATCTTAATTGAACAAAAAGATTATAGCTGGATTTTTTGTTTGTTTTGTCTTTTTGTTTTCCGAGGCAGGGTTTCTCTGTGTAATAGTCCTGGCTATCCTGGCACTTGCTTTGTAGACCAGACTGGTCTCGAACTCAGTAAGATCCACCTGCCTCTGTCTCCAGTGCCAGGATTAAAAGAGTGCACCACCACCCACTAGCTGGATTTTTTTTAAACTTTAAAACACAACTCCCCTTTAATTGGAAAGTGTCTAGTTTGCATTTATTATGAAAATTAATATAGTCACATTTATTTCCAATTTATAGTCATTATGAAAGCTGGTGTAGTTAGTATTTATTTCTGTTTACCAGTGTGGTAGATCACCTCCTACCCCCTTAGAATTTTCCCTTCCCTTCTACACATTTGAGGCTATTTATTCTTTTTTTTTCTATTGAAACAATTTATAAACCTGCTTATCTTAAAAAAAAAAACCTAAGGTTTCCAGGCATGGTGGCTGAAACTAGTAATCCCAGTACTTAAGCTAAGACTTGATTTGTGTGACTTTAAGGCTGTCTTGGGCCATTGAATGAGACTCTGCTTTTTAAAAAGAAATTATTTATATACCTACACAGACACATACATACACACTCATGCTTAATTACCATCTACAGAACTTCAGTCAAGAGTTCAGATTTTGCCCCCCTTTAAATTGAAGTTGTTAGCTTATTTTTGGACTTAGGTGCTCATTATGTTTTGAATAGAAGTCTGTCAGGTACATGTATGAATTCTAATTAGTCTTAATAAATAAAACCCAGAGTCAGATATTAGGGGATGAAAGCTTAGAGATCAGAGAAGCAGAGATGCCAGCCACTAGAGAGACCTTTTACCTCTATCAGTGCTCAGACTGAAGGGACAATCCTGTCCTCTGACTGTCTCCTCAGACTACAACCTCAGACTGCAACTGTCTTCACGAAACCTCAGATTAAAATGTAGTGACATTTCACTTGTATTTTAGTAAATAAAGCTTGCCTGAAGATCAGAGAGTAAAACAGCTACGCTGGGCAGCTTTACAGACACACCACACTAGTTTGCCATAGAGACCATGTGGTAGTGCTCCATGCCTTTAATCCCATCGCTAGAGAGACTATAAGGCAAGAGGAGACAGCTTGCACACAAGTCTCTGAGATTCCTGAAGACAGGATTGCTATTTTGTAGAGGTAGAGGTAAAAGGTCTCTCTAATGGCTGACCTCTCTGCTTCTCTGATCTCTCAGCTTTTTTAAAAAAAAATATTTATTTATTTATTATGTATACAATATTCTGTTTGTGTGTATGCCTGCAGGCCAGAAGAGGGCACCAGACCTCATTACAGATGGTTGTGAGCCACCATGTGGTTGCTGGGAATTGAACTCAGGACCTTTAGAAGAGCAGGCAATGCTCTTAACCTCTGAGCCATCTCTCCAGCCCTGATCTCTCAGCTTTTACCCCCTAATATCTGTCTCTGGGTTTTCATTAATCGTGCTATATACATGTTTTGCAGATACTTTCCCCAGTCTGTAGCTTTTCTTTGTATCCTCTTAACAGTATTCTTTTGTAGAGAAAACTTTCTAATATCAATAAATCTTTTTAAGAGATTATATACACTTTTGGATGTTATGTAAAAGTTATCACCAAAATTCATGTCACATGTCAGTTTTTCCTATATTGCTAGTTTTGGGTCTAGGAGTCAAACATCAGCTCTTGAGTATGCTAAACAAATGCTCTTTTTCTAGACTGTAGTCCAGTCTTTGTGTATTTGACATGTGGTCATTCTGTTGTTGAAACATGATTTGTCAGATACACATTAACTTCTTTGGGAAATACTTTATTCAAGCTCAGTGTGGTGGTTCATGCCTGTGGTCCTAGCACTTGAGAGGTAAGGATAGGAAGGTCAAGTTCAAGGTTATCTTCAAGTATGCGGCAAGTTCCAGGCCAATCTGGGTTTATGTAAGAGCATGCCTTAGAAACAGGTATGTGTTATCTTTTGTTCTCTTCCCATATTCTTCTTTCCCTTCTTGCTCTTCTGCAATGGGGTCTCTCTGAAAGTCAAGTGATCTTGCTGCCTTAGCTTACTAAGTGCTAGGATTATAGACATGAGCTGTCATACCCTGATTATCCAGTGTTTTTGTTAGTATTTACAGTCTTTTTCTATCTTGTTACTATTCTAAATCATTGTTGTCTTTTTAAAGCAACATATAGTTTCTATTCTATTTATGTTGAATGCTGATTGTTGATGTAGCTGTGTAATGGGACATTGTGGAGTTTTCTTTTTCTTTTTTTCTTTTTCGAGACAGGGTTTCTCTGTGTTGCTTTGGAGCCAGTCCTGGAACTAGCTCTTGTAGACCAGGCTGGCCTCGAACTCACAGATATCCACCTGCCTCTGCCTCCCTAGTCCTGGGATTAAAGGCGTGCGCCACCACCACCCGGTGTTTTCATACTATTTTAAACAGTTACCTTGCAAGCACTGCTTCTTGATAGTGAAGACAATTGAGAAAGGTTACATTAAATGAATTTATAATGTTTGTCTTCAAAAAGTAAGTGACTAGACTTTATCCAGTACAGATGTGAGTGCAGCTTGAATAATAAAAACCCAGAGACAGATATTGAGGTTCAAGCTGAAGATCGGAAAAGCAGAACAACCAAGCCACCAGAGAAGTTTTACCTCTAAGACTGAATGACTGCAGACTGAGATCTGAGTTTGTCTTTTCCCGTTTTATATTCTCCCTTAGTTCTGGGATTAAAGATGTGTGACTCCCTAGTACTGGAATTAAAAGTGTGAACTACCACTACCTGGATCTGTTTCTGCATTGATCTTTTATAGCCCAAGGTGTTCTTGAACTAACAGAGATCCACCTGCCTCTCCCAAATCCTGGGATTAAAGGTGGGTGCCACCATTGCCTCATCTCTGGTAGCTTTTGCTCTCTGATCTTTAGACCAGCTTTATTTATTAAAACTTAAAATATCCCAATATGTTAGTCTGATTCATAGTCCTGTAATAGGAAGTTTTATATAAAATTAGAATTGTTTAAAAACATCCAGGATATATGTATGCAGGGCTATCTTGTCATAGTGATACATAGTTTCTGAAATTAACTTTTTTGTTGTTTTGGTTTCAAAATGGTCTCAAAGATAGGACAGCCCTAGCCGGGCGGTGGTGGCACACGCCTTTAATCCCAGCACTTGGGAGGCAGAGGCAGGCGGATCTCTGTGAGTTCGAGACCAGCCTGGTCTACAG
>NC_022015.1:61607763-61614237 GCF_000317375.1 Microtus ochrogaster | reverse complement strand
TCCATTTTTTTATTTTTTTTTTTCTTCTAGCTTTTAGAGGTGATTTTACTCTGTATCCCTTTTTGATCTAGAACTCACAGTAGAATGCAGACTGACCTAAAACTGTTAGTTCTTTTGTCTTGGCCTCTTGAGTGCTAGGATTACATCATGTGTGAACCACCTTGTCCAATTTTTTTTCCTCCTTTTAAGAAAGCATTTTAGCCAAGCATGGTGGTGCATTCATTTGATCCCAGCATCCAGGAGGCAGAGATAGGCAGGCAGCTAGATCTCTGTAAGTTTGAGGCTGGCCTGGTCTACCGAGCAAGTTCCAGGATAGTCAGAGCCACACAGAGAAACCTTCTCTCGAAAAAAAACAAAAACAAAAAAAAGGGGGTGAGGGAAGAAAGCATTTTATGAAGTGTTCTGTATTTGAAGGCGAAAAATAATTTTAAAGGGAATATTAAATTACCTTTTTGTTTGTTTGTTTGTTTGTTTTTTTGAGACAGGGTTTCTCTGTGGCTTTGTAGCCTGTCCTGGAACTAGCTCTGTAGACCAGGCTGGCCTTGAACTCACAGAGATCCGCCTGCCTCTGCCTCCCGAGTGCTGGGATTAAAGGCGTGCGCCACCATTGCCCGGCTTTAAATTACCTTTAAAGGCAAGCATTCCTGAGAAGCAAAGGTTCTACATGTTGTTTATGTAAGGCGTTTTGTCATGTGTGTATGTATATATATATATATATGTTACATAAATATATATATATAAGTAATATATATGTGAATGCTAGCATATGTGTTTAAAACATTTTCTGTTGTACATTTCTGAATAGTATTTTAGGCATTTCCTGTTTTTGTTTATTACTGAGAGAGGATGGGAAGGGAGGAGTATATGAAAGCATAGTTAAACATATAGGGTTCAGATAAATAGAAAGGTAGGACCACATACCTAGGCTCTCTCAAAACTATTTGGCCTCCTGGCTAGCCTCACATAATAGAACCTGTTTTTTGTTTTTTTTTTTTTTAAATCTCTTCTGTATATTGACAGAAATGTATTTTGGGGATAGAAAGATTATCAACCAATTGTGTTCTAATATGCTCAATAATTTACCAGGATTATTTTTATCAGGATAATACCTGAAACAACATAACTAATCCCCAGTCCTCTTTCTTGTTTTGTGAAGTTGACAGCTTTTTAAATAATTTTTAAATAATCATTAGTTACTAAGATTAAGGACCTTTTCTTTTTAGACTCCTTTCTACGAAACCGTTCAAGTTCTGACCATGAAGCTACAGCAATGATGAAAGCTCAGTTTATGAGCCTCTGGGATGGACTGGATACTGATCACAGCTGCCAGGTATTTGAACAAAATCTTCCCTAAACTTGTATGGTCTTGTTTTCAGTAGGGAATTTGCTATGCTGCTTATTGTACTTTTATACAAAAATCTTTGTCATTATTTCTATACTTAGTGTTACGTGACAAAGATCCAAAAGAACATGATTTTATAAACTTCACCCATCTTAATGATTGCCATCAGGTTTCTATAACTAGAGGAGCCCACACTCCCTGTGCAGTGGCTGCTGTGTGACTCTGAACCCCAGAGTACATTTAGTCAACAATGATATATATGTATTTGCTTCTGTCACTGCTTCATCAGTGGTTATATACAAAAATAATGCTCTGTGTATTGAGTAGATTCTTGAAAGAGAAGAATACAAAATTAAAATGAAGAGAAATGAGACTGCACCATTAGTCATAATCCTGTTTATATTGCAAATATAAGCCAAGCTTAGCTTGGGTCATTTCTGGTAAAGGTGTATGTGATCCCCTGGAGCCACCTATGTGTTCAATGTAGCTATGGGACTAGGAACTTCTCACCACTAATCAAGCCAGAACCAGCAGCGCACAGTGGGCCACACCTGCAGTTTTAGCTACACAGGAAGCTGAGAATGAAGAAAGTTCATAGCCAACAGGAACAACATGGTGAGATCCCATTTCACACAACACCTGGAAATTTTGTAACTGTAACCAATCAAATAATTTATTTTGCTTCTACATTTTACCCCTAATTATTGACTGACTTCTGACAGATTCACTGTCATAATACTGAATATTTTTAACTTGGTGTTTCTAGTTAATCTTCTTCCTCAAATAAACTGTCTTTTTTTGTGGTAAATGATTTATTTTTACTGTATGTGCATTGGTCTTTCACTTGCATGTGTGCTTGTGTAAAGGTGTTAGATCCCCTGGGACTGGAGTTACAGACCATTGAGAGCTGCCATGTGAGTTCTGGGAAATGAACCTGGGTCCTCTGGAAGATTAGCCGGTGGTCTTAACTGCTGAGCCGTCTCTCCAGCCCCAAATAAACTATTTTTAAAAAACAAATTATAGTACTGGGGGAAGAGAGATGGTTTAGTTCCCAGCACTCATGTGGTAAGTCACAATCATATATAACTCCAGTTCCAGGGGATTCAGTAGGCATGCAAAACAGTGCACATAAATGCATTCAGGCAAAGCATTCTTACACATAAAATAAGTCGTGTGTGTGTGTGTGTGTGTGTGTGTGTGTGTGTGTGTGTGTGTGTGTGTGTGTGTCTGTGACAGTAATTGAGTTAATGATCATTGTTGTTTTCACTTTTATGAGAGATAGGCTGTGTGTTGGGGTGTCTATCTATAATTTCAGCTTTGGGAAGGTAGGAACAGAAGAATTTCAAAAGCTAGGGTTAGCATGGGTTACATGGTAAGATCCTGCCTACAAAAAAACCCAACCAAACAACAACAGTAAAAAGGTTGGCTGGCATAGTACCACAAGCTTGTAATTACAGTGTTTACGAAGCTGAGAAGTGAGGTCCCCAGTTGCAGACCAGCCTGTGCTATACAGTAAGGCCTGTCTGGAAAATCAAGGTCTAGAGTTATAGTGTTACCTACTTTGAAGGCTTTATATTTAATAAAATACTAACAAATATCCTAAATACTAGATACAAGTGCAGTAGAAGGGAGAAAGCCACTGTAAAGTCAAGATAACAAACTCTTTGTCATTTAAACTTCAAAGTTTAAATCTTCCTGCCTTTGCCTCCCAAGGGTAGGAATTACAGGCACCTGCCACCATATTTTTTTTCTTTCAATAAAAACACATTCAAGATTTATCCATGTTACTTGGCTACAAGTTATAAAATCTCAGGAGTTGTATATGCCTATGTTTATGTGTTTGTGTTTTAATTAAAAATATTTAGTGTGAGAGAGAGAGGGTATTGATGGTGCAGCATGTGAGTAGAGGTCAGAGGACAACTTGCAGGAGTTGACGCTTTCTGCTGTGTAGGTACCACTCTGCTAGCTCAAGTCATCAGGCTTGGTGACAAGTGCCCTTACGCTGAATCATTTTACTGGCTCTGCTTTGCTACCCAAGAGTCAAGACTTGTTTCTACTGAATGGGTTTTCAAACATTTCAGCATTTTTCTCATGAATCCTGGCCTATATATATCCATTTCTCAAAAGTTTCCCTGACTTTGTACAGTGTCTGATATGCACTTCAAATATATGTATATTTGCCATATCGCCTAAGGGTCTCTTAATTTCACCATATTATCATAAATCAGAAGTCAGAATCATCATTTTCAGGAAAATGAAATCACATGTCTACCTTTTCATCACCTCTTTGAAATACAGTTTTACGATGAGGGAAACAGCCTTTAGTATAAATGGTTAGAGAAGAAGTAACACCAAAAATGTGGTTAACATTTATGGAAACATTTCCTATTAATAATTGGCTCTAATGAATGTGTAAGGCCTAGGCTGGTGGTGCATGCCCGTAATCCCAGCACTTAGAATGGTTGAATGAATTAAGAGAATCACTACAGTTTGATGCCTGCCTGATTTACTTAGTGATTTAAGATCAGTCATGTCTTCATAGGAAGACCTTCTCTTAAAAATAAGCTGGGCATAGCAACGCATTCTTTTAAACCCCAGTCCTCGCGAGGCTGAGACAGGTGGATCTTTATGAGTTAGAAGCCAAAGCTTGTCTCCACAGTGAGCTCTAGGTCAGCAAAGGCTACAGGAGAGACCCCATCTCAAAAATTAAAGTGTAATATTTGTTAATGGAAATACCTTACAAGCTGCCCCAACTTAGATTTGCTAAATAGTGATGTTTAATGTGTTTGAATGATGATTGAAATGGATGATTTGGTCATGTAACAGAAGGTATGTTAAGATTATACCTTTTCATAGTTCAGTGTTCAGTTCTTTAAAGCAGTAGACAAAGAAGCAGTTGAGTCTTCAGGGCCATTTCATGCCAAGTTCCGCAGCTCTGGGTGGCATTTTCGTTTACAAAAAACCACAATTCCTTTTTTACAAGTAGTAGTTGCTGTTTTTGTTAAGATGTGTTTGGTTTGAGGAGGGAAATAGATGTTGCTCTTTACTTTCTTTATCGTATATTGAAAGAGTTAAAATTTATATTTATAATCTTGAATCAGTTTTAGATATATTCTACTTTTTTCATGCATTAGCTAGCTTTTCTTTCAGATTACCTTTTAAATCACTGTTGATAGTGTTCAGACCTTAGATAGTTTTCTTCCATATGGTCACAAAAGAAACAAAAATAGTAAGTAATCATTGAAAAGCCTGTCATTACAACTGGGCACCTCAGCAACTAATGACACATTGTTCCTCTTGGGAGAAGTGAGACATGGAGAATAATGGTGTTTTCCGTATCTCCATTAGTAAAGATTTGAGGCATAAATCTAGATCTGCTTATTTGAAGTGTGAAATAATAAAATTATTTCTGTACTTTGAGCATTGTTTTTGACTTAACAACCATTCTTTAGATTTTGTTCTTAAATAGTAAAAATGTTAAGGTTTCTGAATTTGATTTTTAACTTATTTATTTAACTCATAACTTATTTAATACATGTATAAGTGCTCTTAAAAAGCACTGTTTAATATTTTATACAAACTACAATTCTTTTTGTTTTTTATCATGAATTCCTTATTATACTCATTTATTTTAGCTAGATTAATTTTAATTACTTGATTTTTGTTTCTAGTACTTCACCTTCTATACTGTGATCTTTATTTTGTCTTAGGCTTCTTTGTTTACCTGAAATTTATCTTAAAATATAGTTTATTTAGATCACTTGTAAACGGAGACTGCTCGTCGTTTTCTGCCTGCCCAGACCTGAAACTATACGGAATTATACAGAACCTATTAATTACAACACTGTTTGACCAGAGGCTTAGACATATTCTTAGATAGCTCTTATATCTTAAATTAACCCATTTCTGTTAGTCTGTTTATTGCCATGTGGCCATGGCCCATGGCATTACTTCATTTTCTACATGCCTTGTTTCCTCGGCAGCTGGCTGAAATCTGCTTGACTCCGCCTGATCTCCCCCACACCCCCCCCCCTTGAGATTTCCTGGCTTTACTCTGCTAAACTGTTGGCCAACGTAGTTCTTTATTAACTAATGCTAATAAAACATATTCACAGCATACAGAGGGGAATCCCACTCACTTTTTAGTATTTTTTGTTTCTTCTTTCTAGAACATTGCCTTAGATACACACAGGGTGCCTTTTGTATGTGTTTTTTTGCAGTTTTCAGCAAGCTTTGTTCAACATTAGTTCACATTCCTCCTAACAATATATCAATTCTCTCTCCCTCTCCCTCTCCCTCTCCCGCTCCATCTATCTATATTTGTTGTTGCTTTGTTTTAAATGAGGCAGGTTCTCATTGTTTAGCTCTGGTTGGTCTGGAACTCACTATGTCACTATATAGACCAGGCTGGCCTTGAATTTGGAGATCTGCTTGCCTTTGTTTCCTAAGTGTTTTGATCCATGACCAGTTCTTCTTTGCATTAGCTCATGAAGTCACTTTGAAGCCTTCTTTTATATTTGGTAAACATTTAAAAATTTTTAATCACTTTAGTCAAATAAGTGTAGGAAACCAAAGAAGAGTTAATGTGGGGATTAAGATTTTGTTTTAGGACCCCTTGACCCATACACAGAATGACAGTGTTGTGAAGCCTAAATATATATTTGTACTTGCATTTTTCTCCCTCTAGGTGGCAGACTTGGTTAGTTAAATAATTTTGGTCTGTGATTTTTGAATATTATTAAATATAAAGAGAAAAATAGTAATATTTGGTGGATATTTTAACTTGCTCTAGAGTTATTTGAGAAATCTAAAACTGTCAAGCAGAAATAATGTTAGATAAATATACTCCTATATAATAATAACAAAGTAATTTGTATAGCAGGTATATCCTTTTATTAGATTATTGCTATCTTAAAAAATTTTTTACCAGATGCAGTGGTGTATGCTTTTATCCAAGCACTGGGGAGCAGAGGCAGGCAGATCTCTGTGAGTTTGAGGCCAGTCTACATAGTGAGTTCCAGGACAGCCAGAGCTGTGTAATGATATCCTGTTTCAAAAAAAAGAAAGAAGGAAAGAAGGAAGGTAGGAAGGAAGGAAGGAAGGAAGGAAGGAAGGAAGGAAGGAAGGAAGGA
>NC_022015.1:61554471-61607663 GCF_000317375.1 Microtus ochrogaster | reverse complement strand
AGGAAGGAAGGAAGGAAGGAAGGAAGGAAGGAAGGAAGGAAGGAAGGAAGGAAGGAAGGAAAGAAAATTGATTTGAACATTTTTGCCTTTTTTCTATTGGTTTTTAAATTTGACTTTTTTTTTATTTCTTCAACTTTTATAAGTATGCACAGAAGTTAGAAAGCCACCTGCATTTTTCCTTTTGTTTCTAAAATTTAGTCTCCCTCTTCTTTTCTTCCTTTGTCTCTTCCAGCATTCTGGGGACTGATCATATGCTAGGCAAGCTTTCTGCTACTGCCTAGCAGCTTGATGTTTGAAGTTGGCATTCTATAGCATTTTTAATGTAGTTTACCACCCACAGAACAGGTAGAGTGAAGTTGGGAAACCTGCAAGAAAAGCAGCTGATACATATTACTGACATCAGAATCTGCATCCTTGTGGGGAAGTGGTTTTCCATGACATTGTGAAAGGGCTTAAAGACCCCTTCCACTCACAGTCCCAAGATGTCTTCATATTTAATAACCAGCCATATTTTGTAAAAACACAAATCACTTTAACATTTTAATAATACTTTGGTATAGCTTCTCATTGGCTATATTTTATGAAATAGAAGTGTTTTTTAAAACTGCACTTCTTCAGTAATGGTTCTTGAGGCTGAAAAGTAGACATTTTTGTTGCTAGGCATCCAGTCAGTTCACTAGTCTTTCCAGTTGTGCAGTTGTTTGATATTTTTCTTAAATTTATGATTAGCTTCAATTTTATCTATAAACATTTGAGTAATGCTGGGTTATAGTGAGATTACTCTTTAAAATACTAGCTTTAAAGCCATTTATAAGTCTTAAAGATAAGGACCTCAGAGAATATTTGTTGTTGGTTTGTTGGTAGTGTTTAATGCCTTGTTTGTCTTTTTATGTTTAGGTCATAGTGATGGGAGCTACCAACCGCCCTCAAGACCTTGACTCGGCCATAATGAGAAGAATGCCGACAAGATTTCATATCAACCAGCCTGTACGTGGATTTATTTAGATGTTATAAGGGCAAATAGTTCCCATTTAAGCATGTTTTTATCTGTGATTTTTTTTTTTGGTTTTTCGAGACAGGGTTTTTCTGTGGCTTTGGAGCCTGTCCTGGCACTAGCTCTGTAGACCAGGCTGGTCTCGAACTCACAGAGATCCGCGAGCCTCTGCCTCCCAAGTGCTGGGATTAAAGGCGTGTGCCACCATCGCCCGGCTTTATTTGTGATTTTTAAAGAGGATTTGTTTCTTTGGTTTTATGAGACAGAGAAGTATAAAAAACTCCACTAGGCTGTGCTCTTTCTGACCCTTTTTCTTTAAATAAGGTCAATGCATTTGCTCTTTCCCCAAGAATGTAATTAACTCAAAATTGCCTGCACACTTTTGTCATTTACTTTAGAAAATACAGAGGAAAATCTAAACTGCAGTTTTGGAATAACACAATTGAATTTGTGGCTAGAAGGTTAAAGGACCGTTGTTTTCTGAATACCTAGCCTGAAGAACAGCTGAGATTTATTAGTAACGATTAGTTGGAGCTTCTCTCTGAGGATAGTGGTTCCAGAACCACTCTGCTGTGCTATAGCTAGTGAACTGGTAAAGTGAGGGTGGCATTCAACCTGCACTACTTTTGTTTGGTTTCTGGGACTGTCGTCTGACTCTGTAGCCCCTGCTGACCTCCACTCATGGCAGTCCTCTTGTCGCCTCGCTCTCCAGAGCTGGTTTGCAGGTGTGAACTGCTACACCTTTCTTTGTCTAGTATTCATTTCTGTGAAGAAGTACTCTTGAAGTCGCATGGCGGTCGTGCACACCTTTAATCCCAGCACTCTGTAGGCAGTGGCAGGTGGATCTCTTGAGTTTGAGGCCAGCCTGGTGTACAGAGCTAGTTCCAGAACAGCCAGGAATGTTACACAGAGAAACCCTGTCTCGAAAAGCCATAACAACAACAACAACAAAAGAAGTGTAATTGCCTCGACGGGTCACCAGTCTAGGGTTAGTAAACCCATCTGGCAGGTCAGTTATTCCAGGGTCCCGGAAAGGCGCTATCTGTAAGATATGAGCTAGAAAAGAGGAAGGAGGCCAAGCTGGGATTCCTGTCGAAGCCTCCGTTTATTAGAGAAGGGGTACAACTTATATAGGGTATGGAGTTGGGGGGTGGGCACAGGGGTCTGAGCTCTTGCCACGTGGTTCATGTTGGTCACGTGGTCCGTGTTGGTCGCGTAGGCAGGAGGTTATCTTCGGTCAGGTCACTGTAGGCCAAGGAGTCACGAGTTGCCACACCTAGGGAACTAGATAGTTTGGAATGTGAAGTGGGTTCCGCTAACAGATAGCTCTCCATTAACAGCCAATTTGGGTGTGGGGTAGGCTCTGTCAATAGAACGATTCCTAACATAATTAGGGGTGTGAGGTTCTCTGCAGACTCCCCTAGGGTGATGGTTTCTGCAATGATTTTAGGAGAAAATTGGCTCCTAACAAAGAAGTACCCTCAAATAGGTTGTCATAACTTCTTAACACCCTATGGTTTCTGTAGAAAATCATATGGTGAATTTAGTCAGCTTTTATACTGAAAACACTAGGTTCTCATGGTGGAAGATGTGTTCCATATGAGCAGCATATTATTTTATAGGCACTTAGGGAATTTAGGTAGTTATTCCTTTCAGATTTTGTAATGAAAATATTCTAACTCCTTTATAATCTTCGACTTTTTTTTTTTTTTTTTTTTTTTTTGCCAAATTCCATTATGATCTCTGGCTAGATCATTTGTCCCACTTACATTTGACAATTATCAGATTAGTTGATGTGGTGAGAATGGGCTCCTAAAGGTTGAAGGCTCTGTAAAACTTCTCTGGTAAGCCATATGCTATAGCCATGTGTCTGGTTCTTCTGAGGATATATACAGTCAATTCCCTGATAAATCAATGAGGTCCTTTCTAAGGATATAGAAAACTAATACTTGTATTTACTATAAGTAATACTTATTGAGCGTTAATGTATGTCAGACACTTGCTGGGCTCTAGTGACTGGAAAGAAACTCTTGTCCTCAGAGACTTTTGTGTTTCAGGAGCAGCAGACTCATAAGTAAATAATGTAAAATGTGTTTAAAGCTATGTATGCAGAGCTGAGTCTGAAATAACAGTGAAAACTAACTGTTCTATGGAGCTAGTGGGATTTACACTCATCTGATGGGCCTTAAGAATGTAGGGATTTTAAAGGTAAATGAGACAAGCAAGGCCTTCCTGTCAGTGAGCAAAGATAAGAAGGTATGGAAGCAGATTAGTGGGTGGGTTTGCCCTTCTCTTAGAGCACTGAAGAAGTCCACGGATATGAGCTGGGGTAGTCTGCAGCTGCTTAGATTGACTGTCTGCTTTACATATGCATTCTTTAGTTTTCACAAAAGCAAGGTATTAGACTAATTTAAAGGACATTTGTTTATATGATTCTTAATGCCAAGACTATTGATCTGTATCAGAATCAGTTGTAAGACTGGCAGGATGGTTCAGTGGGTAAAGGCATTTGTACCCAAGCCTGAAGACCCAGTTTTGGGAACCCACTCAACAGAAGTAGGAAACAGGTTATAGAAAGTTGTTGTCTGGCCTCCACTTCTACTTCTCCCAAATGAATGAGTTTTCTCTTAAGTTAAAAAAATTAAAAATTGAAGTGTAATTCTAAATATAGCAAAGGGTCTTGATGGGCCTGTTTGTGGTGATAGTTTGTTTGTTCTGTAACAAAGCTTGCCTGAAGATCAGAGTATGGAGCTAGTCACACTAATTAGCCATAAAAGTCAGACAGTGGTGGCTCACATCTTTAATCCTAGAGGAAGGTGGATCTATATGAGCTCAAGGCCATCCTGGACTACTTGAATAAATCTGAAAGAGAAACAGAACTCACACCTTTGATCCCAACCAAGCACTAGGGAGGTGGAGACAGGAGTGCTTATGGCTGGGTGGAGAGAGAGAAGGCAGGAAGAGATAGGAGCTTGGAACAGTCAGTCTGAGGATTCCTAGAGACAGGATTGCCCATTTGGTGTGGATTCAGTAGAGGTAAGAACTAGTGGCTGGCTGTTCTGCTTCTCTGATCATTCAGCATTTACCCCTATATCTGACTCAGGGTTTCTATTATTAAGACCAGTTAGAATTCACACTACACCTGTTGTATAAAAATAGGATACAGCACAGAAAGTAACGGTTATTGGAGCTGTCAGTGTGATACAGTGTGCATTATCAAAGTAACGGTTATTGGAGCTGTCAGTGTAATACAGTGTGCATTATCAAAGTGACTTGTAGCAGGCTTCATCACATTTGTTAGAGATTTGTATACTGTTACTGTACAAACTAGAATTTTGTCATTTTCAGTTCATACACTGGAGAGGGTAATTCTTCTGTTAGCTACAGTGTCAAAGAATATTATTAAGTTTACCTTGAAATTCCTCTCCAAGAAAAGTACTTATTAACTAAAAAGTAGTTGTTGGTGATAATGTAACATACCAAACTAACCTTTCAGTTTGACACATAAGTTATGGTAACAACAGTTTCATTTTGTTTGCCAAGTGACTTTATAATCAGTTCAAAATTTTTTCTTAATGTTAGTAGGGATGAACTCAGCTATGACAAATTTAAATGTTAGGTATTCCTTTCCTCATTTACTGTTATTCATTTACATTATTCCTTATTTCATGTGTTGTTGTTTAGATAGGATCTCATGTAGCCCGGGCTGACCCGCCTACCCCCCCCCTTCTGAGTACTTGTGTTAGAGGCATGCTCCCCCACAGCCAGCTTTATGTAATTCTATAAAACAAGTGTAGTTTCTGGTCTCCGATGTAAAAATATGCTGTGTCACTGAAAGAAATCATTAACATTTACTTAAAAATTCACTAATATTAATGAGCACAGAGGTTTTTTTTTCTAACTTTTTTTTCTTTTCTAATTTTTTTAAAAAATTTTATTTATTTATTATGTATACAACATTCTGCCTGCATGTATCCCTGTGGACCAGAAGAGGGCACCAGATCTCATTTTCAGATGTTTGTGAGCCACCATGTGTTTGCTGGGAATTGAACTCAGGACCTCTGGAAGAGCAGCCAGTGCTCTCAACCTCTGAGCCATCCTAGCAGCCCAGAAGTTTTTATTGGAATGGAGGAACCAAGACAGTATTTTCTTGTCCTCCAATTCCTAGAAAAGGACACGTGGATGAAATGCTGTGAGACAGTTACTTTGTGTGAAACAAGGAAAAGCCTTAATTAAGAATTGACTAAAAGATGTTTTGTGATGAACTTTCATAAATTTAATAAAGGATATTCCTTTTTTTACTCAATAAATACAGAGGGCACATTATTTCCCAGACATGAATAAGAAACAGAATTCATTGGACTAACTACAGATGGATCCTGTAGAGTGTCATAGGATACCTTGCTTTAACCTCTGTCAGCTTATCATTGCCTATCAGTTATTATCTAATAATTTATATGGGAAAAACAAAGATTAGTTGACCAGTAAATTCTTTGAATGCTAATTGGAAAATTTCTTGGTTTTAGGCTCTAAAACAAAGAGAAGCAATCTTGAGACTCATCCTGAAAAACGAAAATGTAAGTAGAGAATTATGATTTATTCTCATTCTAAAATATGATGATTTTGTTTATAAAGTCATTTTAGAAAGAAATGTGAAAGGTACCCTGAATTACTGATAAATTCTGCTCTATTAATGTAACTTGGTAATTACGGTACATTTGAAGTAGTATTTTAAAGAGCAGTGTGTTTACAGATTAAAATACTGTGATATTTTCACATTTGAGATTATGTTTTAAAGAAGTTTTCCATTTTGTTTCTTCTTTTTACTTTATTTCTGTATTTTTATTCCTGTCCTCAAACTCATTGAGATCCTCCTTCTACCTACCAAGAACTGGGATTAAAGGTGTGCACTGCCACTGCCCGGTTTACTGCTGTGTTTTTAGACTGAAGCTAGATTAGAAAAGACACTGGGTATGGTGTGTACACTTAAAGTCTTAGCATTAAGGATGCTGAAGGAGGAGGATTGTGCTTTCAAGACTAGCCAGGGTTATTCAGTGAGACATAAATAAAGTGTACTGATGTACATTTTTAAGAATTTGATTTTCTTTTCTTTAAAGTATGTAATTTGCCCATTTTTTAAAATGGAGTTTTTTCAAACACATTGGAGGGCTATGTGTTAGATTTGTCTTTTGTCTATATGAGTTGTAAACTTTTCCCAGTTTCCTAAGTCTTGTTGAGGAATTTTCCCTCTGTTAATGTCTTTTGAGTTTTTGTTTTTGGGTTTTTTTGTTTGTTTGTTTGTTTGTTTTTCTCTCTTTTTTTAAAAAAATTAGATCTCATATAACCTGATGATGCCTTTTCAACAAGAAAAAAAATACCGATAGCAGTAGACCAAGAGAAATAAATAACTAAAATTGGAACAGAGATTAACAATAAAAACAAATAAACAAAAGATTAGCAAATCATATTAACAGGAAGAAAAGACCTGAAATAATAAAATTAAAGATGAGATGGGAGACATTATAACAGATACTGATGAAATTGAGGAAATCATGATGGCATAGTTTTAAAAATATTTAGCAAACTAGAAAATCTAATAGAAACAGCTGAAATTTAAATTTAGTTTAAAATTATTTTTAAATAATTTACTAAATTTAAATCAAAATGCATTAATTGATTTTAAACAGCTCTATAACAAGCAATGCATTTGAAGCAGTAATTAAAAGTCTCCTGAGTAGGGGCTGAGAGATGGTTCAGTGGTTTAGAGTATTTGTTGCTCTTGACCCAGGTTTCACTTGATGGCTCACAGTCAGCCTAACTACAGTTCCCAGGGATCTGATGCCCTCTTCTTACCAGACTCCATGGTCACCAGGCAGACACACAGTGCACATACAGTTAAAATATTCATTGTCATAAGCCACATGTTGGGTGACTTCTGTCACATGTTCCAGGGCAGGTGCATTAGAAGTGTTAGGTAGGAGGAACAGAGATGTGAAAGAAGTAAGAGACAGGATAGAACCAGGAGGGCAACTCAGTGAATATGGGTCATCTTAAAGTAACCACACAGGTTAAGTCAGGGTGTGTAGACACTATTGTCAACAACTTTGAAAGGGTAAAGCTTAAACTCTCTTCCCTGTAGTCAAGGTGGAACAAGCTCTCATTGTGTGCCTCCACAATTCATATATGTAAAATTAAATAAATATTAAAAAATTTAAATCTACCAACGTAAAACACCCAGGACCAGATAGATTCACCACAGAATTCTTTCAGACCTTCATAGAACAGTTTAAGCCAGTACTTACCAGATTATTCTATTTTTAAAAAGGGGGAAGAGCACACCCAAGCTTTTTCAATGAAATGAGTAGTATCCTAATGTCTCCTTTTGAAATTTGTTTGTTTGAGCCAGGAGCTCACTTTTTGTAGCCTTGGCTGCTGGCTGGCCCAGTACCTCATAGGTAGCCTAGGCTAGCCTTCAATTCCCCTCCTGCTTGCTGAGGTGATGGAGGAACAGGATGTGCCCCTGCGCCCAGCTTCCTTTGTCTTTGCCCTTGCTTAGAATTATTGTTCTTAAAACAAAACCTTCCACAATTAGAAATTGAGGAACTAATAAAGGTGGCATTTCACAGGAGTGAAGAAAATCACGATGACACGTGTATATGGGGAGAAAATAGGGTTGGACATCTGTCTGTTCAGACCCTGCTTCTATAACCTGTCTACCCTTGCCCAGCCTCCATACTATTAACAGAATATGAAAATTCCTCAGCTTACTTGCAGGATTAAATGAAAATGATACCCATAAGGCGCTTATGGAAATAAGACCGCACATCGCAGTTGATAATCACAAATAATTTCCTTGTTCATTTTCTCTTCTTTGTCTGCACATTAATAGGTTTTAAATTCCCCCAAACCTGTTAATTGGCTTTGGTGAAAGCTTAGATGGAAGGACAAAACCAAGTACTAAATTAAATTAGTGTTGAGGTAGCAGAATATTAAAGCATTACACTTCAAAGGGATTTTAAGTGTAAAGATACTTCCAGTTAAGACACTTATGCATGTTTCAGTGGTAATGACAAATATGAAAATAAATTTCTTTTTGAAAATGAGAAACTTTAATTTCTAAGTTTTTAATGGAACTGGTAATACTTTTCTGTTTCTTCTGGCTGTTACATAACATTAATTTTCGGATATTTGGAAGTATTTTGCTTAATTTTATATATTATAAGCATGTCTCACGTTTATTTAAGGTGGATAGGCATGTAGATCTTCTGGAAGTTGCTCAGGAAACTGATGGATTTTCAGGAAGTGACCTAAAAGAAATGTGTCGAGATGCTGCTCTCCTCTGTGTCAGGGAATATGTCAATTCTGCATCAGAAGAAAGGTAACTATTTAGACTTGATTTCTTGTATTTGTGAAACCTTTTTGATTAGGTGATTGTTGTTTTGCTTTATTCCAGCCTACTTATAGAAAAAGATACTGGAATTAGCAACTCATTCCCTCCTTTCTTTATTGCCATTGCTTGGTATGTGTTTGTGTATGTATATGTGCACATGTTCATGTGTGTGTGTGTGCAGGTTGGTGTTAGGTGTATTACAATTGCTCTCCACTTTAGTTTTTGAGATGGCCGGGGTCTTACTGAACCCAGAGGTCTCTAATCTGCTAGACTGGCTGGTCAGAAAACTTGGGGGTCCTTCTGTCACCACCTCCCCAGTTCTGGGATTACAGGCACCCTCTGTCTTTTTTAATCTGAGATCAAACTGAGGTCCTCGTGCTTTCATGGCAGGCCATTCATTACCTCTTGAGCCGTTTCCCAACCACTATTGCCATTTTTCTAAAGAGGAGTTCTGTAAATGGAGAAATTGCGTGGGGATGATGTTCTAGAATTAAGGGACAAAAATGCTGATAATGCTTATTTGATAAACCGTAGAAGGAGTCACAGAAACCCAGGCTTGCCCTCTTTGTTAGGGAAACAGGGTTCTCTAGACTCTATAGATGGTTTCTGTGTTGTAAAATTCAGTTATGTATAGAAATGAGTGTTAGCGTCTAGGAACTTCACACATAAAGAGTGTGGGGTGCTGTGGACTGGGCTTCATCTTAACAATAATGCAGTTACTAACATACCATTTCTCATGTCAGCAGATTTTACTTGAAACCTATTTAGAGTGTGGTGAGTTTGAGAAATCATTTTTATCACCCTTACTTCAGCAAACTAATGTAGCCCTCGGTCAACTCCTTTGAGAAAGGGTCCCCAAAGGCCTCCCCTGAAGCAGTACTATACTGTATCTTTTCAAAATGTTGACTCTCTGATAAAGAATTTCTCAGTAAAGCAGTTACCTTTGAAGCCATGTGAAAGGAGTGGCACTTGCTTTCTCTGAAGTTTTCCTACCAAGTGACCCTGACTTGCCTGTACTGTTCTGCATCTAATTAGTGTGGTGCCACAGTAAGCTTCTCTAAAAGCTCATGCTTGCTTCTGTCTCAAGTCCCTGCTTTCACCCACCGTACTGCTGTTTCCTGCCCAAGAAGATGCATTTCATCCATGTGCTGCCATGTAATTCCAGCTGTTTCAGCAAGTTGGGAAAGTTCTAACATCATCACACACACACACAAAAAATACCTTCCAAAGGTCTTTCTTCTGACAGAAAAAAAAATTAAAAGGAAAAGTAAACTTTGCTTAAGTTAATGACATTAGTAATGAAAGGCAGAACGCTGGAAAGCCCTGAAAATGTCAGTGTGAAATCTGGTCATTAGACTCGAATCATCCTGTTTTCCCTGAAACATTTTCCCCTAAGTAGCAGAATAGACCAGGTTTTTTTGTTTGTTTCTGTTTGCCAGGATTAAAGTAAAGGGGAGTTGGATTGCTTGTTCTTTACTAAGAGTGTTGAGTTGTTCTGTCTTGTAGAAGGCTTCATGTATGTGAACATATGCCTAGGAATGCTGTTTTGGTTCTCTGTTCACAAGAGTAACGATTTCTGGCTGGAATTATGCTTCTGTTTGAAAAGCTGCCATTTTTTAATGAAAATATGCTGCTCTTACATTCTTGGTATGAAGTGATTGATTTTACACAGCAATTTTGCTTTGCTATTCAGTGCTTTTTTTTTTTTTAATTTAATAAAAGTGTCTTTTAAGGAGACTAGAGAGATGACCCAGTAAGAGCACTGGCTGCTCTTGAGAAAGGACTTCGGCTGGGTTCCTAGCACTGACATGGTGGCTCACTAACTGAACTCCAGTTCCAGGGAATCTGGTGCCCTCTTCTCACCTTCAAGGGTACCAGACACATACATGTAGAACACGTACATGCAGGCAAACACTCATACACATAAAATAAAAATGTTAAACCATGTTTTGTGACTTTCACATACACATTTACTCTTGTATATAGATAATTTCTAGAAGAATGGCTCTAATGTGTTGTAATTCTCTTTGGGATCTTGAATGGGAAAGAAGCTATATATACTTTTTTTTTTTTAATTTTATTTATTTATTAAGGATTTCTGCCTTCTCCCCGCCACCGCCTCCCATTTCCCTCCCCCTCCCCCGATCAAGTCCCTCTCCCTCATCAGCTTGAAGAGCAATCAGGGTTCCCTGACCTGTGGGAAGTCCAAGGACCGCCCACCTCCATCCAGGTTTAGTAAGTTGAGCATCCAAACTGCCTAGGCTCCCCCAAAGCCAGTATGTGCAGTAGGATCAAAAACCCATTGCCATTGTTCTTGAGTTCTCAGTAGTCCTCATTATATATATATTCTTATATAATCAAAAAACAAATTTATTTTTAGCTCCTTGCATCTTTTTAATCTTGGTAATATGTTTTAGGTAAGTGTACTCTGAAATGATTTGGCAATTTAATGGTTTTATTTACATTTCAGTCATGATGAAGATGAAATCCGGCCTGTGCAACAGCAGGACCTGCATCGGGCAATTGAAAAGATGAAGAAATCAAAGGATGCAGCGTTTCAGAATGTTTTGACTCATGTTTGTTTAGATTAGAAGTAAAGATCATTTGTATGGTTCAGTGATCTCGTGTGGGATGCGCTCTCATCCTTACAGCAGTGAGGGAGATCCTCTTGTGGTTTTATACTCAGATCCTAAGTTATTATGGTCTGTCATGTAAATGGTATTACTGCTTGTCAGAAATCATGAAGAGGAAGTTCAGTCCAGCCTGAGTGTGGGTGCTTGTTTGACCTTTTTAGCCATATGCTGTTATAGCCTTATAGAGTCTAAGCTGGTCTTAAAGTAATAAATGATTTGTTGAGTTATTAGTGAGAAGTGGAAAGTGGTTAGGTGCTGGTTTCTAGACGTGTGAGTATGAATGTGAGTGTGTATGTATGAGTGGATATCAAAATGTATATATCTACATTTTTCTTTGATATTCTGTAGATAGGTTTGAATACAGAAGCTTTTTTTAAACCCAACTACGGAGTCCAAAAGTGCACCAGATAGTGTGTAGCAAAACTTGGATTTAAGGCAGGATCTGTATCCTGACAGGTACAGTGATTCAGTCATGCCTAGTTGTCACTTGTTTTGGCCACTTTTAAGTTGGATATGTCCTCTGCAGTTGGTTGAATCAACCACATTTGAATATGTACATGTGTCTCAATTATAATGGTTGTCAGGAGAATCAACTAACAAACATGGTTTTGTCAGTGATCAGCAATGAGTTGTTGATTGGTAGGCAGACCGGTCAGCATGGATTTCACCTCATTCTGCTGTAACAACACCAGGTAGTCTTTTGTAAGTTTCATGCTGATTTACATTAAAATGGATTGAAAACCTTTCAGAACAGTACGTTTGAGAAACCTCAGTGCTCTTTAATACATGTACATGGCTTTCAGTGTGACAGTTCTGTGACTATGTTCCTTAAATGTTGTTTAAAAGTTGTATGTTTTTTAATTATGTTCAAATTTCATTTGGTCACCCGAACAAAATGATAGTTTATATAAATAGTCATTACTAAATGTGCTAAAAACTACTCATTTTATAACTTAAATTTAAAAATTTTCTTGGCGTAGTATAAATTGTACAAATATGTACATCAGAATTCCTGTGTTGTGTCTGTAGTCACTTGATGCTATGTGAACCACATATAAAACTCTTCTGTTTTCAGACGTCAGTAACCAGAATTCTGTTGCAGGCACCTCAGCATACAACAGAACAGAAGATCATGCCACAGCACAATCTTTGGTGCCTCTGAATCATCAGAAATATTAAATTATGGCAAAAATTCTTTTGTTTTTATTACTTGTTTTATTTCTTTGGAAACTAAATATTCATGGGTTTATTGGATAAATTTCTCTGGTAATGTGTTTCACAAACCCTTTTGAACACTTTCTTCCTCCATTTGTGTTTTGGTGGTTGTAGATTTCAGGAGAATGCTTATGCTAACAAAAAGCAAGCCATGCAAGATTGTGAAGATGCTGTGAGACGAATGCTAATGCAAGACACCAAGAAACGTGTGTGTTTATAATTTACAACAAAAGCCCTTCCTTTTGTGTGTTTATAATTTACAACAAAAGCCCTTCCTTTTGATTCTTTTTTCCACTTAGAACACCAAGAAGCGTGTGTTTTTATAATTTACAATAAAAGGCCCTTCCTTTTGATTCTTTTTTTCACTTAGTCCTTGATATTTTTCACTTGCTTGAAATCGTGGCTTTTTTGTTGTTTATAAAATTTGTTTGGACAGTTTTATCTTGCAGTTGAGATCTCAGGCTTTTACAGGAGACATTTTAATACTGAATTATTCTGTTTTAATATAGTTTTAGTAATTTAATTTTAATGTAGTGTCATGTTCAAACATGAGTGTTGTGTATGCTTCTTCATGTCTTTTCGTCTTCTATTAAATTTAGATTATCCAATTATAGTACTGAATTTGTTATGGTTCTAATCACTGATGAAGAAAAATACAATAATCCCAGCAGCTATGACTCATGTAGGGACATTGAGCCATAAAGTAAGTGAAACTATTTTTTTTTTTAATTTATCTATTTTTAAATTTTTTTTATCTGTTTTACATACCTACCCCAGTTCTCCCTCCCACTACTCGCTCACCCTCCCATCCAATCCTCAAAGAGGGTAAAGCCTCCGTGGGAGTCTGTGAAGCCTGGCACATCAAGTTGAGGCGGACCAAGCGCCCCCCCTCCCCCGTATCAAGGCTAAGCATTGGTATCCTACCATAGGGAATGGGCTCCAAAAGGCCAGTTCATGCGCCAGGGATAAATTCTGGCTCCACTGCCAGGGGCCCCATAAAAAGACCAAGCCACACAACAGTCACCCACATTCAGAGGGCCTAGTAAGTGAAACTATTTTCATATGATTTAAGTAACTTTTACTATTTGTGATTTCCATTCTGCTTTAGACAGACATTTCACATATGTAGCTGGATATTAAGTTTTAAAGCATTTGCTTTGAAACCGAACATGGTAACACACTCCTTTAATCCCAGTACTTGGGAGGCAGAGACAGGTAGATCTCTGTGCTTTTAAGACCAGCCTGGTCTACAGAGCAAGTTCCAGAACAGCCAGAGCTACACAGCCAAAACAAAACAAAGCAAACAAAACCCTTTGCTTTGGGTTGTACATCCTGGATTTAGAGCCACACTTCCCACTAATGGACTGTACACCCCCAAAATTGACTGCACTCAAGGGGCTAAAATGAAAAGGCTTACCTGTGTGATGTTTCTCTGAAATCTCGCCACTGGATGACTTACAGTAGGCTTTTGTGTCTGCTACTGTTTCGGTACCTTTTAAAATTAAGATGATAATCTCAGCGCTGGAGTCAATGTAGTGTCAGCTTTGACTTTTTTTCCTGTCAAATCCCACTCGCCACCTGCAGGTCGGTCTAGAACTCATTAAGAGCTGGATTGGCATAATTAAACATTCTGCATGGACCATAATAAACTAGTATTATTTAGCATCTGTAATTTGGGGGTTTGATACAAGATGACAGTGTCTTGAGGCTCAGTTCCTTGTGTAAAAATGATAGCATCTCATTGGTAGGATTTGTTTCCTACTGTAATTGGGTTATTTGTGGACAGTTTTTTATAGCTTTCTTCTGGATGAAATAAATTGGGTAATGTACAGTTGGAAGTTTTTTAGCTTCTCTTAAAAGTCAGAATATTAAAAGATTTTTAAAAAAACCTGAGGATACAGCCTACACGAATAAAACTCTAACATTATCTTGGTACCTGAAAGCTATAGAATTCTCTGCGTACTGGAAAAATCCTGTTCAAAGGCCTGGAGAAATGATATAGTAATTATGAGCATGCGCTGTTTGTTCTTGCAAAGCACCTGCGTTTTGGTCCCAGCACCCATATTGAGCTACTCAGAGTAGCCTATAATTCCGTTTTCATGGTTGTCCAATGCCTCTGACCTCTCTAGGCACCTACACTCACATGTACCTTCCTACTTATCTACCCCCTGCCCCCACAACACACTTTAATAAAGAAGAATCTTTTAAAAAATGTTTTTACACAAGTCAGCATACTTTTGCAATCATATGCAAAAGGACTTGAACCATATGAAATGATCTAACTGAACTGACTAAAATGTAGCTAATGTGGAGAAGAGTCACTGTATGCAAATGAAATCAGATCAAAAGGAAACAATTTCACAGTGTGAATTGAAGATGTCTTAGTAAACCTGGTGTTGCAGTGTTGATACTAACGGCCAGTAAGAATATCATTACTAAAATCCCGATGGCAGAGTGTTTTTTGTGAGTGTCTAATATTTAGTTCTTAACCTTTCTGAGGAGACTGAAAAGATGGCTCTGCAGTTAAGAGTGTGCTTGCTGCTCTTCCCGAGGATCCAAGTTGATACCCAGCACCCAGTTCCTTCCTTCACAATCGCCTGTTAACTGCCGCTTCAGAGAATCCAAGGCCCTCTCCTTACTTCTGCAAGCACCTGCATCCACATGGCACACATGCAAATAAAAAATACCTGCTTCGAGACTTTTTAGTTTTTGTGCTTTGAACAAAGTTGCATTGAACGTTGGTGCTTTGTGTGGGATGTACCAAGAACACAGGTTTGTAAACCCTGACAGCTCAGGTGTTTTTTCAGACAAGGTCTAGGTTATCCTGAAAATTGAACACCTCCTGTCTCAGTTTCCCTAGTGTCATATACTCCACATGATGGCTCAGTTTTAAACCAAACACCAAAACAAATTGATAACTTACATGCAAATTTGTAACCAAGAAATAGTGTACCATGCTCTAAAAATGCAACGATTTCAGAATTTATCAGAGCGAGTGAGAATGAATGGGGTATTGTATCACGTTAATGCCTATTCACAGGCATGTCTAAGCCATAGTCAGACATATAAAGACTACCTAATCAGGATTCTGTTGGCAGCAACCAACTGTAGATAATCTAGAAAATAATTTAATTGAAGCGGGGGGTGGGAGAACCCATGGGATCAAAGGGAAGCTGAAGAACCAAGCTTCTAAATATTGCGCTCTCAATGAGTTTTATTTTTAGCAAAGATTGCTCAAGGCCTTTTTTATCTTCCAGTGGATTGCATGAAATCTTCAAATAGCCCATTGCTCTGAGAACTCCTTGGGTTATTGAAATGACTTGGCATCAAGTATAGTCATTAATACATACAAAAGGAGAATGGTGTTCTCTCTAGAGTATAGGGGGAGAGTGCTAGGCAAACAAGAACGGCACATAGCCAACTGACTGTGAGATGCTACAGTACAGCAAGTGGGCATGCAGAGAATGAGGGAATTCCTGTGGGCGGGCTTGCAAGGACTGCTGCATGGGATCCTGTTGAGTTCTTTGACTTGGAGTGCTGTTTTACCACGCCCAACTCTGCCTAGGTAAAATAGCTTAATTGTTAAAGTTTTTAGACTAGCTGGTGGGTATAAGATGTGGAAAATGAAGTACAGTAGAGGTTTTTATTTCCAGTGAGTACAAGCCCTTCTCTCTGTCAGCATCAGTCCTGGTTGTACTGACAGACCTGTGCTGAAGCTTAACTGAAGGAGTTGATTGGTTTTAGCCAAGCCCCTACTCACCCTCCCATACATAGTCTTTTGATTATGGTTGTTTTGAGCTGGAAGGAGTTTGGATTACACCTTCAGATGTCTGTGGTTCTTACTTGTTTTTAATTCTTCAAGGTAGAACACACGAGAATGGATAGCCCCCTCTCCTGACACTCTCTCGACCAAAGGAGGGGATTGGGTTTCTGATTTAGGTCATCCTAGCAGGTACACTGTTGTCTGAGTCTGGCCTGAATTATGCTCATTCTTGCTTGAGTCTTCCTTTCGGGCAAGCACATATAGCTCAGTACACTGTATCCACACTAGTCCACTTCCTGCATACTTCCTGATACTGCCAAGGTGAGGCCAAATCTACCTCTGGACAGCTTACTGTTTTCCAAATGAAGAGTTGGTTTTTGTTTTTTGTTTTTTAAATCCTTTCTGATTTGCTAGCATCACGATAAAAGTCCCCCCCCCCCTAGAATCTGGCTAAAATGTTCAAATTCTAGCAGGCTATCCATTTATTTCTGATAGTTTAAGTAAAATTACAGTATAAGCCAAACTTAGTATTTTGGAATACATATCGTGAATTACTTGAATGTCATCTTCCTTTGGTACCTGTGGCCCAGTAACAGTCTTCACCAAGGAACTACATGGATGCCAGGGTTGGGAGAGAGAGGTGGGCGCTCTTTCTGTGTCCCTGTAGTAGTTCTCTCACCTGGCCTATTAATAGGCAGTGGAGATTTGAGTCATTCAGAAGCTGCTCAGTTCCCTTAAACCTTTAGGCGTAAGAACAACCAACTTGTCTGATTGACTGATTTCCTGCTTAGGACAGTTACGCAGAATATAAATGCTTGCTAGACTCAGATGCCTAATAGGAAAATGGGAAAGGAGGGAACAAAACTTCAGACTTGCTGTTCTTGAGGAACCAAGTGTTGTGGAATATTAGTTAAAAATGTGTGGCATTCTTTTACGCCATGGAACATTTGTTTTAGTGATGCAAAATGTGTCTCATTCTTCTGTGTTGCATTTGTTTGACTCTGTAAAGTTGTGTTACTTTGCCTGTCTAAAACCTGATTGGTCTAATAAAGAGCTGAACAGTCAATAGCAAGGCAGGAGAAAGAAGTAGGCAGGGATGGCAGGCCAAGAAAAAGAGAGGAGAGAGAGGAGTAGAAAAGGGAAATAGGAGGACACCAAGGCCGGCCTCCAGCCACACAGCCAGCCATGGAGTAAGAAGTTAAGAAAGTATATAAACTAGAGAAAGGTAAAAGCCCAGAGGCAAAAAGTAGACGGGATAATTTAAGTTAGGAAAATCTGTCTAAAACAAGTCAAAATAAGGCCAGGCATTCATAAGAAAGAATGTCTCCATGTATTTATTTGGGAGCTGGATGGTGGTCTCCCAAAGAACAAAGAGTAAAGAAAAAAAAAAAAAACTCAGCTACAACCAAGATTTGTTTCTTGGGTTGGAAAGAAATACTAGAGCCTGATAAATATTGATGTAAGGTGTATCAAAATGATTTATGTATGTCTTTTTAGGATTTGTTCACACTTCCTGAAGACTTCTGTGACTTCTTGGTACCTGTTGATGTACACATATAATCTTGGCCTACTTGGCCCTGCTAACTAATAATAGGAGCCACCAAGTAAGATCTGAGAAAACAAAGAGGACCTATAAATGGTACCATTTATTTATTTATTTTGATTTTTTTTTTAAAGCTGGATCCCTGAAGCCTAGACTAATTTCAAATTCATTGTATAGCCAAGGAATCATTGACCTGATCTTTCTTCCTCAAATGCTGGGATTACAAGTATGTGTCACACTGTGTCTCAAGTGCTGAGAATCGAACCCAGGCCTTCATGAATGCTAGGCAAGCGGTCTACCAACTGAGCTACCAAACGATAGCTTTGAGTTGGCTATTGCACTACTAATATTTGTGGTGAGGATCAACAGAAAAAAATGCATGACGTTATTAGAAATAAATCAAGCATGCAGGAGGAAGCAACAGCTGTGTGCCTACAGGCCACTGAGGTTGCAGGTGGAAATGTACTGCCTTAGGCACACAATACCAGCTGCTAAGGTTAGTGCAGTTACTGGACTGCTGAGAGGGAAATGTATACATGATTATTTTTAAGCCTGTTGGTGAAGCCGGGGAGGCTCTGAAAATAAGGTCCATTCCTATGAGAACAAGGGCTTTGACTTTCTCATCCTTAGTTTGTCTTACAGTGAAATTCCGGAAAGAGGGTCATAAGCAACCCAGTCCCCTCTGAAAAGTGAGTGCCCAGCTAAGGTTATGAGTCACTTACACCTGAAGTTCAAGTTAGAACCACCTCTCAATAAAGCCCTAAGAATTGTTATTGCTCTCAGTGTCCTGACCCTCAGCAACCATTGTAGCCTGACATTGTTACAAGACAAGAGAACTTGTGTGGTCTTTGAGAGATTTATTGAAGTAAGAACAGGCATCCGTTGGACACTGAAACAGTTCCACTAACTGTAGTACTAGAGTAGAAAGGCAGCTTTCTGTGTCTTTAAAATCACAAACTTTATTCATTTGCTAAGGCACTACAATGGCATGTTTTCAGTGAACCCATAGTTGTGGCGGCAGCAGTGAGCAGCTGACGGGCGTGCGCACAGGCACCAGGCAGCTGAACATTCACCTTGCTGTGGACACGGCATGTAGCCCACTCTCAAAAGAGCTTTTATTAGCGTTTTTTAAAAAACGGCAGTATGAAAAAAAAAATCACAGTTTTCCTTTTTCAGTTTGTGGTCTCTTCCAGAGAAACCTTTATGTAAAATGTTTTTCTCTTACGTTTTCCTTGGCAACAATAAATCATGCATAAAATACAAGAATTACCTCTTAGAAAATAAAACCATTGGAAGATGTTTCACAACAGGCACAGTCTGGAAACTTGTACCATTAAGAGTTTGGGATACCCTGAACCTTTCCGTCTCCAAGAAGGTCTCTCTTTAGCATTCTCAAGGAGAGCTTTGTTAAGTAGCTTCAAGGAGTCCGAACCAGCTCCTGTGTTGTCTAATGTAGACAGGGACCTAGCTTAGGAGTGTAGTGGTCTGGGCACTCTTGAGTGTCAGCACTATTTGTTAATGGCCATTTTGTGTTTACAGCACTCAGCAGCTCTCAGACCTTATGTTTGTATCATCTCTGCACATGGATGAGGTTTGGATTTTATCTTCTCTGCAGAAGCCAACAGTTTCAGCTTCTCATTAATCTGTGGGTTAGTTTTGGTTATAGCTTCAATCAAAAAGGTGCCTCTTGACGATAACTACAATATTCCCTGATGGAGAATTAGTCCCTGGGGGGAGTTCTTCTCATCAAAGCATACCACACTATTGAAAAGTGCCAGCATGCTGGAGTTACTGTTCATAGGAAGCCATTAGAACCTCTCTTCCTGCTAGGCTATGCTATTTTCACAACAGAAGGAACTTGCATATTTCTCAAGATTTAATTCACATCTTCACACACATATTTCTTCCAGTTGCATCTTCAATTCATTGGGCAGCGAGACTGTGTAGTCACAAGGTAAAAAATGTCAGGATGACAGATTTTTTTTTGGTCAGCTGTACAAAAGAGGGTGTTTGTATGGTTTATTACTTCTGGTAAGTAACATCAGGGTTCCAGCTTGGAAAAAATTAAGCTGGAAAGTATGCTTTTGTTTGGGCAAGTCAGCTAGACACATGGTCACATCTTTTAAAAAATCTGACACATACCTGCTGGGATGAAGAAGATACAACTGCTTTCATTCTGGAACGTATAATAATATTGTTTTTTCCTAAGATTTGGTTTCCAGTGTGAATTTCAGATACATAATGAAATTGGTTTTAAACTATAGGCACAACTTTTTACCTCATTACAAAATACTAATTTTAAAATTAGTCATCGAGGAGCAATTGGATACAAAGCATTTAATCACAAAAATAGAAAAAAATCGTTAGTAAAAGAGCATTTCAGAGAGACCATAACCAGGGTCACTTAGTTGATCTTCTCCAGAGACCTGTAATAATCTGTCAACACTTTCCATGCTTTGGGGGCCATGAAACCATCTGGGGGGTCTTCTCCTTCCCGGGCGAGCTTCCTCATCCGAGTTCCTGAGATGAAGTCAAACTCGTCATGCCTGTCACGATACAGCAACAGAGAAGTCAGTGGAGGTAAGAAACAGCTGACCTAAAGATCCCTGGAATTAGCTTCCAGGTTTTCTCCGTAAACAGCAGCATGTTTTCAAATGGGCAGTTCCCTCAGTCTTGAGAATCTCACAGGACAGAAGAGGAATAAAGGCAGAATGTCTGTTTGGTATTTCCTGCACACCTGCTTTTTTCTATCTTCATGCCAGAGATTAGTTTGTGTGAATTTAGTATGGGGTATGAACACCCTGCCCCCACCTCCCTTGTGCACGTGCAACTATGCCCAGCTCAAGAACTGTTTGTGAGTGTGCTGGAGCTCAAACCCAGGGCTGCGCACACAGCAGGGCAAGTCTTCTATTAGTCAGCTACATCCACAGAACAAAGAAATGCTAATAGGCCAAGAACTACATGTAGAGCACTCTGTTACGATGTTGGGACAGAACGTGTGCAAGAGAGGGTCTGAGCTGTGAGGGACTGTTGTTCCAACCGGGAGCGTGTAGCCTGGAGACTTCCAGAGGGTTCAAGTTTTGCTTCCTCATGCCAATTGTCATATCAATGACAGTTTTCGCTAGGAACCTACCTTGCTGGATCATAAAAGTCCATGGCCTTTTTAGTTTTATTGTAGGCTGCCACTCGGAATGGAATGATTTCCACAGAGGTGAGACCAGGGGCCATACTTAAGACCTTGCCCCCATGGGTAGGTTCATATAGGTCTTTCTTCGTCTCAGGGTGGGGCATTCCTGCAGGATCCCTGCCCACAATGTAGAAATTGGCCCCTGCAATCATCCGACATCTGCAGTGCCACTGGACCTGGAAAATAGCACACGGGGACATGATGGTCATGATCCAAGTTCATGTTCCCCTTTATGGCAATTCCTTAATTTTGCTTTCGAAGTGATTCAGAAAGGCAGGTCCGTTAAAAGTAGCAATGATGTCCTAAGCCCTGAGCACTCAGGCTGGGTGGTATTGGGTGGGACAGGAGCTTTGAAGTCATGAACTTTTAATCTCTCAATAAAGCAAGCAGCCCAGGAATACTAATACTTACTGTTAGAAAGGACCGTGAATTACATGCTCCAGTCTTCAGACAAACCAAAATCTAAGGGCTGTTAGAGATTCTAAACTGTCATCTGCCAGTAATGAACTAATTACCTTTCATATATGTGTTGATTCCAGTTTAGCATAACACTTGCCATCTTTAAAGTTCTGACAAAAATATAAAGGATGGGGGGAGAGCGGTAGAGGGGGTGCTATAGAAAGGTGTGGAACTCTGATACAACTGAGGAGAATTCATTCATTAAACTCAGTTTAGAACATTTGGAAGGGTTAATTAAGATCCCTTCAGAATCCTACAAACTCCAAATCCCCTGCACAGCTGTTAGTGAGGGACCAAGAATCTTCTGGCAGGTTCCCTGTGATAGTTCACTGTGGTGCTGCCTTTTAAAGATACTTCTCCCTTCTGAGAAATTCCTGGGGCACGGCGAATCATCCAGAGTACTTAGAAACAATAAATCGTTAGCTTGGTGTGGTGATTTGAATGAGAAAAGTCCCCTTCAGAGTCAGGCATTTGAACCCTTGGTCCCAGGTTGGTGCCACTGTTTGGGGGAGGTTTAGGTGATCCAGCCTTGCTGGAGGAAGTGTGTAACTAGGGATGGGCTTTGAGTTTGGAAAGCTCCACCCATTTCCCCATGTGCTCTCTGCTTCACCTCGTGCTTGTGGTGAAGGGTATAAGCTCTCGGGTTCCTGCTGCTGCCCCCAAGCCTGCTGCTTGCTGCCGTGCTTCCCTGCGATGACAGACTCTTCACTCTGGAGCTGTAAGCCCACAGAAACCCAAGCTGCCTTGGCTATAGTGTTTGATCACAGCAACAGAAAGGTAACGTGTAGATATTTCTTGCCCTATGATTCCAGGTGAGCTATGCTCTCTCACTTCCTCAATCATGTGCTAAGCCCCATATTCTTCGAGCAATGTGTTTATGTAGGACTTGACACTTCCAGCATCCTTCCAAATACAAAACTGAAAACGTTAAGCTGGGATGGGGGAAAGAGTAACTTGAAACTGTAGAATCTGCCCATTAAGAGTGGACCCCCCCCCCAATTTATTTAATTTTGTAAATAAAGTTTTAGGCTGTGTTCTTAGTCCTTTACCAGCTCAGGGAATTGCTCACCTCTGTGGGGCCAGCATACAACATAGGAGACGGGAAAATGGCAACAATAGTTGATTTTGGGTCCAGGACGCCTTCCTCCAGTACAGCTGCGTGTTGTTTCATCCTCCAGTTCAGAGGCACATCGTCATCCTTGGTCCAGCCCCCCAGAGGGTGCAGCAGGAGGACTGGGTGCTTGTAGCCCCTCTCTAGGAGCCTGCGGCGGGTGTCCTGCATCAGCAGAGCGTGGCCATTGTGGACAGGATTGCGCAACTGGAAGGCAAACACGGCATCTAGGAAGGAAAGAAAAGCCAACGTTCAAAGTAAGCTATGTTTCTTGTCCATAAGAATAAATGGGGAAAGATGGAGCAGTAGGTATACTGCTCAGTTCCCCCATTCGGGCTGCTAGCGTTTGACAGTTTGAGAATGTGCCTAAGCTGTTAGGGGTGTTAATCCATCAGAAGTGTTCAGTTGCTTGAACAAGATAGGATGCAGAGGCAGGAAGCCACACAGGAGAAAACAGGACTCGGCAATTAAAACAGGTACTGGCTACACCCTTCCTGAAATCCCAGGCTCCAGCATTCCCTAGTCCTCTTGTGCCTGCTGCAGGCTCAGCTTCATGGGAACCTGCACATAGAGCATATAATACATGGGCACCAAATCTACGGATGAAAACCAACTCCACCTTCAAGAAATCCTGAAAACAATTGTACTTAGAGATGGATTCATGAACTCTATTTTTTTTTCTGGTTCTAAAATGTAATTAATATATATATCCTTTGCAGAAAATTTAGGAATTCTATAAAAGCCTAAAGTGAAAATTATGTTTCTCTCAAAATGTATAGAATAAGAAACGAGACGATTCCCTTCCTTGTTCCACTGTCACCCCCACGAGGCAGGCGGTGTCACTGGTAGTCTGCCATCCCCAGAGTCCTTTGTGTTTCAGTTTTGGTTTGGTTTTTCCAATTTTCTTGTTTTTCAAAGCATGCCTGGTGTGTGTGTGTGTGTGTGTGTGTGTGTGTGTGTGTGTGTGTGTGTGGATTCATTAGTTCTAGGACAGCCAAGGCTACACAAAGAAACTGTCTCAAAAACCAAAAACCAAAAAATTGCTGGACTGGAGAGCTGACTCCAAGATTAAGGATGTGCATTAGTCTCTCAGAGGACTCAAGCTTGATTTCAGCACCCATGTCGGGCAGAACACAAGCTGCCCAGAACTTCACTCCAGCTCCGGGGGACTCTGACCCCGGACACCCACACATACATGGCATACACCCACACACCATTAAAAGTAAGATATGTTTTTTTTTTCGGGGGGGAGGGGTAGGTTTGGAGCCTGTCCTGGAACTAGCTCTGTAGACCAGGCTGATCTTGAACTCACAGAGATCTGCCTGTCTCTGCCTCCAAAGTGCTGGGATTAAAGGCATGCACCATCACCGCCTGGCAGCATCTTTATTTTTTTATGCTGAATAAGACAGGGGTGGTGGGAATCTGACCCCAGATACCCACATGTACATGGTGTGCGTGCACGGGCGCACGCGTGCGCGTGCACATACACACACACACACACACACACACACACTTCATTAAAAGATAAATATTTTTATACTGATTCAGCCAGGCATGGTGGCCCATGCTTGCAATCCCAGCACTTGGATGCACAGGTAAGATCAACAATTCAGGGTTACCATTGGCTACATAATGAATTCAATGTCAGGCCCTATATTAAAAAACAAAAAAATTATTCCTGATACACTTAAATTTTTGACTACAGTGCTAGTGAGTATTGGCAGATACACTAGAACCAGATCACATACCAGCGTTCATGTCTTTCCACTTCTGTCTGAGCTCCAGAGGTGTCAAGCGATACTGGTCCAGCCCATCATCCCACCTTATTCTCTCCAGCACCTGCAGGTCTCCACCGACGAGCCAGTCCCCACCTTCCATCACCATCTAGGAAGAAGTCATCGAAATTCATAGTAACTATACTGACTTTTAAAATTTCATTCGAAGTGTGTGTGTGTGTGTGTGTGTTAATGTATACACGTGCCTATATGTGTGGGGGCTTAGACGTCAGAGTTGGGGAACTTCTTCAATAGCTCTTCAGTACGTTTTTGAGACAGGGTTTCTCACTGAGCCTGTAGCTCGCAAATTTGGCTAGACTGACTGGTTGGTGAGCCGCCAGGAGCTGCCTGCCTTTACCTTCCTGGCAGAGGAATTGCTCCCTGTCTTTAACCTCCCTCCCCGGCCACTTGGATATTTCACGTGGGTCCTGAGGGGGATAAACTTGGGTTCTCATACTTGTATAGCAAGCTCTGTACTGGCTGAGCCTTCTCCCCAGCCTGCCTGTTTTGCTCTGTGACCCATCTTGAGTTGCTTTTTTTACAGCATTTCCAGTAGTATTTAACAAACTTTTCATCTCTGAACTTACTTGCGGTCTTCACCAAAGTTGCTGGGGAGGCAGAGCAGGAGCGGGACCAGGCCCTGGTCGAGTCCAACAGCTCATTCCCACAACACAAAAATTAAGGACTGTCCCCCCAAAGTTCCTGTTTATATGGATTATATCCATCAGTCCCCATGTTAGAAATGAATACTGAGAAGCTTTAAAGTAGTAATGAAGTTATTGCATGTTAAGAACAAACTCTTCCCCACTCCTTCGCCTTTTACTTTTACCCATTGCCACTCTGCTAAGTATGGCCTAACAGAAGATAGACAGACTTTCATAGCTACTGCATTTAATCTGAGCCAGTGAGTTTCGGCTGTGCTGTGTGGAGAAAACCCCCCAGCAGGGACTTAGCTAGAAGAAAGAAGAGGATTTGAGTAGCATTTTTATATGATTGTGGATACTTTTTGATACTGAAACATGTATTGGCTCCCTCCCCCTTCCTTTTTGACAGGGTCTTACTCTGCAGCCCAGGCTTGCTCACTTGGGATCCTCCTGCTTGGGCCTCCTGAATGACAATATTCCGGGCGTTTACTGCCATGTTCAGCTTTTAGGCACTAATTTCCCTTAGTGTGTGCCCACACCTTTCTGTACCACATGTGTGTGGGATGTGCATGCATGCATATCTTTGCAGAGGTCTCCACCAGCTGTCTTCCTTGATAAATAGCACTAGTTCTTGAACTTTTACAAATTGTGTGGGGTGTGTGTATGTGTGTGCGTGCAGGCATGCATGTGTGTGCATGGAAGTGCATACATGCGCATACAACTTGGAGGCACCTGTTCTCTCCTACCAAGTGGGTTCCAGGGACTGAAATTCAGGTTGTCAGTCTTATCTTTATACACTGACTCATCTTGCCATCTCTACCTCATTTTTGAGACAGTCTTTTCGTTTAACGGGGAGCTTGCTAATTCAGCTCGACTGACTAGCCAGCAAGGTTCAGAGAGAGGGTCCTGTCTCCACTTCCCTCATGCTGGGATTACAGGCAGGTTTTGCCATGCCTGACTCTAGTATATGGTTGCTGAGGATGGATAAAATTCGGGTCTTTTTGCTCAAATACCAATCACTTTACCATCTCTCCAGCCTCCCAATGCTAGTTTCTTAAAGGTAAATTGCAGTATGAAATCTAAAACTGTATGCATTTTTCACACTGTTTTAGTAAAACTCCATTGTTTTTTGAATATTTTTACCCAAGAATTTATTATTATTATTATTATTATTATTATTATTATTATTATTATTATTATTTTACCATACATGCTGATCAACTAGAAATGTTGACTACTGAGTTTGTCAGTCTTCAAAGGCTGACATTATATTTTAGGATTTTAAGTGCACACACACACACACACACACACACACACACACACACTTGTGAGCATTGCTGATGGCATCAGAAGAAAGTCTAAGTCTGAACTTGCTGCCACACTCATAGTGCCGAATAAAATGTTTTTGTTTGAAACCCCAAGGTTAATCTTGGCAACTAAGAAGTACTCTTCCTTGTTTTCGTTGAAGTGACAGAATTTTGCCCATTGAAAACAAACAAACAACAAACAAAAAACTTACTAAATATCTAAGTCTGAAGACATGCATTTCTAAACCCACATTCTTGATACCAGGGTTTCAATGGTGTTTCAATAGCTGTTTTTCCCCAGACTCAAATAACTTGACAAGAACTTTTCCTTACACCAGCCATTGAGGATTAACATGTATAGCAAACGTATCTTGTATAATTCCCTATTTGGAGTATGTTATGGAAAGATCACTTAGCCCAAAGGTCACATTCACAGCATCATAGAACGCATCCTTCACTGAAGCTGGTGGTTTCTTAGTACAGTTGCTGTAATCGAGCCACCAGCGTCTTGTCCACCTTTGCTTCACACCAGCCATGCCAGTGGCAGCACAGGAAAAGACTATCACTGTTACATGGTTCTGTTCTCGGGAGTTCTCCGGCTAGGTTGTGAGTACTACTGGGGTTCAAAGAACCATGCTTTGAGAACCTTTGCTGGCACATTCCTAATGTTGTCTAATGTGTTGTTCTCAATAGCACTCCAAAGCTCTTGGAGGAAAAGTTGTTTGGTTTTCTACCATGTAATTATTTATCATTTAGCACAGTTCCCATGGAAATCACCCACAGATGCAGCCTCCTTCATTACATCTGCTTTAAAGATAAAAGAAAATCCAGTGAGCAGCAAAGTGTAGCAAAATCCAGGCATATAGTGTAAAATAGATAGATATCCATTTTCTCGAAAGACCTCTGAGAAGGATGCCAAGGTCACTCTCTGAGGAAAAGTACAGTCTGTTGAACAAATATGTTGAGGAAAGTAGATAGCCACATGCAAAAGGATGAAATGACCCATATTCTATGTGCAAAAGATAAAATGGATTAATGGCATACATAGAAGACCCAAAATTATAAACTGCTTATGTAAAGAAAGGGGTTGGGCAGAGGTAGTGCATGCCTTTAATCCTAGCACTCAGGAGGCAGAGATAGCTGGATCTCTGTGATTTCGAAGCCAGTCAGGTCTTCAGAGGGAATTCCAGAAGAGGTACTAAAGTTACAGAGAAACCCTGTCTCAACGTCCCCCCCTCAAAAAAAAAAAAAAGAAGAAAGAAAGGAAAGAAAAAAAGAAAGAAAAAGGGAACAAGGCTTCATAACACTGGGGTTGGTTGGCGGTGGTTTCTTGGCTATAGCACCAAAAACAAAGACTGCAAAAGCAAAAGCCGAAAGCTGGGATTACCCTGAACTGAAAACTTCCTTTGAACTAAAAGACAATTAACAGGGTGAATGTGTACACAGGGTGAGATGACTATTCCAAATCCTATGACATTGCCAGGGACCATTCCTACAACCCGGGTGTCAGGGTACATGCCTGTAACACCAGCACTCGGGGCTGAGGCAGGGATTTTGAGTTTGAGACAAGCCTGGGCTACATAATGAGATCATGGCTCATAAAAAGAAGAGAAAGCTCCTCCAGCACAAGGATAAATAAAGTAACTCACAATTCACAAGGCAGAGCTAGGGAGACAGCTCCGTATGTATGGTGAGAATTCAAGAATGATGAGTTTGATACCTTGTAGTCTGATACTTGTACAAGTTGTTCTCTGATGGCCACATACTCACACATACACCCCTCAAGAACACACAGAAATATCCTAAGAACAAAAGGCTGAACAAAGAACTTGAGTAGACATGTCTCCAAACTTGTTCTGCAGATGGCCAAAGCACACAAGTAGCCCACTACCAACAGCTGTAAAGCAAGTGAAATCCAAATGAGAAAAAGTGGAATATCCATTAGGATGGCCATTATTACAAAGAAACTCAGGAAGTATGTATTGGTGAGGATGGAGAGGAACTGGAAAGAACCCTTATGCCCTGGGCTCTAAAAAGATGAAACTACTGTGGAAAACAGTATGAGGTTTCATTTCAACAAAGCAGCAAAACAAAACTTCGAAGAACCTTTTGATTCAGCGGTCCTTCTTGAGGAGAGATTTGCACACCCAAATCTCCATTTGTTCTTGGCAACCCAAATGTCCACCAGTGGATGAATGGATACAGAAAAGACACGTACAGCATGGGAACACATGAAAGAAATCTTGCCCAGTGCTTCCACACAGACAGTCCTGAGAAAGCAGGACAGCCATGGAAAGACAATCGCAACACAGGTAACCCTGAGGACGGGGAAAGTGAAGTAAGTCACAAAAAGGCAAATTATGTACGATTTCATCTGTACAAGGACAAAATGAATACCTAAAATGTCAATAGAGTAGCGAGGGTGACTGAGAGAACTTACTCATAAATACCTAGTAGAAAGAAGAAGGTGGCCTTGTGTTGCCTTGGCTCAGCCTCCCCATTACAGCCAATCACTGAGGTTTACAATGACTGCATCCCAGAGGGATTCAGAGAATGAAAAGCTAAGCTAGTGCGATTTTTGTCACACCTAATATCTCCAGTTAATTTATTGCCACAAGTGGAGTGGGAAAGGGTGTTGCTACATCTGGAATCTAGTGCAGCCAAAGGATGCAGCTGGCTCTCCCGTGTGGCACAGAACCGCCTTCACAACAACAACAAAGACATATGGTGCTGAGCTTGAGAAACCATGGTGGTAACTGTGCAATGGACTTGGCTCTGTCTTCATGACCTCCTTTCTAAACTCTGTCCTCAGGAAAACCACTACAGACTCATGTTTTCATATATGAGTACTATCCATGACTTTGTCCTCACCTCTTAGAATTTTAAGAGTTGACACAAATCCCTAGGAGTTTCATAACACTCCGAACTCTATGGGCCAACCCTGCACTGAACTGTTTTGATGACTGAAAGGACTTCTGGGCCACCCACACTAGATCCTCGTCTGTGAAGAGTGATGCTGAAACTACTCTTGGTAGCATTTGGACTCTCCAAAAGTTCTCTGTGTCTGCGATGCTCTGACTATCCTGAGAACTATGCCCAGCTCTCAGGAAGGAAGGTTCAGCACTTATGATGACTTAGAATTACCCACGGCTTTCCAATTCATCTGATAAGGCTTTAAGATACTCGAAGCTCATGCAAGTTTAACAGCATAGCTTTCAGATAGAAGGCCATTTTACAGAAAGGAAGGGACAGGGTCCAGGTGCACATGGTTATTGTGCCAAAGCCAGAACCCAAATCTGGAACTTGAAAAGAAAACCAAGCTTTCTTTTCTAGCACAGCGGCGGGCTTTCATCAGTGGCCCCCGGGTGATATTTCAGCATCACCCACAGTGTTGCCTGTTACAGGTATGGACGGTACGCATTGTTCTGGGAGGACGCAGAAGGCCCTTGAGTCATACCTGTGAGTCAGGGGAGGTAGGATTGACTTCGGAAAGCAGGAAATAAGATGGGGATGCAGGAGCGGAAGGAGCAAACATGTTGTGAAGACCAGCTCTGGAATGTCTGGAGGAGCAATGGATGAAGGCTAGTGGCCCAGGCTAGTAGCCCAAAGAAAGGTTGAGCAGTTCACTGTGGCTGAAGAATAGACAATGGATTAGAGGCTTATAAAGCAAGACACAGGAAGGATGTGAAATCTGGACCAGACTGGAACAGGAGTGACTGAATATATTTGAATAATGCTTGGAAGGAAGAGCTGCCAGAACTTGTTGATTGATTAGGAAAGGGCACGAGAAAAAAGCAAGAATGCCATGTAGGTTTTGTTTATGGGTTTAGTGCATGCATACAGAGCTGTCAAGTAGGAGAATGACTTTGGGGAGAGCTTGACATGTTGAGTTTGGACCACTTTCAGGACATAGTTGGCTAAAGCTCTCAATAACTGTGTAATCGAGTGGTGCTTAACCTTTATACATGTGTACATCATAGGCAGCTCCAAATTCCCAAGGACCAGCCTGGCCCAACGCCAATCCAGCCAGAAGCTGTGAGACCTGCTCAGGGTTATTTGAGGCAAGGTCTTGTTACATAATTGACAATGGCCTTAAACTTGGGAACTTTGTGCTGCAGCCTTCCTGGTCCAGGAATTGTAGGGGTGAGCCATCATGATTGCATAATCCATGTAAACTTTAAGGTTTCTCTGGTGAGCTCATTGATCTTGCTGTCCATCTGGTCTTCATGTGAATACAAAAGCTAAAAAAAACTCTGTTTCTGTCTTTCATTGGGAAAGCATACTTTGCTCTTTTGATTTCTACATATATAAAATGAGAGTAATAATTTTTACTTACTTTACAAGGTAATTCTGAGGAATTACTGGTTGGTAAGAAAGCACCATGGATAAAAGATGGTGAATTTCTTCCAAGCGTTATTTCTGCATATTCTAGTTGTTCCTCAAAATGACTATGAGATTATGCCATATGGTTCCATACCTTGTGACTCAAAGAGACTTTGACTATGAGATTATGCCATATGGTTCCATACCTTGTGACTCAAAGAGACTTCTTGAGTAGAAGGGTCAAGTGGTTGTTTGAATAGGAATGGCCCCTATAAGTTCATATATCTGAGTGTTTGGTTATTAGGGAGTAGTGTTACTTGACAGGGAGTAGAAGGTGTAGTGCTGTTGGAGTAGGGATGGCCTTGATGGAGGAAGGGTGGGCTTTGGACTTTCAAAAGTTCAAGCCAGGCCGCTTTCTCTCTCTTCTTGCTGCCTGTGGATCCAAATGTAGAACTCTCAAGAATCCAATATAGAACTCTCCACTTTTCCAGCACCATACCTGCCTGTGTATTGCCATGGTCCACTACTAAACTTCTGAAACTGTAAGCAAGACTCAGTTAAATGTTTTCCTTTCTAAGAGTTGCTGTGGTCATAGCAACAGAAGACTAATAAGACAGTTTAGGAGTACTGATAGGTAAGAAGTTGTGGGACAGAGGCAGGCCATTTCCTTGGCAACTGACCATGCTCTGCAAACAATCTCAGTCCCATTTTAAAATGCAAGGGCCATAGTTACTTTTGTGAATAAAACTGTTAGAAGACTTTTGTCTTCTAAAAAAAAAAGCTGTTAAAATATTAGCATGAGTTCAGGGTGTTAAAAATAGAGTTCTTTGCCCAACAAAATTCACGTGTTGTGTTTTTGCCAAATATACCTTTAGGAAATCCAAATGTAATATATATGGGGGCTATGAATGCTTTCTCTCTGGTTATCTATGACCTAGTTCTCACCATCAGTTCCTCTAATGGCCAATAGTGTAGAATCACTGGCAATACTCTCAAAGACACAGGTCACACCACTGCTCTCCCTGACATATTGCAAGACAAGATGAAGAGAAATAGTCACTCAGATTCCCCTAGGCATTATCTGAGGTTACTTTTATGCCTTTAGTGCAAGTCATGTGGATGTTAAGTTGTTAGACCCAAAGAGAAGAAATCTTTGAGCAGAGATAATGATAGGCAGTTATTCTTTGGGCCACTGAAGAAAGATAAGGTCCCAAGCCTGTGTGATTACAATCATAAAAGAAATGATCAGAGATGTAATTGAAGGCCAGAATGTAATATTCCTGGAGCAGCTATCTCAAAGACCTTCTGCCAGACTCGGGGGGGGGGGGATGGGAGGGAAAGGGGAAACTGCCCAAATGACTTTGACCTGCCTATGCATAAGGCAAGAGCTGGCTATCTTGAAGGCTGATGGATGTGTCCAAAAAGTGGAAAAGCTGCTCCCCTTGCTCCCTGAGCTCTTCTGTTCAGATTAAGAAGGCTTCAAAGGCTACTAACTGGGCCTTGAGAATGTCTTTCCTATTTTGTAACATTTCACAATGGAATTTTTTTTCCTGAAAGGTCATAGGACTGGGACAGCTGTTCAACATATTTTGGACTCATCTTTTTGTCAAAAGAGAAATGAAGGATGGTATACTTGGTCTATCACAGGGTTTTTGAAAGTCTCTTGGGCTTGACTGCTCATGATGTTACTGTGAGCTTGAACGCTAACCAAGCTGGGGAACTGAAGAGGTCAAACTAGATTAGTAATATCTCTCTGTACTTCCGCCCTTACGCCTGTGTCTCAATGAAGAATGGGTTTTCATTGAGTTTCACAGAATTGTATGAGAAATGGACTGTGTTCTGTGGCTCTCTTGTATACCTCCTCACTCCCACCTCTCTCCCAACTGCTGTTCGAAGCTGCTGAGGAATCTGATTTGCCTTCTGGGCGGAGAGAACTGAATGACCCTAGTTAGATGAACAGCTGCTGATGAGAACGTAGTGTCTTTATTCTCAGAACTTAGCCACTGTGTGTACTGATCTTTGTTTATAGAAAGATGTCATCAACCCTCCCCCCCCGACTGGCCAGAGAACATGAACTCTGAGTTGCTTTCAAGGGTTGCTTGGGTTCATTACATGTGTTCCCTATGTACGTTCAACATGGACAGGGCTGCAAGCTCTAGCTAGCTCATGATTTTGATCTTTTTCTCAAGGTACTAGACTATTATCTGCCTAGTCCTATTTAGCTAAGGATGCTTCAGCCACAGGATATGATAACTTAGGAGATCAAGACCAGCTTTCAAACAAAAATGCCTTTTTATTTTTTTTGGCAGAGTCTTCTGTAACCAAGCCTAGCCTTAATCTAGCTATTTAACGGCGGCTAACCTCTGATTTTGCCTTGCCCTCTCTAGTATTAGGATTTGTAGGCTTGACCCATTGTACTGGCTTCAGAAAAATATTTCTTACTCAACCATGGATTTGGGGAGCTGGCTCAGGCAGTAAGGGTCTTGCTGCATAAACAGGAGGAAGGACCTGAGTTTGGATCCCCAGCACCTGCGTAAAAAGTTGGGTGCAATAGCATGTCCTTGTAATCCTAGCCCTGGGAGGCAGAGATAGGCAAATCCTGGAGTTCCCTGGGTAGCTAACTTAAGGTCTAGCGAGAGACACTATCTCAAAACTCAGGTGGGGAGCAACAGAAGAAAATACCCCATGTCAATCTCTGCCCTCCGCATGCATAGATACACTCTCATGCACATGTGCATACCCATGAACATATATAGCACATACAGACACATACCTGAAAGAAAAATAAGAACTTCTAGTTGGGGAGATGGTTCAACTAATAAAATGCTTGCCTCATAAGTGTGAGGACCTGAGTCCTAACTCCTAGGACTCACATAAAAAGCCAGGTGCAGCAGCAGCATGTGTTTCTAGTCTCAGTGACGGCGAGATGAGAAGTAGTGACAGGAAGACTGTCAAAAGCCCGCTGGCAAGCTAGTCCAGCCTGCCTGGCAAAGTTCCAGGTCAGCCAAAGGTCCTGTCTTGAACAGAAGGTTGAAGGCATGCACCCTGAGAAAGGACACCCAAGGTTGTCCTCTGATCTCTGAACTGTGTTATTATATACCTACACACACACAAACCTACCCCTGCCCCCTCCTTTTAAAACGTCCCCCCAAAGGTTTTGCACTTACTTTGATATGGGGGTGCTTTGCAGTGGCTGTTCCCCACACACGGGAGCAGCGCTCCTCTTTCCGGTGCTCATAGAACTCGGGGTCTTGTAGCACGGCCACCCTTCGTCCTTCATACATGAGGGCAAACTTGCTGCACCCCTCCAGCCGGGCCTTGTCATCCGTAGAAACAGGCAGTACGATGGGGATGCTCATGTTGATGACTCCGTCTACGAAAAGACCCACGTGCAGTGTGAGTGCCAGGTCCAGGATGAATATCTCCCTAGGTGAATAGCAGGGATGGCTAACATGTGCACAGTCCTCCTTCCAAAGCCTGTGCTGGCGCATCAGGCCCCAAGTCCAGCACAGACATGCTGCTCCTCTGCTTTCCCTAAGTCTGTGATGGGAACTCCTTGACCAGTCCCTGAGGTAGGTTGCCTCAGTAAGTTTCCTGGCTTTGGGAGCAGGATGGAGATATGGATCGCCTTCTTAAAACCTTGGTCCTGACCCTAGTGCACCGTGAGGAGTAAAGCCTTTTGTTGTTCATGTTGTTTTAAAGTTATTTATTTAGTGTGTGTGCGTGCGCGCGCATGCGTGCACGCACCTATGGGTACATCCAGAGACCAGAAGAGGGCTTCAGATCCTCTGACCTCTGAAGCTAGAGTTTTAGACAGTTGGGAGCCTCCTAACATGGATGCTTAGACCTGAACTTGGGTCCTCTGGAAGAGCAGCAAATATTCTTATACCACTGATTCATCTTTCCAGCCCAAAGTCTTTACAAACCAAAGAAAGATAGATCAACCTGAAAGCTCTTCTTGTTCTTGGAAATAACCCTGTGTCAGTGTTGGGCATTACCAGCGTAAATGAACTGAAAAGAAAAGTAAAATACAAAACAACAACAAAACAGAAGCCCCACAGAGCTCACACCCCAGACAAGCAACCCCTTGATGGCCATGCTGGTCCAGATGCAACTCTATCTTCAAATGTTTAAAGAGATTGTTCATCCCACTTGTCTGGGATCACAGTTTTGCTGGCTCAGCTACAATTAAAACCATCACTCAAAACACATGGGCGAAGGGCCTGGAGAGATGCTCTGTGGTTAAGAGCACGGATTTGGTTTTCAGCACCCACACAACAGCTGGCAACCAGCTGTAACTCCAGTTCCAGAGAATCAGGCACCCTCATGTGGCATCCATAGGCACTGCATGCATGTGGTACACAGACATACATGCAGTCAAAACATTATTATATGTATGTAATAAAATACGTAAATCTTTAAAAGGAACGTGGAAGTGAAAGATGATACAAAGCCACTAATTAAACTTTACTAAACATGTGCACTTTCTCTAGAGACTAAAACCATCTCGTCTTTACTGAGACGCTAAAAGAAATTTTGAGGAAGCTGGCTGCCCTAATTCTTCTGTATGTGACACAGAGGATACAAGATTGGCTGTTCAGAGAAGCTACATCTTCATAACAAGTCAGCAGCTTAGACAGAAGAAGAGAAAGGAAAACTTGTAAACACCAGATATGGGAACTGGCAGTTAACTTTATGTATTGACATGGCTGGTCCATGGTACCCAGACATTTGAACAAATATTCTCAGTGTTTCTGTGAATTTTACTTTTAGATGAGGCTGACATTTAAATTAACAGGTCTTGGCCATTGGTGGTGGCGCACGCCTTTAATCCCAGCACTTGGGAGGCAGAGGCAGGTGGATCTCTGTGAGTTTGAGGCCAACCTGGTCTACAAGAGCTAGTTCCAGGACAGGTTCCAAAGCTACAGAGGAACCCTGTCTCAGGGGGGGAAAAAAAGGAAAAAAAATCAGCAGGTCGTGGATAAAGAAAACCATTCTCCATAAAGTGACTGGGTCTTATCCAATCAATGAAAGGCATGTGGAAAAGAGACCCATTTTCCCAGAAGAGGCAATACAGGTAGCAGAAAGACTGAGCTGAAGCTGCACCTCTCCCTCTGAGTCTCCAGCCTGCAGGCTGACCTTTCAGATTTTGAACTTACTAGGTTCCATAATCACATGAGCCAATGAAAAACAACACACACATGCATACACGCATGCACACACACACACACACGAAGATACATTTAAAAATGCAGCGTGCTGCAGAAATGCCTCTGCAATTAGGAGTACATTCGCTCCTGCAGAAGACCCGCATCAGGCAGCTCACAACCACTTGTAACTCCAGCTCCAGGGGATCAGAGAGAGACCTTTGGCCTCTGTGGGCCCCTGTACTCATGTGCATACACACACACAGACAAGTATTTTAAAATAAACTTAAAAATACAAATTCACAGAAGTATCTCACTATAGAGATCAAAACTCCCACAGGTATCTCACACGTTTCCTGATGAGGGTTATATGTGTGTGTGTGCGTGTGTCTGTGCTTGTATGCGTGTATTCGTTTTAGGGAAGTTGAAGATTGAACACAAGGCCTTTTACATGCTAGGCAAGCAGGGTACCACTGAGGTATATCTCCAACAATGTCTATGTGTGTGAGAGAGAATAAGAGGCTTTAGCCATGGTGGGGTTTATTTTGTTGTTATTTTGTTTCTGAGATGGAGTCCCAGGCTGCTCTAGTACTGACAGGTGAGGACCACTATGCACTGCTGATAGAGCTTCCAAACCCTGGAACCACAGGCTGTGCCTCCAGGCCCAGCGAAGGGTTTGCTGCTATTTTAATACGAACAGTACTCAGGTATAGTAACCATGCCTGCCATCCCAGAACTTGCGAGGCAGAGATAGGATGTTCATGACTTCAGTGGCATCCTGTACTATAATAGTGAGTTTGAGGCTAGCCTGGGCTGAGGCTCTCCCTGGATCTCTGATGATACACCCACCATCCCCCCCCCTAAAATAAGTATGACAATTTTGAAGAATTTTTAGATAAAACAGTTAAAAAGAGGTAGTTGCTTTCCAGTTTGAAGCTTAAAAGCATAAAAACAGTCTCTCCTTTCTTAATGATGCCAGATAATGTGAAAATATTTAAGGCTATGACCCCTTTCGTTTCCTTTTGTAAGCATGCTCCAAGTTCTAACTAGTCTGCCCTTCTCAGCTGGACTCAGAGTTGAAGCCTGAGGACTGTGGTTTAGGGAACACAGTGTTCGGAGCCCTCTCAGTTAGTAAAGAATGCCACGGGTCAGACAGCAACTGCCAGCATTAAAGGCATCCAGTCTGCCATAAAAGTCTGCAGTGTATAGTGAGAATTAGGTGGCTTGCAGGACGATTTTGTTGTTAAAATAACTCTGTTTCAAAGTTCACCAGAAGCCAGAGCACCTAGCCCCTTTGCCGAAAACCTCAGACTCAAAGCGGGGAGCTCTTGAAAGACGAGATAGCAGTGTGCACCTCCCCAGGTTTCTGGGGGAACACACTCTGTAAAATGCAGTATGAATAGAAGTCTGTGATGAACCACAGCTGAATCTCCCAGGAAGGGTAGGTTCGCCAAGAGAAACACATTCAGGGATGCTCCAGTTCTAAAGAGAAACCGTGCTCTCTGTGGGCTGGGTACCGACCACTCCAGTGATGAGAGGCTGTAAGCCGAGCAAAGCTCAGTTCTGCTGACAGAGACTTGCAGAAACTGAAATAAAGCCAACTGCAAAGCAAAGGTCAGAGAGAGTTGTCAGGAAGCCTAGCCCAGCCTGCAGCCTGCGGGCAACACTGATGGCCCAAGGACACTTTGTTTCCAGCTGCAGATGCTGCTCTAATGAACATGCGCTGTGATGCAGGATAAAGGACTCGCCTGTGGGATCACAAGGCGGGAGTCCTTCTAAGGGATAATACCCACTGTTCCCATGTGCCTGAGACTGCAACTCTTCATGGGATGGGCTTGCTTAATTTGGTTCCCTATTATCTGTCTATACTCCTGCTTTTTGTTTGTTTGTTTGTTTGTTTGTTTTTTGTTTTGGCAGTAGTAGGGTTTGAACTCATGGCTTCATGCACTGGAGGCAAGTGTTCTATCCCTTAACTACAGTTCCAACCCTTTTCTCTACTTTGCTTTAGAAGATTTCTTTTTATTTTTAAATTATGTATATCTATGTTAGTATGGGCAGGTGAATACAAGTGTCCATGGTAGCAACAGGCCCTGGGATCCCCAGGAGCTGGAGTTGCATGTGGTTGTGAGCCCCTCAACATGGGTGCTGGAATCAAACTCCCACCCTCTGCAAGAGCAGCACATGCCCTTAACCACTGAGTTATGTTGACAGCCCCTTCTCTACAACAAATAATAATTTTATATGTATGGGTCCTCTGCCTGCATGTATGTCTTTGTACTATGTGTGCAGTGCCCAAGGGCACCAGATGAGGGTGCCAGGTGCTCTGGAATTGGAATTAGAGTTGGTTGTTAGCTTCCATGTGGGTGCTGTGAACCAACCCTGGGTCCTCTGCAAGAGCATTAAATGCCCTTTACCACTGAGCCATCTCTCCAGCCCCTCTAGTTTTTTGATACATAAGCATTTCCAACAGTTGAGCCATGCCGAGCATCCTCTGTGGCCTTTCCCTTGGTGTGCTTCAGCTCTGCTGAGAGTTGCATTATTTTATTATGCTTTATCTAATTTGGGAAGGTTATTGTTGTTTTTAACCACAGGACATCCAGCAGATAATTTCCTATCTAATTGAATACTTTTGCTTTTGCTTTTAACAATTGTCAGTCCTTTTCTCTTTAGTACTGTAGATCTGCTTATTTTTTGGACTTCTTTGTTACAAAAAAATGAAATTAACATAATTAGGCTTTTTAAAGGAAAAAATGATAAACATAATATTAATCATAAGTGATATGTTTGGAATTTTACTTCATTCTCGTACAATGTGGAAATTTATGGTCTCAGGTATATTTATTTTCACTTCTGTAACTATCAATTATGATAGCTTGCAATTAAGTCCATGCATAATCATACATTGCGAACAAACAAGGAATGATCGTACACAGTCCAACCAGGTATATGTATTTTAAATCGAATCTGAAGTGAATTTCTTCAGTGACTAAAAATGTTTTGTCAGTATGACAGAAAAATTTAATTTCAAATTTCTGAAACTAAGTCATTAGACAGAAGTCATTAGATGATCGTAAATTTAAAAGAACTCAGGAACAAACTGTACAGTGATAATTTAGAAACAGAGTTTGCTTGTGTTAGCCAAACTCGACGTTATGAATAATAGTTCCATCAGAACCAGAAATTTTCTGTCACTTGTACTTGAATAAACAGAACCATGTGGTATCATTTTACTATACCTGGTTGGATTATGAACTGAACAATCCCAACTGGTTAATTTCGATTTTTTAAAAAAATTAAATCCTTAATAATTTTTTTTAAAAATTAAGGTAACATATCTAATTATAATAATTTAACTACTCAGAGGGTGAAGTACATACCACGGTGGGTCATGCCTAGGGAAATACAAACATAAGAAACATGTTTTCAAGTCGCCACCACGAGAGTCTTGAAGCAGCAGTATCAAGGAACACATTTCTGCTACGCTCTTCACATATGCAACATGCAAATATTCTCAGCTCCTTCTTATGCAGTTTTTAAGAACAGGCACATGACACCAAACATATGGCAATATCATTTTTGTGGAATATTGTTCAATGCACTCTAAAAACATTGTTCAAAAGGATTATCTACTTGAAATAATGATAAGACATGTTAGTTGCTATTTTGATTTCGGGAAGACTGCCAAATGGTTTCCAAACCAGACTTGGGAGAGTGAAGGCACAAACAGGTCCTAGAGTGTGGCAACCCAGATGCCGAAAGGACCTAAAGGTGAGCCTCAGAAAATAAACACAGGGTTGGAGTCATCAGATCCCAGATTTGAATGCAAAGTCAAGTGAGGTTTCTGCCCTTTCTAACATTTACCATCTCCCAAAGACCCAACATCTTCATGCAGGGTAAATGGGGTAAGCTACATCAGACTATGTGGGGACCCTTATCCCTGCCTGGAAGGTTGACGATGAAGATTTTAAATAATGGGGTTGTCTTCATCCCATTCAGCAGCTATCGGCCAACAGCAGTGACATTTATGCTGGGAGGGTCTGTGACAACCCTGAAACTGCATTTCCAGTGAGAGATAGGTGACAGAAGACATTGATGTGGAAGCAGTAACTCATAAATACCACAAACACGAACAAATGGTTGCTTTGGGGGGATTGTTCAGTTTTGATTTCGTCCTAAACAGACTGATTATATTTTTAGACTCAGGGTAAAATGTGAACCTTTCAGAAAATTAAAACTAACAAAATACTTTATAGGAGGAAGGGTGAGATATCTTGCTACATCTTCTGATTTATACATATATAATATATAACATGATAATATATACTATAATAACATATATTATATGTGAATTTATAATATAAAAATAATATATAATATATAGAAACGTTCTGGAGCTTAACTGTTTTCTCAGTGCATCACACCGGTCATATACTTCAAGGAGACTATGACATGGGAAGCATAAAGGCTCAAGTGGCCTCCTTCAGATGCTGCAGCCTGGGAAATTCAAAGTGCTTTGGCTTAAAACGATGCGGTAAAAAGCCATTTCTGCCATCGGCCTCAGAGAAGCTGTCCTGTCTGCCCCGTGAGCTCACTCTCTCTTCAGGACCTCTCTGTCCACAGCAGCTAGAGGAAGCCAGTAGTCTTAAACCCTTACTACAATAGCCACACTGGAGCCTTGGGATAGAGCGATCCGTGTGGGTTACCAGAGTACTCATGTAAGGAATAAGCAGCCTCCTAGGGAGTCTGCATCCGAAGTTAGCACAGAGAGAGTGAACGTTTCCCTATTTACCAGCACTGGTGCTGAGAACTTCAGTGTCTGAATGACTGTGAGTGCAAAGATCCACACAGCAAGTAGCCTGGAGTTGTGGACCTGATGTGGGGACACAGGAAACACACCCAGGAACTCCAACCAACACTGGGGTTTAGGTTTTGGAAAGAACTGGGATTACAAAAGCAGGCTAGGGGACTCTAACAGTAAAGGAAAGTGGTCAGGCTGGGGGGCTTAAAGGAAACAGAAATGAAATAAAATGGAAATGATGGGAAGGAAAAAGCAGAGAGCGATTTTCTAAGTCACTCAGACTGTCTGTATCTGGAGCTCATCTCTGCAGTCACAGATGCTCTGAAGGTTCCAGCAGAAGCCACGAGCTCAGAGCAGGAGCATTTCCTTTCACCCCTTTCTCTAAACAAGACATGAGATGACTTTTGCTCCGCCTCCTTCCAGCCCTGGATCTCAGGCTAAGGACCCTTCACTTCCACTGGCATTGACCCCAGCAGCCCTGCCTACCACGCAGGCATCTTTTTATATGGAGAAATTCTCGTACAAGCTGCTCTTTGGACTGAGCCCTCTTCTTTCCGTGTGGTCCCTTGTCCCACGGTCACATCTCCAGCCTGGATGCTCACACCTCGCCAACTTCTTGGATATGGCTGGCTGCCGAGTCCAGCCACATGTCCTTGATGCAGCTGTGCGTGGCATGTGCCAAAATCAAGATGTCAAGATACGTGTCTCATTTCCTTGGTTAGGCATCCTGGCCTTCTGCAGTCCATTGGGAACGCCATCAGGAGAGCAGACTGAAGTAGAAGGGGCAGCAGAATCTGGTCTTGGGGTCTTACTTCTAAGCAGTGTGAATGTGAGCAAGCCATTTATCCTGAGCTCAGTGTTCCTCATCTGAGAAGTGGGTAATTTCCAGGGATTTTATAAAAATGAAATGAAACAGCACCTGCCACAGCAAGCTAGACTTCAAGTGTGCTTTGTAGCTTTGTTAATTTGAGAAACCAAGGCTTCAGGCCGTGAGACATGGGCAGTTACAGCAGAGGAATGACAGTGTTAGAGACAGTCTAAGAATTCTGTTTCTAGGCCATTCCCTAGGCAGCAGCATAAGCCCCAGAGTATCTTTCCAAAGACTGCATATCTGATTTGGCCCTTTCTTCCCCATAGGCCTGAAGCTTTGCCCAGGCTTAGACAATCGGTGTGATTCTGTCAACACCTCTTCCCTAGCTGGCCGTCATTTCCCCATGAAACAGGCAAGCCATGTCCGAGGATCTCAGGGGATTCCAGGAAGGACATTCTTAGAGAACAGCCCGGGGTTCTGGACAGCAAACCCTTGCTTCTGGCCTGGATAAGATTCGTTTTTCAGAAGCCACTAGCCTGTGGCTGAAAGGTCACACATATTCCCTTGTCAAGGTGCAGAGGATGAAACCATCTTCATGTCTGCCAGGTGAGGGCTCGGGCACCTACGACTCAGCAGCCATCAAGGTGACAGGCATTGCGACACCATGCGGTGGGAGCAATGTGGAGGAAAGGCGGTCACTGTGAATCAGTAAACTGGGATGGGCTACTCATGGATGCCCTCGAATGGAGCCTCTGACAACCAGACCCAGCAACGAACCTTTCCTTAGCTTTTGTGTACGAGTAAAGCCTTCATTTCTCAGCAACTTGGCTTTAAATAATAAGTCTTTGGAGAATGAAAAAAAAATCCTAAAAATGGAAGCAGACATAGTAGAAGAAGGGACACTCTGCAAACAGTCTAAATATTGTCGCGATAGTATCTACAAACCAGGGGCTAACAGGCCTGTCCGTGTGCAGACTTGTAAGAGAGGGATTTTTCTTCACTAAGCAGTAAGAAGCAACAGGAAACATACCGTCCAGTAGAGTGTCGAAGTGAATAATTTGCAGGTACTCCTTCTCCCGCATAAAACCTTTGAGGGGCGTGGCCCAGCCTTCACTCAGAATCTGCACCCACTGCAGATCCAGCTGAAAAACACAAGGAACAAGGTGGCGTGTCCAACACCTCTCTTTCTCAGGCCCCAGGTACGTCTCCCTGTTCAGTTGGCAGGAGGGTGCGGGAAGACCCTTCCGTGTTTTAGGCATTCTCACTTAACCTCTATGGACTTCTGATTCAAGGGCCAGCTATGGGTCAGTCTAGAACGTTCCTATAAAAGGGTGACCATAGGATTCCAAATTGAGATTAAAGACTTTCAGCTGTAAGTGTGCAACAGGATTAAAATTAAAGAGTTTTTATTTTAATTAAAATTTTAAAATTCAATTTTTAATGCATAATTTAAAATTCAATGACCCCCCCCGCCCCTTCCGTGCACGTGCGCATGCATACACACACATACAATGAAGGTTGGTTGGGCTTTTTCGTGAGAGGGACTTGCTGGCCAACTGACTGAATTGAGCAAGTTACTGAGTCTATGGTAAAGGCCGACATTGCTATCATGCTATGGGAACCTTTTGAGTTCTGGCTCCCGGGACTCATGGAGACACTTTCTCCTCCTCCCTCCCATGTTAGGATCAGTTGTGGAGTTGGAACCCACAGGCACTTGCAGCCGATTGAAGGATGAGGGCTATGTTCCGCCCATCTTCTTGGCCACCTGCAAAACTCTATTGAGGTATAGGGGAGCCATGCACACTGTCCTGTGCAAATCTGGCTGCTGCTTTCCTAGTCAGCTTTTCTACCTGACCTTTGTGAGAAGTTTCATCAGAGAGTAGGTGAGAGGCTGGGGATGTCTTCATAGACTCACCTTTGCTGGACATTTCTTACAGTCCAAAGAAATGGTAGGGCCTGCAGCGTGGTTCAGTGGGTTAAAGGGCTTGCCACCAAGCCTGCTAATTTGAGTTTGATCCCCAAACATGGTGGAAGGAAGGAGAAAACTGGTTCCTGTTTGTTGTCCCCTGACTCTACTCATGCAGCCTGACACGCACGCGTGCGCGCACACAAACACACACACACACACACACACACACCGGGGGGCATACACCAAGCACATAAATAAAGGCAGTTTTAGAGGGGAGTTGTATAACAGTTTATAACGTCAGATACTAACCCTGAGTCCCTCTGGCCAGGGACTCTCTTACCTTGGTAATTGATAATGCCGGGAGAGTCTCGGCCTCAGCTCGAACCTGATCAATCTTGTTTTCTGGCACAAAGAGTTCATGGATGCCCTTGATGGTGGTGTGGGGTACAATGTTCTGTGATGCAATGGAGTTGCAATAGTTACAATTTGCGAATGGTAAGGGGGGGGATTTCATAAAGAAACTAGGCCGGGCGGTGGTGGCGCACGCCTTTAATCCCAGCACTTGGGAGGCAGAGGCAGGAGGATCTGCGTGAGTTCGAGACTAGCCTGGTCTACAAGAGCTAGTTCCAGGACAGGCTCCAAAACCACAGAGAAACCCTGTCTCAAAAAAAAAAAAAAAAAAAGAAAAAAGAAAGAAACTAGGGTTATCTTTCAACACACATACGCACATGCACACACACATGTGCACACACATGCACACACTCACACACATGCACACACACACACCTACCTACCTGCTCTTGCAGAAGCTCCACCACCTGCTGCACACAGTCACTAACTGAAGACAAGTTGGTCTTCAGCACACACTCTGGAGTTTCAGGTTTCTCATAATCAGAATCGATGCCTGTAAACCCTGCAGGGCATAAGATCTCAATCACATCTGTGCCAGGGGAAGAATGTTATCAATCAATGAGACATAATGCACACTGTAATAATATGTTAAACGGAAGATGTGATTTATGACCGAAAGGTTCAAACTGCCAATCTTGACCTCTTGCTATAGATAAGAAAGTATACAGATGTATTTTCAGTGTAGAGAGTCTCAAGCTTGCCATGATATCTGGCAGAAACCAAGCCTTCTGCTGCTGATGGGAATGCAGAAGGAAAGCAAGGTCCTCCTCAATGAGACCAATTCCTAAATCCAGTCTGGGTTGCATGTGCATTCTTTCTCTGGACTTCACCCCATCTGCCTGAGCTGACGGTTCTTCAAAGATGAACCCCCCACATTTTAGTAAGCCCACGGACACTCTGGATGCACCACACTGTCCCGTGTGTGCTTTCTGCAGTTGGGGTACAGGGTCCGTAGCTATAGCCAGATAACCAAGGACAGATTCAAGAAGACTGGCAGGGTAAGAAGCTGTCCAAGGGGCTGCTGGCTACTCTGCGCACCTTTAATCTCTCCAGCTCGAGCCCGTTTGTAAAGTCCCTTCACATCCCGGCTCTCGCAGATGTTGAGAGGCGCGTCTACAAAGATCTCAAAGAACGGGAGTCCTGCTAATTCGTGGATTTTGCGGGCATTCTCGCGATCCTGAAACAGAACGTGATTTAAACTGTGAAAATAAAGCCAGGAGTGGAGGGGTATGCTCATGGTCCCAGCGTTAGGGGAGAAGCGGAAGGTTCAAGAATAAACTTGGATACGAAGTGAGTTCAAGGTCAAACCTGGGCTACAGGAGACCCCCTCCCCTTCCCCGCAAAAGCAAGCAGTGGGATATGGGGTGGCACAGGCACAACTTTAATCCCAGCACTTGGGAGATTGAGGCAAGAGAATTAGAAAGGGGTCCGGCCGTACTGGGAAGGAAGCAGCATAGGACCAAACTAGTCCCTCTGAATGGGGTTGACCCTTGCGTGGCTGGGGCAGACTGCGGGGCCACTGGCAGTGGCACCAGGATTTATCCCTATTGCATGTACTGACTTTTTTGGAAATTATTCTGTTTGGATAGATACCTTGATCAGCCTAGATCTAGTAGGGCCTTACCCTCTTTGAGGATTAGATGGGGGTGGGGTGGGAGGGTGTGAGGAGAGAGGAGGGGAGAGAGTGGGAACTTGGATTGGTTTTGTTTTTGGTTTTTTTTTTTTTTCAATCTAATGATTTAAAATAAGGTTGAGGAAAAAAAGAATTAGAAAGGAAGCTAGCCTGGGGGTACATGGAGCAAAATAACTGGGGTTGGGAGTTTGGGGGCTGAGTTAGCCTGGTCCTTGCTCTTTCTTGCAGCATGAAGTGCTCATCAGATGCCAGCAGGTGCTGACAGTTCTTGGGTTCCAAAGCCTCCAAAGTCATGAGCCAAATAAACCTCTAGTCTTCGTGAATTCATCAGGTCTGGTATTTTATTATGAGAGAAAATGGATTAGGACAAAGGAAGAGAATTTTCAATGGAAAACACAGTGTACTGTTGGATTTAATAATCTCAGGTAAAATGAGATGTGTGCCTGGCGGAGTCCTTTCAGAAAGCCCAGAGTTTAGCGCTCTGGTAAACACATTGAAGAACTTCCCGCGGAAGCTATAGAACACAGCTCCCTCTTAGCAGGGCTGTCACTCTTAACACAGGAAGGCTTTGCTAGAAACTTCCAGCTTTAGACCGGAGCAGGGATACCCTGACCAGGGTTGTCCCCACTGAGTCAACAAAAGCCGGTGCTTTGAACTCGGCTGCCCTGCTTGGGCCAGTAAACATTTTCGTTCAGACAACTGAAATAACAGGCCATGGATGTCTTGCTCAACTCTTTAACTCTGACCACACGTCTCTGGTGACTGTCATCCTTAAAGGCTTCCTGTCAACTGGGGCACTCACTGGCTTCTGGCAATGAGGCAACTCTCTTGACGTAACCAATAGCAAATACAGGGATGCGGTCACGTGAGGAGAGGAGGCAAGGCTGGGAAAGTGAAAGCCAGATCTCCCCAGCTCGGCCGGCTGAGCGCCACAGCGGGGTAGCAGGGAGTGGAGGAAGCGTGGGAGGAGAGGGCGTGCCGCCTTGCCTCCGGCTCTGGGTCAAATCCTTTACCTTTGTGAACGGGGAAATGAAGCTGGTGATGCAGATCAGGCCGGCGTCAGCAAAGAGCTTGGCCACCTCCGCAATCCGGCGGATGTTCTCTTCGCGGTCTCCGGGAGAGAATCCCAGGTTCTTGTTGAGGCCATGACGGACATTGTCCCCATCCAGGGAGTAACACGGGATGGCGTGGGAGACGAGGTACTCTTCCAAAGCGAAACTGATGGTTGTTTTCCCAGCGCCCGAGAGACCTGTTCAGAGCAGGCAACGTATACTTAAGATGAAAAATGATCATCTAGGGAATGGAGGCACAACCTGTAATCCCTGTGTTTGTGAGGTGCAGATCGGAGAATCAGGAGTTCAAGGCTAGCCTCTGCTTGTCTCAATAAACCAAAGTCCCTCAAAAGATGAAAAACCATGAGATTATTTGGCACCCTTATTCACAACTAGACTCTTAACAACACTCAAGTTTTAAGCAAAAATCATTAAAACCAGAAAGAGTACAAAAACCCTAGGACTTGCATTTATTTTGAATTCTGAAAGTTTTTCAGAGCAACCGAGGTTTGTAAATAGGGAGACCTGCGGGCATAGGCCATGTGCTGTTTTGCCTGAAGACGTTTTTAGATTAGAAAGGTGTTCTTACACATTGAGATGCCGGATGCTCTTGAGAAAGCAAAGCTGTGGTGACTGGAAACTTATCTCTTCCAGTAGCACTTAGTGGAGAGGGGACTGGTACCCAGAAGATTGGCAAGCCCACCTCCCCGTGGGTTCCACTGGATAGCCACCGGGCATTAGAATCCATTGGCGGCAAGAGTTTTCAAAAGTGACTGTCAAAACACAGAGGTGTTCATGCTGACCAGGGCTGAAGAGTTTCTGTGCTCTTAGGCATATGCTCACTCTGATCTAAAGACACTTCATGTCCTTAGGAAAATAGAGTCAAGATGCTCAAGCGACCATACTATAAGCATGATTAGACCACTCCATAATTTTCTAGGCAAGGAGACCGATGATCTTAGTGTACCCCAGAAAGCTTGCATCCTCACTTGTCCTAAAGATCTTTGAGCATGGAGAATATTTCAAGGACACTAGGCTGCCACTGCACAGAACTCAATGTGGAAATGGAAAAACCGGGAGAGAAAGAGGGGGAAAAAACAAGGCAAGGAGACAAGAAAACACAGAGAAGGCACCTAGGGGAAAGGAGGGTGCAGAAAATGTCGCAGAGACGCTGGGACAAAGTTCAGGGGAAAGGAAACTTAAGAGGGGAGGGAGAGAAGGAATCCGCAAGAGGTAAATGAGTACCCCCCACTCCAGGTTTGCAGTCCCTTTTTAAAGTCACGCTCTTGACTGACAGGGGAGCATTGAAGAAATGGTGTTCCGGCACTCTCCAGAATCTCTGCGGTTTCTTTTGACTAGATCTCAATGATAGGAATTGATAGATCTCAATTCCTCTTGAAACTCATGTCAGCTTGTAGGTAACAAAAAGCAGGAACCTTGACTCGCTGATATGCTTTCTTGTATCACAATAATGAAATGAAATATCCTCCCATTCACAGCTGTCGGAGAGCAAAGGCCTCCCTTCAATCCCGGCCGCCATGTGCCCAGGCCCTTGAGTGTGTACTGTACCACACTGGAGAGCTGCCGCCCTAGCAAGGGGCGAGCACTGGGTTGAGCCTATTGATGCTTTCTTTCATCTAGTGCCACCTATAATGCCCATGCATCAGCCCTCTACAGACCAGGGGATGAGGGCTCAGAGAGGTTAAATGACGTGTGCAGTCACATTGCTGCACAATGTGGGTGGACCGGAGTGGTTGGTTTCTTTTGTTCTACAAGGCCAATCTTGAACCTCTGAAGCACAAAGAAGAAAAGTCAGAGGAAATAAATCCCTTTACATTCCCACCCATGCTACCTACTAGTTCCCCCCTCAAAGGGGTGCACATTAGAGAACATGAACGTCATGTGTCTTTCTCAACACGGAAGTGAGCTTCCCCAGTAAACACCCAGGGAAGGTAAGCAGGCAGCCAGTGAGGAGCCTTGGGAATACATCTGCTACCACAAACTGCATCTCACAGTGCGAGCTAGGGGAACACCGCGGGCAGAGCAATAGGCAAGTCCATCACACTGGCACTTGGGGCTCCATGCCCATTGTCTGACTTGACATTAGGGGACGGATGAGGTTGTTTTGGTGCAAATCCCAGCTGCAGAGGAAACCAGGAAACCCCCGGCACCAGGAAAAATTCAAGAATAGCAAGGAAACAAAACCAAATAAACCCGGGTGTGTTTCACAGGGGAATCATGAATTCTGGGTCAGCCTGGGCTTCACCGTGAGACCCTGTCTCACTAACCAAAAACAGTGCAAGCAAGCAGTAGCAAATAGAAATTGTCAGGAGAAAGCCAGGCAGGCTTCCAGCTCTTCTGAGCTACTGTTAGGGTTGACCTTTGCCTGTCTGTGTGAGCAGAAAATTACACGTGTGTCTCTCTACACGTGTCTGTCTCACAATCCAAATAAGCATGCTGTTGTTTCTGGGAGCTTTCCTTCACAGAAAACCTGTTTATGTGGTGAACCTGGGTTTCCCTTTCTGAAGCCCGGCTGTCTCATCTGTCTATCTCAGGTAAGAACTCAGACAGGGGGTGGCAGGAGTTAAGGCCTAATCACAAGTTTGTCACTAACCTCTAGCTTTGGAACATGTGGATGGAAAAAGACAAGAAAGGGGACATTACTGGGTCATCTCAATGACAGCGAGTTGTTTCTACAGGCAGAAGACAACCCTTAGCCAAGGTAAATTTCTTGGGGTCCTTCTCACACAGATTCTGTTTGTCAATGGAATAGGCCCCCAGAACATCGAGACATCAGAGAACTAGCTCTAAGCATCCGTAACCCGACAGACTGCCAAATATTCACTGTGGAAGTAGGAAAAGCCCTTTTATCGTGGCAGGAAATGCGTGTAGGGGTGACTGTGAGCAGCTCCTTAGGGTCAGAAGAAGGTGTCACGATCCGCTTGTCTCATCTTGTGCTGCCAAAGGATGGTAACTGATAACTGGTAACTCCCCACAGCCCACCAGACTCCGGTGCTCTGGATAGGAGAGCGATGACTGACAGCCCTGCATCTATACAGCTCTTCACTCCCTTTAGGCCACAAAACACCTACTAGGTGTAACATGTCACACTGTGTTCCTTGAAATCATGTCACACATCTATCTTCTTTCTTAAAAAAAGGTACCTGGAAAAAATGTGCGTGTGTGTGTGTGTGTGTGTGTGGTGTGTGTGTGTATGTGCGTGTGTGTGTATGTGCATGTGTGTGTGTATGTGTGTGTGGTGTGTGTATGTATGTGCATGTGTGTGGTGTGTATGGTGTGTATGTGCATGTGTGTGTATGTGTGGCGTGTATGTGTATGTATGTGCATGTGTGTGCATGTGTGCGTGTGTGTGGTGTGTATGTGCATGTGTGTGGTGTGTGTGTATGGTGTGTATGTGCATGTGTGTGTATGTGCATGTGTGCGTGTGTGGGTGTATGTGGTGTGTTTGTGTGGGTTTTTTTTTGTGTGTGTGTATGTGTTCGTGTGTGCGTGGGTGGTTATGTGTGTGGTGTGTGTGTGTGTACCTGTTAGCCACACGGTGCATCCTCGGAATCCTCCCTTGGTGCCAACCACCTGTCCTCTTTTGTTCCTGCTCACATGATGGGCCTGGTAGACCACGTTGGTGGATTTTTGCTGGTCCTACAAAAGAAGATTAGATTGAACGTAATACTTGATTAATAAAATGCATATCTTTACATGGAGCATATATATTCATTTTAACTTTACATTGCCAAGGTGAGGTTTCTATGAAAAAGTCTCACCCTCATCCCCCCCACTGGTTTTTCATACCACTCATTTATCTACATATAAGCCAGGAGAATCTTTCCCACAGAATAATTGATTTTGAATTACTATATAATATCACATTGACTCATAGAATACAATATAATCTGCTACATAACTAATGGAATTATGTCTCTGGACTTCCCCAGCTAGAACTGGTAAATAGAGTAGCAGTCATGAATTGTACTAGTTTAGAGACAAACTCTGCCTTTAGAACTACCTTCCTGCTATTTTCAGGCCACTCAAGTTAGACAATGATTTTGTCATAGCTCTGATTCCATGCGTTAAAATTGGGTGCTATCTATAGGAGGTAGAGGGCAGTTAAAATTGGGAACCTACTACAGGGGCAGAGGGCAGTTAAAATCGGGTACTTTTTACAGGAGGCGAAGGGAAATGTCTGCTTCTATAAATGCATCTTCTGCCCACATCCAGTGGACTTAAACACAGAACAATCAAATACAGTAAGGTTAATTCTAGTGAGGGCTGTTTGACCCATCCTGACTCTGGTCAAAGCCAAGGCCAGATGTGGTAGCTCACAACTGTTATCTCTGTACTTGGGAGGCTGAGGCAGGAGGGTTGCCTGGAATCTGAGGCCAGCCTGGGCTGCATAATGAATTTTCCATCATCCTGTGAAATGTCGCAAAAAGAAAAGAAAGCAAACCACCATGGCTCATCTCTATCTAGCGGGCAGTGAGCTGGTAAGATAAATGTCTTTAAGCACAGTGGCCACTGCCTCCAAAAAACTAAACTCTGTTTCTTCTACTTTCCTAGGGTCAGCGTGTGAACAGTGTAACCTCTCAAGTCCCCAAGAGAAATTCAAATAAACCAGTTATGGGGCATGGAGGCCAATTCACACAGACATACCTGAGTTTGTATTATAGTAGCATCAGCCTAGCTGGGCAACAGACTAGGAGGCCTTCATGTAAATTCTGACTGGAAGGTAAAATGTCTAACGGATAGTAAAAGGTTAAATGATACAGTAAGCACAATTTGGGGTGGACGTTTATACAAAATAATCTGTTATTCAGGAGAGAAAGAAACTACAGGCAAATCAACAGATTTGGAACTACCCATATTTATCTGTGATGCAATAATTTCTGAATTGTAAAAATTTCTTCTTTCTTTCTTTCTTTCTTTCTCTCTCTCTCTCTCTCTCTCTCTTCCTTCCTTCCTTCCTTCCTTCCTTCCTTCCTTCCTTCCTTCCTTTCTTCCTTTATCTTTCTGTCCCTGTCTCTTTCTCTCTGTCTCTCTCATGTCTCTGTCTCTTTTTGTGTGTCTGTCTCTCTCTGCCTCTCCCTCTGTCTCTGTCTATCTTTCAGTGTGTGTATGTGTGTGTGTGAGTATGTGTATGTATGTATGTGAGTGTGAGTGTGTGTGTGTGTGTGTGTGTGTGTGTGTGTGTGCGTGCGTGCGTGGGTGGGTGGAAGCCAGAGATCAGTGTTGGGTATCTTCCCATCATTCTCAGTCCCTCTCTTATTTTTTTGAGATAAGATCTCCCATTGAGGTTGGAGCTCAGGAGTCAGAAAACCCTGTCTCAAAAACAAAATAAAACAAAACAAAAAGCAGAAGTATGGATTAAGTTGTAAGAGCCAGATAGTAATAAGCCTAAACTACTGTTATTGGCTGAGCACTTATAATTAATAGGGAGCCAGCAATTCCTATGCAAAACTCTGCCTTCAGATTCTTTTCCTTTAGCAACTGTCAATAACCAATAGCCCCTCAGTTAAGGGTTGGGCCCTATTAGCCTTCCCTCCTCCTGCCCCAATCTTGACTGTCTTCATTTTATGCAGGTAACCAGAGCTGCCATGAATTCATGAGTACAATAGCCATGTCCAGAAGACAGTATCTTTCCTCCAAACTCTCCAGATGTTCCATTCTTTCTGTCTCCTCTTCAGTAATGTTCCCTGATTTTTGGCAAAGGGCACCCAGCTTTCCATGTTTCTGCTGGGGATTCCAATGCTGGTCCTCAAATTTGCATGCCAAGCACTTTACCCACTGAGTCATTTTTTTTTTCTGTCCCTCTATGAGCTAATGTACATTTATACCCGCTAGACTAAAGAAAGCATCAACATTCTTTGAACAAGTCCTAGCAGCTCCTAGAAAACTCTGGGCTACATGGGTTGTGGAACAGAGCAAATCAATTCATCTCTATTCCATATCTCCCTTTAGACACTGAAAAGTCAAGGGGGCTATAGCTAGAGCTGTCTGCGGGTTGACACGGATAGGGAAGTGCGTATGTTCTGTCAATGCCAAAAAGCCACCCATATATGGGTGCTGCTGGCTAGTATTCACTGTAGACCCCCCATGAGAGGCCATGCTCATTGGATTAGAATCAGTTACTTCAAAAACTAGGGGGAAGCAGGAACCTCTAAGACTCTTGAAGGGATCAGGAATGGCAGGACACCCCAGGGGGAGCCAACCTGCTAGTGCGGCAGAGCCCCCTTCCGTGGGGCGATTGGCAGAAACATGCATAACAATGTGTCTGAGGGGTCCAAGAAGAATGTGGCCCAAGGCCCACAGCGAGAGAGGGTATCAGCCAGGTTAAGTACCTAAGTCTCCAAAAGTGGATATTCTGATGCCCTATCAGACAAATCTAGTCAGAACCCGGAGGCAGTAGACACTCTCAGCGTACCAGATGGGGTTGCACTAGAGGGCCTATTGGTCCCTTTATAATTCAGGGAGAGCATTCACATCTTCTTACTCCATCTTAATTCCATCCATAAGGCTATGTCATTAAGCTAAGACTACTGTGTCTAAATTGTCAGGACTAGAAGACAGTTGGTTCTTCTATTCCTTCATTGATTCTTTCAGTGTTTACTCAGTTCCTACTCTGTGCTAGGACAATCCTAGGCGCCAAGTCTGTGAAACCCTTTGCATCATTTTCGGTAGAAAGACGGGTAAGAAAATGAATCATTTCCATTCTCCTAAGGAGAGGAGAGAGCCCACACCATACACATACACCATGCCACCCCCAGTGTGCATACACATAGTGTATACTATTATAAAGGTATATAAAAGAGAATCTGCAAGTCGATAAGAAAAAGAACCCAGTTTTAAAACGGTACCAGTGGCTTGAAGAATCACAGTACAGATTCATCATGAAGTGTGCAAATTCAAGTTTTACCAAAGGAATACAAAATAAAACTAAAACAAGATACCAATGCCATCTAATGGCAGCTAAGGTATACCTCTTATATTGATTGATTGATTGTGTGTGTGTGTGTGTGTGTGTGAGAGAGAGAGAGAGAGAGAGAGAGAGAGAGAAAGAGAGAGAGAGAGAGAG
>NC_022015.1:61552300-61554371 GCF_000317375.1 Microtus ochrogaster | reverse complement strand
AGAGAGAGAGAGAGAGCGAGAGCGAGAGAGAGAGAGAGAGAGAGAAAGTAAGGGACAACTGCTTTAAAAATTAATGTTTACCCACACTATGGCCTTTTATTCAAGAGAAATGTAGACATGCATCCTCAAAAAGACTTTGGCAAGAATATTCTTAACAACTATATTTGTCTAAAAATTGAAATAATTGTCATCAGTTTAAACCAAAATAAGAAAAGATGCATGCCCCTGAAATAAAAACCAAGCTCAAAACTGTAGAAGGGTTACAAAATGGGACACTATTCAGAAAACAACATGAATGGATGCTGATATAGGAAGCATGGATGGGATGAACAGGAGGCCTTCTGTCAACTCCAGGAAGGCAATGGAAAAAATGTATGTGCGATCCCATTTATAGGAAGTCCCAAAATAGGAGCAACAAAGCAACCAGTGTACATGAGTCCCAAAGTTTACTTTGTCTCTTTTTGGTCATGTGTGCATGTGTGCAGAAACCCAGAATAAACTCAGGCTCTGTTAATCTTCTGTGAGTACTTTGACACGATACTGGTGATATCCCCCAAAGTTTTTCATTTGAAACAAGTTCAACAATCTGCCAGCAGAAGCCGCACTAACGTGGTCATTATGGTTACTTATTTATTGTCCTTATTTATTTAACTAACGGCGGTAGAACTTGAAATCAGGGCCTCACGCATGCTGCCTAAGAACCCTACAATCCAGCCGATATTTCCAGTCCTTTGGAAAGTTTGAAGCTTGCTGAGCAGTCTGAGGTGGCTTAGAACTTGCTATTCTCTTCCCAGGTAGCTGGGATTACCGGCATGTGCCACCATCACGCACCTGGCTTTTGAAAGTTTCATCCTTCAAAAACAAACAAACAAACAAACAAAAAAAACCCAACAAATTCTCATCTGTATGTGTGCCCACTTTTCTATTATTGGCAGCACATGCATGCAGTGTCCTGGGAGGCCAGAAGAGGGCGCTGGATCCCCTGGAACTGGAATTACAGGTTGTGAGCCTTCCAATGTAGATGCTGGGAACTGAATCCGGATTCTCTGCAAGAGCAGCAAATACTCTAAACACATGAAACAATCTCTCAGCTCTTATAGTTAGGTATTAACCATGAGTTTTTATCATTTTTTTCACTATAGCCAAGTTTAAACAAAAATATTTTCAGATGGCCAGGTTCTGATTTCTTTTAGGTCAACAAAATATTTTCCTTATTTCCAAAATCAATCATTATGTTGTGCAAAGGTGAATAAATAAGATAGAAGTAGATTTGGAAGGCTCTTTGAATAGCGGATGGGTGGGGCGGCCGGAAAGGCTCCCTCCCCCTCTGGAAACTTTGCGGTTCTCTGAACAGCATGCGGTGTTCCAAGCTTTGGAATGAAAATTGCTGGCAGCTGAAGGGTTTTCTCTACGGTTCTGTAAGACACGCATGGAGAGGTCCACTGCCTGCTTCGCGGTGCCTACAGAAAGCATCGTTCGTCCTCCGTGCCCATCTGACACTGTCTCCTAGCAGGAGACTCAAAGTTGGTGACATACTTTTTATTTTGGGTCTCAGAGAAAAATCTTCCCAACGTCTCTGCTTCTTTTAGATCTCCGGGCCAAGAAATTTTCCCTTCAGCAAGCACAAAAATGTTGAAAGTATGGAATTTGGAGCCAAGCAAACCTGGAATACAGGCAGCTTCATCGTCACCTTGTGTTCTGACGCAGAGCAAGCTCCTCTGAACAAACAAGGCGCTTCCCTCCCGCGGTTGGTGAAATGTTTAACTAAGATAATTATTTAAATAAAGTAGCAAAGATAATCCTAGACACAGGGTAGGCAGTTAAATTGAATGAGAACCAGGTGGAGCCATGATAACAGTTGATGGGCTAAACCATCCAAATTTAGGAGGTTCTGGGGATGTGGGTTCTCTCTGGGGTAGGCTGGGCATGGTGCACTCTTGATCACAAGAGACAGAAGAAGCCTGGCGATGGTGGCGCACGCCTTTAATCCCAGCACTCGGGAGGCAGAGGCAGGTGGATCCCTGTGAGTTCGAGGCCAGCCTGGTCTACAAGAGCTAGTTCCAGGACAGGA
>NC_022015.1:61544240-61552200 GCF_000317375.1 Microtus ochrogaster | reverse complement strand
AGAGAGAGAGAGAGAGAGAGAGAGAGAGAGAGAGAGAGAGAGAGAGGAGAGAGGAGAGAGAGAGAAGAGAGAAGAGAGAAGAAAGAGAATCTTATATGGGATCACGAGTTTCTCTGACAACTAGGATGTTGCTACTCTTGCAGGTCTGATTATAGAAGCTCACCCAGGAAACACCTCAACCCGACCCATCCCCGTTAAAGGTTCCTCATTTTACCCAGTGTACTGAATTGGGCTCCCTTGGAGTGGCACTTTTTTACCCGAAGAGAGGCAGAGGCAGGGAAGGTCTTTGCCCTGGTCAGCTTCATGAGCTCTTCTGAATCCAGGTCGGATGACACAGCCAGGTGCAGTGTCCCTCTGCCGACACTCCCCTTCCTCCTATTGGTGGTGCAGAAAGGGGAGAGCCAGAGAAACTTCCCCAATTTAGCCTGAGGCACCCTGGGTCTTGGCAGAAAGCCTCAGACTTGACACTCGGTGGCCAGAAGAAAACAACCCCAGGGAAAAACTACAGCATGTTCACGGTGGGGCGGGGCAGTCCCAGAGCCAAAGCCAGTGCCAAGTCCAGTCACAGCGAGGAGAGCCCGGAAGAAATGAGGAATCCAGAAAGAGCACAGAAGGGTGAGTTTCCTCAGACAGACAGACAGACAGACACACACACACACACACACACACATATATCCATCTGTGGGTGGTCAGGAAGATGGCTTTTCATTAATCTGTATGATGTCTAGAAAATATACTAGGATATACTTCATAATTAGATCTCTTGTCCCACGAGGACTGTAGACACCTAGAAGCCTGCTTTGCTCCTTTTGCTCAGACAAACTGCACACAGTTAGCTCACTTTTACCTCAGAGCAAGTTCAAACTAGACTAAAGGCTTTTTGTAAATAGATCATAAGTTTAAAACTTTACAGCTATGCACAAGGTCGGAGTCACAGGTGTGCAACCAAGGCTACTACACAAAGCACCCTAAGAAAAGCATGCCAAGTCTTCATTTGCCAAGTCTAGCTGATAAGGACCAATGGAGGCTGTGCCACTGGGCTTCCATCACTGTCTTACTCCTGAAACCTTGAAACGTTGTGTTGCCATGGTGAATAACTTAGTTCCTTATCTCTTACTCTAGGAACGTGCTTTTGACCAATGAGAGGTAACTTGTAATTTTTTTTTTTTTTATTGTTCCAAGCCTTCTGTAAAAGAGAGTTTTGAGGCTAGAGGAGTAGAAAGTAGGAGGAGTTAGAATTAGGTCTGGAGAACTAGAACAGAAGCAGAACAGTAAAGGGACGTGATTGGAGCAGCACCTGTGTGAGTCTTTTCCCTCAGATTAAAGCTATCCTAGGTTCCCTTTTGCTGCTCTGTGGCTTCTGACCCAAACTCAGGAAGACAGTCTTGAAGAGCAGCCCTCCCAAGCTGCTGATGATCAGGGCTCAGCCACCCAGCCGCACAGCAGACCACAGAATGGGAAGTAAAGGACGGCATATAGAAGAGAACAAGATAAAAGCTCAGAGGCAAAAGGTAGATAGGATCATTTAAGTTAAAAAAAAAAGTTGGCTAAAAATAAGCCAAGCTAAGGCTGGGCATTCATAAGGAAGAATAAGACTCTGTGTGATTATTTGGGAGCTGGGTGACAGGTCCCTCAAAGAGGTAAGAGTAAAGACTTAAAAAATCAACTATATTAGCCCATGATAGTCTGTAAACTGCAGTACCAGAATATGTCCATACAAAACATAGCAAGTAGGTTTGTTCACTTTATGAAGGCCAAGAAGCAGAGAGAAGGGACCAAGATCCCAGGACCCCCTTGGGCACACCTCTTAGTGGCTTAGCCCGTTCCAACCAAGGTCTTCTACCTTCCTATAGAGCCACAGGCCAGAGAACAAACATTTCACATCTGGGCCTTTGGGGGACATTTCAGAGCCAGCCAAACCAAGACACTATTTATCATGCTCAACAGACTTTCCTAAAACATGCTTAAACATTTTTGAGTTGTGAGAAACAGAACCACATTAGGTGTCCAGGGACAAAATACCAGTGATGATAACTAAGACAAAAGAGCTGGCAACTTAAAAGACAAAATTAAACCAGTTGCCAAAAGAACAGTTACCGCACAATATAGGAATGATCCAAATCTAGGATTTATTAAATGAAAATTGTGGTCAGATGAAAGTTTAGGATAAATTAAAATTTCTTTAAGACCAAATGGATCCTTCTCACCAATTCCTGTCACCGAGACCTTTGTTGAAGGTCCTACACGGGGAGCAGGGTAAGGATTTAAAGAGGAGGTGCCTTGACAGCCGAGAGGGCTGGACTTTTGGCAGCCACTAGTAAGAAAGCAGAGACTGACATCGCACAGATGATGATTTGAATACTTTAAGTAAGAAAAAAAAATGACAACACAAGATATTTTATGTGGAGCATCTTTCAAATGTAAGATCTGGGGCTGGAGAGATGACTCAGTGCATAAAAGCATTGGCTTCTCGTCCGGAGGACCTGGGTTCAATTCCCAGCACTCGCCTGGCAGCTCACAGCTAACTGTTTGTAGCTCCAGTTCCAGGGGACCTGACACCTTCACACCAATACACATAAAATAATTTAAAAAAAAAGATTTTAAAAAAGAGAGAAAACATAAGATCTGAAAAAAAAAATTAGATGTGGCTTTTTATAGTATTTGATTCTCCCGCTCGCCTCCCTGCCAAGCTCTGAAAAACACAGGAACATGACTGGAAAATCTTGAATGGCAAATTCAGTAAACAAGCATCATCTGCACGCTGCGGAGGAAACCATGCGCATGCCTCACCTCGCTGGAGAGGGTGTGCTGCAGAGATCAGTGCAGCGGAGACGAACCTGGCACCAGCTGGAAGAGACTGAGCTGCGGAATCCTCACTAGGTGGAGGACCAGTCTGGCCTTTCTCGTGCAGGGCTCTGCAGGAAGGGGCAGGGCCCCATCCTGGAGCACTTTGCTTCTAGTTTGAACCACAGCGTCTGCTCCTGTGCTTTCGGTCTTGGTTTCTGTTCCTAAGCTCTGGAGCCTGCCCAGTTCTTGGAATGCATCCCGTCGTCACACTTGCTGGAAGACCCACACCTCTGGCTCCAGTCTCCAGCTGTGGAATTTGGAACCAACGGTGCCACATCCTGCCTACAGCTCACTCCTGGGAAAAAGGCATGTCCCTATTCCTAGATGTCCCTGATAGTCAGACTTCCCTGTCTGGTGGAGCTGAAATCGTCCCATAAAGGGTGCTAGGTACCAATTACATCGTGTGACTTTTCTTAGGGAGACATGAAACATATCTATTTAAGCTCAGATAGGGAACTGACGACAGGCATAAGACATGATTTGACCCAAGTCCAGCTTGGTGAAGCCTGAGTTTATTGAGTAATTTATAGGGGCATGGGTAGACCCAAAGACAGCTACATCACCAAAAAGCCACCACAGCGTGGGTGATGATTCAGGAAACTGCATCCTGGTGCACCCTGCCCGACTTGCAGGTAGCTTCCTAAGGGTGCTGCTGCTTTCATAGGGCCACTATACATCACTCCTTCCTCACCCCCACAGCCTCAGTGCTGAGCTAGGTTGAGCAGCCTGGCGTGGCACAGGCCCAAGAAGGCACAGGCTTTGCTGGAGCTGGTTCCCATCTGACAGGCTTCAGGTCAGCCCTGTGACCCTTGCCTTTCCAAAAATTGGTCACACCTCAGTGCTGAAAGGGCCCTGGACAGACAATCGCCTCAGCCAGTATACTTTCTTCAGGGAGAAATTCACACATCATATTGGGGGTAGGGATAATTCTCCACCCTAGAACATCTTTTTTTAAAAAATATTTATTTATTTATTATGTATACAATATTCTGTGTGTATGTATGTCTGCAAGCCAGAAGAGGGCACCAGACCTCATTATAGATGGCTGTGAGCCACCATGTGGTTGCTGGGAATTGAACTCAGGACCTTTGGAAGAGCAGACAATGCTCTTAACCACTGAGCCATCTCTCCAGCCCCCACCCTAGAACATCTTAATCCTCTTCTGTATGAATGTCTCACGCAGGACTTCCATGCTTGGGTGTTAAACATTCCCAAACACTCGCTAGCACTGCAAATCATGCTTCTGCAATCTTTTTCCTCTCAGAACTCTGGCTCAACATAAACCTCACGGCATTTGTGTTAGAGTAAGCCGAAACAGACATTCTTGTCTGCTTTGGCCTTCACTCATCCTTTCTAGATTATTTTGGTCCCTTACAACTCCAATTTATATTCCAGTCCAAATTGGTCAGATCTGCCAAAGCCTGTCCTACCTTGTAAAGATCTCATCTCACCATGTGACATAGCAGAGCCACTGAAGTTCCCCAACGGTCCTGAGGTCCCCGATGAATCAACTTCCCTTTCAACTATGGTGTGTATGTGAAGTTGCTGGACTCAGAGAACCGGGCAACAGAAGTCAATCACTCATCTCATTCACTCATGCTTGTTCTTTGTCTATTGTGGCGGTTCTCAACCCGTGGGTCGCAACTCCTTTGGCAAAGCCCTATCTCCAAAAATATTTACATTATGATTCATAGCAGGAGCAAAATTATAGTTGTGAAGTAGCAATGAAAATAATTTTATGGTCGGGGGGGGGGGCGTCACCACAACACGAGGAAGTCCGTTAAAGGATCGCAGTGTTAGGAAGGTTGAACCACGGAGAGAATAGAATCTATTGTTTCCCAGCCCCCGATGTTTGTAGGAAACTCAGCGGTGATAACCAAGTGTTCCTAATGATTCATTTGAGCCAGTCTATCAGGGGCTGACCTCCCCCCCCCCCCAGCACCTCCGGTTTTACAGGCTTCGTCTCGGGGAGACATGGGTAATTGCCTTACTCAGTTTCTGTTTTCACAGCACTCGGAGCCCATCTGCCAGTCTGCAGCCGTCTGACCAACCACTCCACAAGGAAGGCAGTGAGAGGCTCTGTCCTATTCCGGTATTTCAGATGCTGCAGGGTTTCTTTCTAACCACTACAGGTTCCTGGACTGGGCCATTACTTAGGCAACCAGCTGTGTACCTAATCACGGGTTTTCCCTCCGTCTGTATTAAAGTCAGAGCTGAGGGGCACCTACTATCATTTCTACCAGTCTCTGTCTCCTCAGCATCTAATTCTTTCCATGGAGCCCGAGTTTCAGGATCCCAGAAAAGGCCCTTTAGTACAGATAATATTTGATTTCTGTTGTTTACAAACCACCCAACCTCTTTTTTATCGCAGGACTTCCTTCATCCTGCTTTCTACGGAACTTCCAAAGGACGCTCAATGATCTCACGACTGCTCCCAAGACTTTGTCTACCACCAGGATGCTAGAAATCCAAAATCTGTATCTTTAGATACCCAAATGCCTCATATGTATGATCCTCTTCACCGAAAGAGCGCCATCAAGATGGAATTCACCCTCTTGTCTTGGCCCCTCACCCACTTCCGGTCTTCCTCTCGCCTTGGCGATAACTCACACCGCTGCCTGTCATCTGAGGACTCATCCTCACACGCTTCGCTCTACTTGCAAAAGGTATCAACTTCTCTCGAATTCCTCTCACCAAATTCAGTCAATTATTCTCAACACACCATGCCCCCTATTAGCCGGTTTTCCCTGGAGCCTTCCTGACATCTTTCAAGGGGGGATTCGGGTCTGTCTCTAATCAGTACCTTTCCGGGCAAAGTAAGTTTCCCTTGCTTCAAATCCTACAGTAGACCACACGGCCTTCAGTGTAATGTCTGTGGACTTCGTGTTAGACGCAAGCCACCACTTTCAGCCTCTCCCATCGTCCCGCTCCTAGGTCTGTTTGTTTTATTAAGCACCCAGGCTTTTATCAAACTGGTACTAATCCTACTTCAGCTTCCCAGTGCTGGGTTATGGGTAGACGGCACCGTGCTAAGCCCTTCTGTTGACAATCACACGAACCCCATTCTTTTTTCTAGCACAGGATATTCCCTCTGAAGCTTCTAAACCTTGGCCAGAATTCTCCTTGCTCGGAAAGCCCTCTTTCTCGGCTCATTTGTTTACTCTTTTACTAAGTAAACATGCGGGCTTACAAGTTGCAGCCAGGCTTCTGGTTACCCTTCCCACCCACAGACTCCTCTTACCCTAGGGGGATCCTGTTTGGCCTCATAGTTGATTTCTCTACCTTACCTAGTCTTGCCTTGTGGAGAATACAGGTTCCTAGGGCCCTCACTAAGGAATTCTAACTCACCTGGTGAGAAGTGAAATCCAGTGACTGCAGGAGGGTTTTATGGCTAAACGACAGCATCAACAACAAAATGTCTCAGACAATCTCACTGCTCCGGCAGCTCTAGGACAGGCTAGCCAAGAACTGTGGCTTTGAGCTTCAGAAAGGAGCCCAGACACTTGTCCCCTCAGAACACCTCTGCATTTTCCCATCATACCAGTGGTAAAGACTCAGCAAATACTGTAGAGTCTGTAGTGACTGAAAACACCAAACACCTAGTTAAAGTTGCCAATTAAAAAAAAAAAAACAACGATCTAATATGTGCTCTTCGGACATACTTGACACTAATAAAACTGTTAATCTATCTGGAACCCAAATTTATCTAGACATTCCTGTATCTTATCAGCATCTCAGTAAGGGTTAAGCTCTCAGAGAATAAGGCCTGGTCTTGCAGTGTATCACATACACACAGCATCTGAACACTGTAGATGTTTCCTCTCTGCCTTGGTCACCTGCGTTCTTATGTCACCGAGAAAATTCTCTCTTTAGGAACTTATTTCAAAGGAATGTCTTTTTCCTCTGATGTTCATTTGTTCTTGGTTTCAATCTTTTCAGTGCTAAAAAAACAAAAAACAAAACCCAAAGCACCAGCACTGTGGGAGAGCAATCTATCTGGTCCTTAGAGCTCACTCTTCTACAGTTCATTTGGAAACTGCAGACATATCTCTTTGGGAGTCTGGGTGCAAGACATCTGATGTCGGGCATATTCAGCTTCTACACCCAGCCTGGAAATTAGCTGCAGACTGGCTGGTTGGCCAGGAGGGCAATGAATGGGAAGGTGTGAGCTGGGTGTGAATGGACTGCAGGAAAGTGAATGCAACCTTACTCTGCAGAAGCACGGAGCTCAGACTCTCTACCGGCGGCAGCCTCCCCCTCTCCCAGCCAATGAGTAAAGGTCCCCCCACCCCCATGCTGCTTTTGGAAATCTGCCATGCCCCTTCTGGCTGGCACAACTCACAGATTCTAGAGTGGGAAGGAGTGTGTGAAAGGCAAGAACAACGTTCTACAGAGGGTGGCCTGCACATTTTTAATAGACTGCTCGGAGAAAAGCAATCTGTACATATATATCCAATCAGCTGTGCCATTAATTTTTTTCCCCACCATCTAGACTGGAAAGTCCCAACAATTACTCTGTATTTTTCTAAATGAGGAAGCAAGGACCAGGATTGGGCTAGCAAGCATGTAGCTTCTGACAGGAGGAGGCATGGGGGCTGTCTCATGCACTCTTGCCATAGCACCAACCCAATGGGACATTGGTAGGACCGGCACACTTCTGGTCTGTCCTAAAATGTTCGGAAATGCCCAGGGAACGACGCATGAGCAGAGGGCCTCATAGCATACAGCGAAGGTAATAGAGAGTGGTGACGCCTTCCTACCCCTTCATTTCTATCCCAGAGACTTCTTGGCACTTGCTGTGTTACCCGTAGTACCTGCCTGAATATGTCTCCGGGTGAACCGGCTAGGAATGCGCTTTTGTGAAGATTTTATAGATAAAGCAAAGCACAACAAATTATGGCTCGGTATTCCTTTTCCTGTAAACATTAAAATGAAAGTACTACACATGTGTCAAGGGGATTTGTAGTAATAGGAGCAGCGGGGCTGCTCCCCAGCACCCCGCTGCCCGCACGGCTAGCTTTATACCCTAAATAATTACACGGACACTGTATTCTTTTAATCACTGCTTGGCCCATTCTCTTCTAGGCTAACTCTCGCACCTGGACTAGCCCAT
>NC_022015.1:61525561-61543171 GCF_000317375.1 Microtus ochrogaster | reverse complement strand
CTTAATCAATAGCAGAAATATGCATATACATATACCAAAATTGACCTTAAATCTCTATCAATAAAGCAAAATCTATACTAATAGAAATTATTCATATCTATATCAGGGATTCCTCAATCAAGAAAGCAAAAGCAAAACAAAGCAAAATGTCCTTAGATTTCTTCACTCTCCATGTGGTAAAAATGGAACCAAAATAGAGGAAGCCAAAGATACCACAGCCTAAAGACAAGCCAACCTCCGGTCAGGAGCCAATTCAACTTTTACATATGGTTCGGAAATGGGAAGCCATGCCCAAGCCTGCAAAGGATTTCTTTGGATTCAGATGTACTAGTTAAACATATGGGGACATTGGGAGCCCTTCCCCAAACAGAAAACCTGACTCTGGGACAAAGCTTTAGTGCCAAGGCTAGAGACGAGACTGTGGTAGCCGGATTTATCTCTCATTCAGCTCCCAAATCCTCACACTTGAATCCTTTACACAGATCAGAGGGAGAAATCGGAGCAGGGTGGCTCATGCCTGTAAGCTTAACACCCAGGAGGCTGAGACAGAATGGGTTTGAGGCCAATTCAGTTTACTGCGTGAGACTTGGATTTGGATCTTTCCAAAATGAACCTCCCAAATCAGTACAAAGAAACAGACAAGAAGGATGGAATAACAACAGCAAGAAGCCAACTGTCAATCAACAGGAAGCGGAGGAAATAAATCATGGTGTCTATACAATGCACAACAGTGAAAATAGACAAGAGGTGTAACTGTTAAGGACAGATCTTTCAAGTGTGTCGCTACAAGATGACAGTCACAGAACACTGTAGGACGCCATTTATCCACACCTACACAGCAAAGACAATAAACAAGGGACAGAACTGTTAAGGACAGATCTCACAGATGCGCCACTCACTACAAGAGGATAGTCACAGGAAGATTCTGTTTATCTTCACCCCATAAACAGGCTAAGCAAATAATCCGTAGAGTTCCAACCGCGGCAGACTCCTCAGTACTTGACTATTGTGAGCAAATCATGCTATGAATGGAGCCTGTTATGGGCACATGACAGCGCTCCCTGGGGACTCTGAAGCAGTCTTATGAGGTGAGATTCCTAATTTGGAAAATGTGGCTTCCCTTTGAGACTACAGCTGAACTGATAGCATGGTGTATTGTCTACTTAAACCACACATTCTATCACTGCATTCATACATGCAGACAGGAGGGAACTTTTTACAGTGATTATTCTCCTAGTCCTCTAATCTAGCTCCTGTTAGCCCAGAGCTCTGGCTTCAGTCTTCATTGATCATGCAATCAAATCACTGGACAAATCTATTCTGCTGCATTTTGTTGACGGGTACTGATACAATAGAGCTGTAAATAGATCAAAAAGGCTGTGTGGGCTACAGGTCAACTTTACCCTTCCCTCTAGTACCTAATAGACAAAAGCTATTGCGTCTGAATGAATGGAAGGAGCTTGAAATAGTTTGTCATGACACCCTGGGTTTAAACCTTCACAAACCCACATCAAAGGCAAAACAACCGCAATCCTGCAGGCGCAGGGAGCAGCCACCTTGCTCTCTCCTGTAAATTCGTACTGCTGTCCTCCAGTTCAGTGGCAGGAGCCTGGCGACAAAGTATAGTCCCTTGCACTTATAGCGAGACCACAGTATCCAAAAACATAGTTGTGGGCTCTGGCGGGTCTGGGTCTAGACCACATATGAGCAGCTACACACCTTGAACCACTCAACCCTATTCCTCAGAGCCCATGGGAAAAACACAAAGGAAACTGAGGAGCCCTGAGCCTCTGCTTTCAATCCTGCATGGAGAGGAGAGGCCTCCAGACACTGGCTTTAGCGGCTCAGCTCTGCTTCAGAACCTCTCAAACTGCCCGTGATTTCCTACTTACGCTTTCTTCTAATGGTTTTTGCCAGTCATAAAGAGAAACATCATCACCACCCTGACCTCTAAAGTCCACACGTCTATGTCTTCATTTGAGGCCGATGGCTTGACACCAGAGGTGGGAATTTTCTTTACTTTTTATGCTTGTTTGTGGGAGCATTTTCTTTTCTTTTTTTGGTAATGTTTTTAAATTTCATATTTCATATCTTTTGTTTAAGGAAATAATTTTAAAGACTTAATCTTAAAATTCCAATGAATTCTTATGGATTTGAGGTGGAAAACTCTTCCCAGAATCAACTTTTTTTTTTAACTTGAAAAGGAATTAAACACACACACACACACACACACACACACACACACACACTACACAAGCCTTTCTTGAAATCACTATGGTCTCAAACTTGTGATCCTGTTACCTCTTCAGCAGGGCTGGTCTACTGGGTATGTGATTCCAGTCTGTGGAAGGAGGAGGGAGCTCTGCCCTTTGTTCTTCTGTAAACTGAGGATCAGGCTAACCTGGCCAACCTGAAGTACAGATCTTTTCTTGGACAAATGTCAGAATAGAAAACAGATAATGGCAAGCAATGTTTTCATTCCCCCCTCGCATCTCCCTCCTCCCTCTCTCTTATCTTTGTTCTGTAATGGATAAGGCATTTATTGATAGAAATATAAACCTGAATTTTGTCAAGTGGACAAGATAAAGATAACACGTGAAAAGCATGAGACATTTATACTAACCCTGATTATTTACATAGACGTCAAGTTTTTCCTGAATGCTTGATTGGATGTACGTGTCATGAACACAACAGATATAAGCTGGATAACCAAAGCCTGCAGGGTAAAATTTCATGCTAATTCTAGGTGAAGCACTGTAGTTCGTGGCTGGCTGGTATGAAATAAAACTTTATTAGCAGCCAGAAACTTTAGAGCCAGCCCTCCCATCAGTCCCTACAGAAAACAGGAGCTTTTGAATGGCCATGAAGGACCACTTTAATTTTAAACTAAAATACGATGGGTTAGATGACTAAGATTTCAGTTTATAATTTAAATAAAAACTAACCACAAAACATAGAGATGAGTTACACCAGCGCCTCACAAATCACTTTCTTCAGACCTTTCCCTATGACGTTCCTGTGTTTTCTTGGCATGGAAATAAGCTGGCTTTGTCAGCCATTTAACTGCTCCAGAACCTTTGGTGTACTCCCTTGTGACAGCTCCATACCGGAACAACCCAAATGTCTATCAGTTTGTAAACAGGCAAAAAAAAATTAAGTCTGACTATGCAGCTCGATCCTACTCCATAAAAAGGAGTGAGATGCTGTCGCCTGGCTCTCTGTGAGGAGCTAACGAGCTAAGGCAGGCACAGAAACCAAGTGCTCTATCATGCCACACTAACGGGAAAGGGCAATATCTGGAGATGGAAACCCTGGCACTTTCCTGGGTCTTAGGGCAGGAATGGGAACAACCGCACAAGGGTCTGGGGACGTGTTGTATGACAGGCAGGTTCTGAAATCGAGGCAGTGGCTGTGCAGCTCTGTGGCTTTTCTAGCAGTCTTTGAACTTTTTCGTTAAAATGGTGTGAGCATTATACCCTCTGAAGTTGTCTTTAAGAAAAGTCCCTTTGGTGCTGGGGAAAGAACTCCATTGGCAAATTGATTGCTGTACAAACACAAGGATCCAAGCTTGGATCTCCAGAACCTTCATAAAAAAAAATGTCTCTTGTGGCAATGCATGTAACCCCCAGGCTACTAGGTAGAGGCCAGACTGTGAGATTTTTGCTGGCTAGTTAGTGGAGCCAAGTGGGTGAGCTTTAGGCTCAGTAATAGACTCAGCCTCAAACACTCAGTGCAGAGCAACTGAGGAAGATACTGGATGTGATCTCACTTTCACATACACGTGAGCCCACACGCACATGCATGAACATGTACACAAATGCACTGTACACACAAGTGTTGACTGTCATCTTAGGGGCTGGAGAAATGTCTCAGTAGGTAAAGTTCTTGCTATGCAAACCCAAGTCTTCTTGGGAAGACCCCAGTTTTTTTTTTCTCATGTAAAATAACTCAGACATAGTGGCACATGCCTGTCGGCCCACTGCTGGTGAGACAGAGGCAGGAGCATCTCCAGGGCTTGCTGGCCAGCCAGTCTAGCCAAATAAGTATTCTCCAGGTTCAGGGAGAGACCCTGTCTCATGTGTAGCCTTGATATGCACATGTACACACATATAGACACACAGACATGGACCCACCACACACACTGTCACATGCCTGTGGGTGAGAGAGGTCCTTTTATTCTTTGATAAAGCTCTGAGAGACTCTCTTCAAAATTCTTATAACCACCCGAAACTCTGAAATCCTGACTCTGCCTGAGATCATACACAACAGTTCATTTCCGTTTGAGCACTCTGTCTCTACATTACGACTCGTCTCCCTGGAAAACCTTCTGTTTTGATACAGGGTTCTCGTGAGAACGACCCACGCTAGCCTCGGTCTGAGAATATCCCATCCTCTGCCTCCCAAGTGTTGGGATTAGACGTGTGCATCACCATGCTCGGTTGCCTGGTAATCCCTTTCATTTCTGTGTAAGCATGAGTTCAAGAATTTCAAAGCCATGTCTAGATTTCACAGTGTCCATGAGAATACAAGTTAGGTTCCAGGAAATACACAGGTAAAGGAGTAGAAAAACAGTAACGTGATGGAAAACTCCACTGCCTTGTGTGTTCATCTCAGCACCGGTTATGTTTGTGACTGACCATTCTAGCTTGTGTTGTAGGATAGTTAGAAGCAACCTCTTCCTTAGCCCGTTTGGGAAGATTATAAGGTCCAAACATTAGCATCCCCCCCCCCCCGCCTCAACATTGGATGAAATCAGTCCAGCTGAGAACCAGGAATTGGAATGAACAGATTCTGACCACCCACAAGCAATATGTGTGATATAGCTGGATAGGTACAACACGAGGCAAAAGGAGACATACACAGAAGAGTCTGCAAAGTTGAATTCTGTTTAGGAGCATTCAGAACGGTCATGCTGATCTGGAGGGAGGCACCAGGGAGCTAGGAAGCACTGTATTTCCCCATGTGGATGCTGGTTATACAAGCATGCTCACTTCATGAAAATTTAGTGAGCAGTATACTTAAAGTTTACATATTTTATTCATGCATATTATCTTTAAATAAAAAGTCATAAAATCTGGGTCATTGCTGCTACAAAATCTGGGCATTTCAAGGTGACGCAGGAGGGACCTAACACCTTCTTAACAGGGTGCCAATTCATCCTTTTTTAGACCCACCGTGGCTCCTACCGGTCTCTCCAAACTGTGGAACAGAAACCCCCTGTATTCCACCCATGAATGAAAGCTTGTTCTGGCCACACACTTCGTTAGCCAGGTGCCAAAACCAAGACTGAGCCTCCAACTGCAGTTTTCAGTTCAGACTCGCAGAGCACAGGCCTCGAATGGATTTGAGTGCGACACCGAGCGAGCAAGACGGAGAACAAACGTGGGAGACACACTCCAGCGAGAGAGAACAGAATGGCGCCACTCCGCAAACCTGGGAGCCTAACAAAGGCCCTTTGGGGAGTGCCAAGGTGACCTGCTGACAGCTGCAGCTGACCACGAGTGATCAGAAGCGATCCTGCTCGCTTGCTCACGCTCCTAACCTCAGTTACTTAATTTTACAATAGTGGGTCAGATAGGAAAATGGAATTTGTGACAATAGTGACCTTTGATCCCATTTGTGTTAGAAACGCAAGATCCAGGGCTAATTATCTAATCGATTACAAACAAGCGCACACCCCGTACAGCTCAGCTAAGGGCCTGAGAGCGCCGAGTTCCTTTTAGCCTCTAAGCGTACCCCACATTTACAGACGTCTCTGTGTGCGAATGTGCTTATTTACAAAGAGGAGACGGACAGATGACTCCCACAGCTTATGGTGTCTCCCCACATCTTGTGAACGGGGCTAACTGCCACTTACTCTGTCTTTTCAGGGTTCAGGTTCAGGCTGAGGTTGTATTGAGGGCTTCTCTCCTGAAATGAGTTCACTGTTTATGCAGGCATGTGAATGCCGTGTTCATCTTGCCTCCAGGGAGGCTGCGAACAAAGAAGGGACACGTGTGTGGGTGATCACAGTGCTCGACAGGCTATCAGCAACAAAGCCTAGTGTTTCTGGCCCAGAAACCTCATGTTTTCTGCTAGCATCCATGAGACTATGGCAAGTTCATTGGAAAAGGGGCAAAAATCTCAGCTTCCTGCCTTATTCTTGCTGAGCTCATTGCTATCTGTAGACTGAGGAAAAATGGGGAGTTTGTGCCTTCAGTTATACAATGACTGGTGACCCCATCAGTTTCCAAGGGACAGTCCCAATCCAATGGTATCAGAAATGGCCCTGGTTACACTAAGTGGATCACAGAACAAAACCAAAAGCCATGAATCTGGGAAAGAGACAGGTAGGCCATCCAGACTGATAAAGAAAGGTAGGAGAAAGAGTCAGCTTACATTATAGACATGTATAAAATTGTCATAGCACAAACCTAGTTTTGAAATAATACTGAGACCTCTCAACATTTCTGACTGTATGTATACATAATCTTTATCCTGTTCTCTCCAATTTCATTGTATACATTATACATAAAAGTTACTTACATGTATGCGTTTCTTTTTTCTTTTCTTTTTCTGTTTGGTGACAGGGTTACTCTGCTTAACTCCTGACTATCTTGGAATCCACTCTGTAGACCACGTTGGCCTCAAACTCATAGAGATCCTCCTGCCTCTGCCTCCTGAGTGCAGGGATTAAAGGAGTGTGCCACCATTGCCTGGCCTAAGTTTCTTTTCTCTACAATTTTTTTTGTTTTCTTTGAAGAAATCTACAATACCACTCTCTTTGTTAGAAGTAATAATACAGTTGGTTTAATTCATATCTTTGTGGATATGTTATATGGATTTATAAATGTATTTCTTTGTCCAAATTGTTACTTGAATGTAAGTATCATTTTACATTTTACTAAATAAAGTGCTGACAGCATTGGTATATTATCCCATCGAATCGCTTTTAATAATTTTAAATCAACCCATACCATGCACACATTGCCACAGTGACACAGTATATGGTATAATCTTCCTAGTCATTGAAGTTTACCTTGTTCCCAACATTTTGCCATTATACATATATCATCAAACAATGATAACTTTCATGCAAGGTTTTTTTTTTTTTATCAAAAAATGAGTGCTAGGGGAGCCATCTTAGGGTTGGGAAGAGACTTGGACCTAGAGGGGCTTCCAGATGCCCAAGGCGAGGTCCCCAGTTAGCTCCTGGGGCAGCTGAGGATAGGGAACCTGAAATGATCCTATCCTATAGCCATACTGATGAATATTTTGCATATTACCATGGAACCTTCATCTGGCGATGGATGGAGTTAGAGACAGAGACCCACACTGGAACACTGGACTGAGCTCCCAAAGTACCAATGAGGAACAGAAGGAGGGAGAAGATGAGCAAGGAAGTCTGGACCAAGAGGGGTGCACCCACCCACGGAGACAGTGGGGCTGATCTATTGGGAGCTCACCAATGCCAGCTGGATTGTGACTCGAAAAGCAGGGGATAAACCCGGACTCTCTGAATATGGCGGACAATGAGGGTTGCTGAGAAGCCAAGGACAATGGCACTGGGTTTTGATCCTACTTCTTGTTCTGGCTTTGTGGGGGCCTAGCCAGTCTGGATGTTCACCTTCCTAGACCAGGATGGAGGGGAGAGGACTTTGGACTTTCCACAGGGCAGGGAACCCTGACTGTTCTTCAGACTCGAGAGGGAGGGGAAGAGGAGTGGGGGGAGGGCGGGAGGAGTGGGAGGCTGGGAGGAGGCGGAAATTTTTTTTTCTCAATAAAAAAAATAAAAAAATAAAAAATGAGTGCTAGAATTTGAGTTGCTAGCTTACAGAACACGCACACATTAATTGAAATTTTGACAGGCGTTGGCAAGTCTCTGTGGAGCCTGCACTGAGACATCGCTCTACCCTGGGCTACACAAGATCAATGCAGAAACAAACCCAGGAGGTGGTGGCTTGCACCTTTGATCCCAGTACTAGGGAGCCATACGCCTTTAATCCCAGGACTAAAGGGAATATAAAATGGGCGGAGAAAGAGGCTTAGTTTGCTTAGGATGCTGAGTTTCCAATTGCTCAACCTTGGTAGAGGTAAGACTTCTCTAGTGGCTTGACTGCTTTGCTTTTCTGGTTTTCAAGCTGAAACCCAATATCTGTCTCTGGGTTTTTATTATTTGTGCAGCAATCATACAGAGCAGAAAACCCACCAGTAAGAACTGATACAAGGGACTGGAAAGACAGCACAGTGATTAGAAGTGCTTGTTGTTCTTCCTGATGACCTGAGTTCAATTCCTGGCTCTGACCTGAAACTTCAGTTCCAAGGAATGACGCCTCTTCTGACCTCCACTGTCTTTCTTACATAATGCATACTTACATAAATGAACATAAATATTTAAAAATTTTGTTATAAACTTGAATTGTCTAATCTGATTAAGCCTAATCAACCACATCACGTACCTGCCTTTTGGTTTATTCATGCACTGAGAGTCAATTAACCTTTAAGAAGGTTACAGATAGGGCTGGAGAGATGGCTCAGTGGTTAAGAGCATTGCCTGCTCTTCCAAAGGTCCTGAGTTCAATTCCCAGCAACCACATGGTGGCTCACAACCATCTGTAATAAGGTCTGGTGCCCTCTTCTGGCCTGTAGGCATATACACAGATAGACTATTGTATACATAACAAATCAATAAATAAATATTAAAAAAAAGAAGATTACAGATATATAAGATAACATATTAATTTTTAAACCTCATGGGATAAAGTTAACAACCATGATCAGTTAAAGCAATGCCAGGTATCTATTAGTTTGGATGAAAAGGTACAAAGATTATAAATTAATTGTATTCACTTCATCTGATTTCAGACGGTAGATATTAGGCATAAGTAATATTTCTGTCCTTGAGGTACTGACACATTTTTTTTTCCTTAGGAATGCCAGAAATAGGCTAACCCATAAAGGAAAGACAAGCTTGCCTCTGGAACGTTCTTCCAGTTTGATAGATGTGCTAAGAGAATTCTTCTCGATTGATTCCCACCCTGACATGTAAGGGTCAATAGACTATTTATAATCTTACACATTATAAACAGTCACAGCCACTCGTTTATGCCACTCTTATTGTCACAGAAGAAGAGAGAAAATTTACAAAGACTGCATGCAGGACAGCAGATATGGAAAGAGTGGGTGCTTTTGGTCCTGGTAAGGCAGGACAGGAAGGGCCGGCTTGTGAAAGTCCCAGCTGGGTGTTTAGCTTGACATCCTCTGTGAGGAATGTGGCTACTGCAGAGATCTGCACCAGCTGGCAAATGGCCCAAGAGATTTGGGAGAGGAAAAGAAGGTATTCTGAAGCCTAGAGAAGCCACTGGCTACTGCCTAGCTGGGCCCTGGCATGCCATGGAGCTTCCCTTTTCCAGGAGGAATCAAGCCAGGCTGAACTGAGGAATTTCCTGATTAGCTTTTAAAGACAGTCGCTTTGCTCCAACACAGAACAGTGCTGTCAGATGCTCCAGGAATGGTATCCAGACTTGGTAGGACTGAGGAAGACAGGATATAAGCTCGGCTCTCATCCAGATCTCAGGAAAGTAAGAGACCCATTCAGATAACCAGCACAATGAATAGATGCAAGAAGCACAGAAGCCATCTTTCTAGACGCACTTTCTAATCCTGCCCATAACACATCACACTGCACAGACAAGTACATCCCCAGTTGAACCTCGGCTTCTTTGTACATAAATGATAAATACACTCGACTGAATACAGCCGCAGAATGACATGAAAGACTCTGGGTGACTGACCTGCACTAGCGTTTGTGTTTTTCACCAATTCCAAATCTAGGAAATACATGCATGGCATATTTCGAAAATCCAAAACAGAAATATTTTGGTTTTGCTTTTTTTTAAAAAAAATAATTTATTTTTATTTTAACTTTATTTTACATGCATTGGTATGAAGGTATCATATCCCCTGGAACTGGAGTTATAGACAGATGTGGGAGGTCCTTCTGTCTGTGTTGCTTTTATTGGCTAATGAATGAAGAACTGCATTGAGCCTGTGGCAGGGAAGAACAGAACTGGCTGGAGAAAGCTAGGCTGTATGCTGGGAGAAAGAAGGGCAGAGTCAGAGAGAAGACATGGAGTCTCTGGAGACAGACGCTGGGAACTTTAGCTGGTAAGCTACAGTCACGTGGCCATACACAGGTGAATAGAAATGGGTTAAATTTAAATGTAAGAGTTAGCCAATAAGAAGCTTGAGCTAATGGGCCAAGCAGTGATTTAATTAATATAGTTTCTGTGTGGTCATTTCGGGGCTAAGTGGACTGGACGGGAACTAACTAGTGGCCTCCCTTCTCTTACAACAGACCCTTGTGAGCTGCCATGTGAGTGCTGGGAATTGAACCTGGGACCTTTGGAAGAGCAGCCAGTGCTGAGTCATCTCTCCAGCCCCACAGCAATACTTTTAATACAAACTATAATTCAGTGTGAAATGATAGGTGTTTAGCTTGTCACTGGAAAATATTGAACATCACAAGATACAGGCCAAGGGGATTGTGCTACAGGCAACAAGAGGCAATACTAAATAATTGCTCTCCTTAACACCAAAACTGTAACTATGTGGACAATCACGTCAATTAGGCCTTCAAAAGTAAGTAAGGGCATGGAGAGGTGGCTTGGTGGTTAAGAGCACTGACTGCTCTTCCAGAGGACCTAGTACCCAAATGATGGCTCGCAACCATCTGTAACTCGAGTTCTAGGGGATCCAATGCCCTCTTCTGACCTCTGCAGGCACTGCATGCATGTGGTAAACAGGCATATATGCAGGCAACACATCTATACACATAAAATAAGTAATTTTTATAAAAGTAAGTAAAACACTCCCTCATATGACCAATCATTACAAAATTTAGCAAGTGTTTTAAAAATGCAGACCCAACTTTCTGGCCTTATCAGGGGTTTTTGGGAAACCCTGAAACTATGTATAAAGTATGTGTGTGCCCACATGTTTGAGTGAACATCTGAGCAACCATTTCTCTTTCCTGAATCAGGAATCCCTTTGGGAGCTGGGAGTGGTGGCATGTGTCTGTAATCTAGCATTGGGAGGTGGGGGACTTAGGCAGAAGAGTCTTTGGTTTGAAGCTAGTCTGAGAGATAAAATAAGACCCTCCCTCAGTAAAATAAAGAGCGAAAAATAAATTTTTGTTAGTGTAGGCCCCCTTCTTAGAAACAAAATGTTTCTAAGTGCATAAAGAACAAAGGATTGCAGCAAATGAAAACTGAATTACAATGATCAAAGTATCTGGAGTTCCAGCCTGGTAATAAACATACTTATTTATCAGCACTGAATGACAAGATCTTGCTGTCTATAGAAAGAGCTATAGCAACAATCTTAACTCTGTAGTGATAAAAAGCTCGGCTCTGCTGTAGTATCTGCAACAGCATCTAGTGATGTGATGTACACACAGCTATGTTTTCTATGACAACTATTAACATTGCTATAGTTTGTCATCTTTGCTTCTAATGTGTTGAATTTCAAATATAGGCGTAAAATGTTCCGTTCCCCTCTTAACTTTGAAACTCTGAACTCTCTGCAGTCTAGTGAGGAACCTCGGACCTAGTCATGAGCCCTCTTGAAAAGCCTCCAAGAGGGTGGGGGACTCAGCTGGGAAGCCTTGGGTGCTCAGAACTCCACATACTGTTCCACCCTGCAGATGGCTACAGCACCCTGGGCAGGTCCAAATAAACACGGAAAGCAAAGGCCCTTGGACATAGGACAGCAATGGGAGGCTCTGCGGAGCTTTGCGACTAAAATCCAAATGCATTTCTTATTTATCTTGCGCACATTTCGTGTTCTGTATAGGAAAAGGAAAAAAACAAGCCAGGGGCCTAAAATGAAGTGTCACTAAAGCTCACAAACACGAAACACGAAGTGAGCCACACATTCAGTTCTGGGCAGCAGCCTGGCATACATCTAGAAGCAAAACCCTGGATAGTCACAGAATTCAGAAAAACGGTAATCTCTGCGTTAAGACAGACCCCATCCCCGTGAATCTTTATAGAAATATTTTATAAAATGGGCTGACAAACGGGCAAAAGTGCCTGTCACCAAATCTAACAACTTGAGTTCGAGTCCCAGGACAAGCGCCTTAGTGGGAGGAGTGAACTTCCACATGTTATCCTCCGACCTCCACACACGGCGATGCGTGCCCCCATAAACAAACAAACAAACAAATAAACAAATAAAGGGAGAGACAATCCCATAGACCTTTCTAAAGAGAATATTGTAATGAATGAACCTCAACAATACTAACAGGAAACAGGAAAACGTTTCACAAAAAAATTTAAAACAGCATATATCTTTTTTTAAAAGAAAAAAAAAAAGGACAATAAAAAACCCAAAACAAACCAAGGGCAATATAACAAGCCTTTCGGTGTGGGTGATAAAGTGCAGCTCTCCAAATGCAACTATCTCCAGCTGAGCACTAATGGCCAGTAGGCCTCATCATCAGAACTGAACACAGAACCCCCAGCGGCTCACGGCAGGAGGTGGCAGGCTTTGCTCAAGATCTCCAATCTCAGACATCTGCTCTGAGAGCAGCTGTGGTCATCATAAAACGAGCATCCTGTGTGCCGACGAAGCTGCTTTAGAGACAGCGAAATTTTAATTCCTTACATGTTTCATATGCCGTGAGTCAGGTAGGAAGTCCCTCTTTGATTTTTCCTTAAACCTTCTAAAAATAAAGAAACAATACTTAGGTTACGAAAGGAAGCAGAAGACTGGATTTGAGCCACATAAAAACAGGCATAATTAGGGGAATGGATTCCCGTGTTTAGAACAGTTTACAACACTGGGCTTTCGAAAGAAAACCAGGCCAGTTCATAATGAACTCAAGAACTGGTAAGAAGGGCTCTTCATTATAAATGCCGTTCGGATATCTCCAGCTACTCTCGGCCCTGAGAGGACATGTAGGCTTTGAGTTTCCTCCGCTATCAATCAGCTGGCCGTTTGCTTTATCTTTTTATTTTACTGTCCTCATCTTTGACAAGTGATCTAGAGTGAACCCTTTATCGAGAGCTGCTGGGATAATTAGTAATCGCAAGGATAAAGCCTTGGCAAGCGTGACGAAATAAAGAATCATATACACCCAGAGGAACCCCGTTCTAATACACGGTGACAGTCACCCTCGTGGAAACACAATACACTTCAAATAGAAGCTCCTGAAATGTGGGAGTCCCCCTGTACAGAGTTCAGTAGGGATCACAGTGTTCTTCTGCCTTGGTGCTGTGTTACCTCTGTGTGTTTTCTTAAGGTTTTTCTTTTTCAATTGGTTCTGTTAATCGGACTGTGTATATGACATGGGATCCTTGAACCACACAAGATTAAAATTCTTTGCTGAGCCAGGGAAATGCCAGTGTAACCTTCAGCACATCCCAGAAGAGGCTCAGAGCCCGTTGGCCTTTGGTACCTTGTAACTCATGAATGCTCAACTGTGAAGCTCTTACACAATGAACAAGGCAAGGTCTAGAGTTACGTGTAAGCGGCAACAGTTAGTTCTAAGCACACTTACCCTTGAGTGCTTGCATTCATTCACCGGAACAATACAGCCTTGTACTATTAAGGTGAAATGCTGGGTTTGAGTCCAAGGACTACTGTTTTTAACCCAGCCACAGGGCTGTATCCAAGCTAATGTCTACTGCCAATTAATGACATTTGCTAAAATCCACATCTTCTAAAGTTTATACAACTTTCCCAATAGTCCCCGGGGAAAATAATTTTCAATGTGGGACCCCATCTTTTCAATTTCTTCACTTCATTAGTCTGCATCCACAAAGATAAAATTAAAACATGTGTTTAAGTAACCAGATAGTATCCATTCTCACAGTTACAAAATCTTTTCCATCTACCCTATTAACTGGGAGGGTTGGGCTGGCTGAAAACAGGGCAAAAGAATCTAAGAAGTCCAACTACTCCACAGATTACAGTGAGGAGGAGCTGGGACCCTTTATGGAGAGGCCCTGTAGAAATGCTACTTCCTTCTCCCACTCAGCAAACGTCTTAAGATTGACAGTGCACCCTTCTGAAGATTGACAGTGCGCCCTTCTGAATGCCCAAGCAGTTTATGTTTTCAATAAAAATTAATAACACAAAGAATGTTCATAACACTCTGTTTCAACACTGTGAAAAGAAGAAGAAAGAATAGAGGTGTGTATGGGGACCTGCATTTCTTCATCTATTTCATGTGGCTGTACCAACAGAATACCTCCCTCTGGTAGACTTTTGTGTTCCATTGTGAAGTCATGGATAGTGAAAGTCAGTGTTTACATGGTGACCACTATCCCTTCTATTTAAATAGAAGAATTTTTCTCCAGTAGAAACTCTAATTTTACTCCCTGCAATATACCCCTCCCCCCCCCCCCCGCCACCCTACAACAAACTTGGACTCCATGCTCTTCTACAGTGGACTTCAAGTAATGGTACCCAGACCTTCCCAACACCGAGTCTCACAATACTGATCGACAAAACACTTGAACTTCCCTGTACTATGCAGATGAAAATGATTTCTCCAATATTTTCCTTGCAAGCATGACATCGGATGCCTTCTACAACCCATCACTTTTAGTAAAACTCTTCACCCATTCCTGGTGAAATGGGGAAAGAGCTGGTGGTCCAAACTCTTAAGCCTTGCATTCCAGTTAGGTCAAAATTTTATTGTAAAAAAAAAAAATCTTTTGGTGGTCTAGTTTTCGGGGTCCTTTTATCCTCTATAAAACATGCTTAGCTCACATATTGCCAGCTTTCATGGAAACAAACTATTCTGTCCATTTTCATTGAACACTAGCAAAGTAGTAAGGCTAAGCCGTCAAAATTATTGCTTGTCCAAGGAAACTTTACTCTCTTCTTTCCCCCTGAGAGCGGAGATGTATCTGATAATGGGAACACAAAAACTGCCGAGGAATGCCTTCTAATTGAATTTATTATTGTCTTGAAATATCGGTGGTAGATAGCTGCCAAAATATTGTCCAAATGAGGCGGCAATATATCACGTGCCAGCTGGGCATGCCACTTGGCATCACACCTCACTCCCTCTGTGACATCAACAACTTAATTAGCGTGAAGCGAGAAAGCTTTTAGCTGCTTGTGTCAGCTGAGTAAGCTCCCTCTGGACTGTTGGTCATACACTTGCTGGTGACTTGGTAAGGACTGAAAGAGCTGATGTGTAGGATGCCCCAGTGTTGATGCCAGGTAAATAAGGACTCAATAAATACTGGCTAAGAAAATAAATAGACCACAGCAGAGGAGAATTTTGTATTTGTCAGAAAGCATGTTCTAAAAAGCGAAACTCCAGATAAGCGTGCAGACTCCGTGGTTAGGACTTAACTGTCCAGGTTTTATGTGCACGGCTCATTTAAACCCAGGGATGAGTATGAATGTTTTTCTTATTTTTCAGTAACCACACAAAACACTGTGGTAATAGAGACCCAATGGACTGAGAGTTGTAATTACCAATATAAATGAGGGGGAAAATACTCTGTGGGGACTTGGTGAGCTCAGCAGATATACCCATGGGCCTTGTGACTGCTGCCATCAACTTCCCGATGCCTCATGGACCATGGAAGGTTGACCAGATGGCGCTGGTCTGAGGTTTGCACATGTCACTGAATCCAATCCAGCTTTCACCTAGTGTGATTTTATCTGTATTGCCCATGAGGTGATTCTCTCTTTCTTCACCCTTCCCTTCTCCTTCCCTCTCTGACAGGGTCCCAAGTACCCCAGACTGACTTCACCCTGAGGATGACCTGATCTTTTCATCCTGCTGCCTCTATCTCCTGAGAGCTAAGAGTACAAGCTTTTTAGCACCAAGCCCAGCTTTCCAGCACGGACTGGGGGTTAACCCAGGACTTCCAAAGGCTTAGCAAGCAGTCTGGCAACTAAATTTTACCACCATCCCTGATATCTTGATAGGCAGTGGTTTGGGAGGGTTTAAGAAGAAATGAATACATGTTTCGAAAGACAACCTGGCTGGGATACTTTGGAATTGCCAAACTACATCTTTCTAATACTGCTCTTTGGTCTGCATTTCTATCTCCAGAAGATTAGAGCGAAGTGCTAACCTTGAGTTGGGAGTATGGACTGACTCACTCACTGATAAGCCAACTAGAAGGTAATATTTATCTTATTTATAAAAAATCATTTCTGGGTGACTAGAAGTCAAGACAAAGTTGTAGGGGAAGGGCAGGGCCATTTTCAAAGGACATACAATAGAGAGAAAAGTGCTAGGTGCGTGCTGTGTAGTCGGGATTGCAACCTAACGGTGGAGTCACCAAATTGTCACCAGGGTGGCCATCCGGGACCTAACAAAGCTTCCGATTGCTGTGCATCAGCTGTAATACAAGGCATTAGAGGGGAAGGTTCTTAATTTTCTGCAATGTCTGTCTTCCTTGAACACACACACACACACACACACGGAGGATAGATAGCTTAAGGATTTTTTTTGGGGGGGGGCAGCCTGAGCAGATCAAAAAGTAAGAAAAGGGAGTTGCTGATATATAGTTCGGTAGTGGAATTTTTGTTTCCTGACCTTGCACAAGGCATTGGATTCAGTCCTCAGTATCAGGCATGTAAAAGTTAACTTAGTAGAAAAAAAGGGTTAAATATATAAGGATAGTCAGTTGGAAATTTTATTGCTTTTGATTCAAGGCCACTGAAAGACTCATGGGGCAGAAAGCTTATAGGACATAAAGATTGTGGGTGGGTAGGGTACAGGCTCCTCATTTAGAAAAAAAAAAAAAAGAAAATGCTGTGTTTAAAACAGACTTAGGCCATTTGAATGGGCTAACATCTATAACTAAAGAATGTAGGGCGTTAGTAGCTAGACTCAATTGTGGAGAGTGGAGTTCCTGGCTTAGACCTTCAACACATATTTGCTTAGTCAACAGACAAATACATAAATGAGGACCTTGTCAGGAACAGAGGGACAGGATGAAGATACCGGCAGATGAGGGACAGCCATAAAGAGAGGACTCTCCGGCAGGGGACTTTAACGGCTATTCACATTTTTAAATGCTAGCTAAAATAAGAAAATCACTCTTTTTTTTCTCTTTTAAAAATATATTATCTTGATTACTGTGTGTTTGTGTGTGTGTGACATGAGCACAGCTCTCCATGGAGCTAGAGTCACAGGCTGTTGTGAGCCACCTAATGTGTGTGCTGGCAATTGAAATTGGGTCTTCCGGAAGAGCAACAAGTACTTTTAACAGCTGAGCCCCATCTAATACCTTAAGTTGCTAGTTTTTTTTTTTTTTTTTTTGGAAACTGTGAAGGCATAAATGAATGTCCATACATTAACAGTGATTGAAGCAGGGTGTGGATAAGTGAGGCAGGTGGGGGCATAATTTAAAAAGAATCTACCAGATGCAAGTTAAAGAAAAGTAATTGTAGTGTAATTTGTAGTGGAATTATGCTGTATATAGTTGCTTGGTTGATAAAAACTCTGTGTGTGTGTGTGTATGACAGGGTCTCACTATGTAACCCTGGCTGGGTCAGAACCAGCTTGAATTGGCCTTGAACTCACTGTGATCCACCTGCCTCTGCCTCTGCCTCTGCCTCTGCCTCTGCCTCTGCCTCTGCCTCTGCCTC
>NC_022015.1:61519424-61525461 GCF_000317375.1 Microtus ochrogaster | reverse complement strand
TGCCTCTGCCTCTGCCTCTGCCTCTGCCTCTGCCTCTGCCTCTGCCTCTGCCTCTGCCTCTGCCTCTGCCTCTGCCTCCAGAGTGCTGGGATTAAAAGTGTGCACCACCATCCCTGGGAAATTTGAAACAGTAATAATGAAACACAAAAAGCAGACATGAACTAGTTACAGCTAATGTGAATCCATCATAGAAATGAACGTTATGAATGAAGCAGCATTTTAGAGAACATGTTTAGACAGCTGCTTTAGGAACGTTTTATAGAAGACCACTCTATTTTTTTTATTACCGACATTAATATTTGTACTAGACAAACCGAGTTTGCTGGGCTTAGACCGTAGCTGTATTTTCACAATACTGGTTACTGGAAACCAACCTCAGCAGTAAACTTACAACAGAGGAGGAGTCACCGCGGCCACCAGGACACACGACATACACCAGGCATCATCAGGGCCTAGTTCCATATCCTGCACTTTTGCACGGCAAAACTGTTACATTAGGTACCTATTTATCCTAAATTGCGGAAAATAGTGGTGATGAAGCAGGGTTGTGAAGGAAGAGCGAGTTTGCAATAAACCCTAGGCTTATGCCAAACCAGCGAGCCTTCTGGGCAGGTTTTGTATTCTTTATTAGAAGCCAGGCAAGGGGGATCTTAGAGGATGAAGTTTCTCGGGAAAGGAGTGGAGGTGGGCTCCTCTGCTAGGCTTAGGGGACAGGGACCGTAGAGCTTCGGGGATGCAGAAGGGTGAGGGCATTGCTGTGTTTCTGATCTCACAGGGAAGAGTCCTAGGTGAATCTCAGTTCCCACTGCTCCTCAAAGTCCCAGCCTGGCCACAACAGAGCAGAAACTGCCACCCGCACTCCCGAGCCTAGTGTGGAAATGTCAAGGAACTTACCCTGCTCCACCTGGTTTTCCCAGAGTCCTAGGGCTGCACCAGAAAGCAAGCACAGTGATGTTATGGGCTTGGAGAGAAGAGGTGTTTGAAATTGCAGCAGCCTTTCTCACATGAGAACCACACCAACATAGAGTATGTCAGGGAATGCACGTCTCTAAGGCTACCAAGGCTAGACGGGCAAAAGAGAATTCAGTTTCCCATTTCTGACTGCTTAGCTGATTCAAGTTCTCTTGTTCATGGAATACTCCCTTTAAAAATAGCATGGAGGGGAGGGGCATGCTGGGGAGATGGCCCATTGGTTAAGAGTCCCTGCAGCTCATACAGAGGACTAGAATTTGATTCTCACCACTCACATCATGAAGCACACAACTGCCTGTAACACCAGTTCCAGGGGCTCTGACATGCTTTTCTGGACTGCACATACATGTGGCATATACTCACACAGGGACACACACAGAGAAATGAAAATAAATCTTTTGCTTGTTTTAAGACTGATTCAGGTTTGGTCAGACACATGCTGGGCATGAGATGTTAGTGAAAATAGGAGATGAGAAGAGGCAGGGGTGTTTGTCTCAGCAGTGAGGAGTTAACTGTTAGGTTTCAAACCTGGGACAAAGGGCTGTGGTGCTTACTTAACCTACCAAAGCTGATGCTGCCTTGCCAGGTTCTCCGTGTGGTATGGGAGGTCCTTCTGTCTATGTGTTGCTTTTGTTGATTAATGAATAAAGAAACTGCTTTGGACCTATAGCAGAGTTATAGGGGAACAGAGCTGGGTGGGAAAAACTAAACTGAATGCTGGGAGAAGAAAGATAGAGTTAGAGAGAAGCCCTGGAGCCACCGGAGATAGACATTGAGAACATTACCCGGTAAGCCACAGCCATGTGGTGATATACAGATTAATAAAAATGGGTTAAAATTAATATAAGAGTTAGCCAATAAGAAGCTAGAGCTAATGGGCCAAGCAGGGATTTAAATAATATGGTTACTGTGTGATTATTTCAGGTCTAAGCTAGCAGGCAGCTGGGAAGAACAAGCAGCCTCCTCCAATATCCGTGCATCCCTCAGTTCCTACCTGTTTCAGGGCCTTCATGGCTGGCATTATTCCCACTTGCTTGAGCTCTCCAGCCTAGGGGCCTGGGCTGCTCTTCTCTAGGTAATCCAACCATTCTGGTTATCCACTCTTTTCATACCTTTGGGCCTCCTGAATGCTGTACCTGACTCCCCTCTCTCTCCTTTCTCTTCCCCTCCCCGTATCCCCACATGGCACAGTTTAGTCTGGTCATGTCCACTCTGGACTCTCACAAATGCTCCTTCCTTTGACTACACCCACCCGAATATCTGCCTTAAATCTTTTCCACCAAACCCAGGAGCAGTCATGTTCCTTCTCCTCCATCATATCTAGGAGCAGCCATGTTCTTTGCATGTTTCCTTCCCTTTTTATTTTTTTTATCCTTTAGCCTTTTACACCAGGCTGAAATCTGGAACAAAATAGGAGCCCAAAGAGCAAGTTTGTGGGCGCTTTTCCCCTTATGGTGCATTTTTGCTGGCAGGAACATATGTGCACTGATTGCAGCAGCCCGATTAGTAGAAACAGAACGGAAATCAGTGTAGGACACACGCACACAAGACCCTTTTCCTATTATTCAGGGCTTCTCCGAGTTGTGCCCTGAAAATAAGGGTGAACCAGAACAAGGCCACCTTCTAGCCCTCTGAGGACAGTAACTCTGGGGTATGAAGGGCATGTTAGGGTGGATGGAATTTTGTGAAAAGGCTGCATCCACAAGGTAGGTCTTAGGTACACACTCAAATTCGTACCACTTGGGTGGTATTTAAAAAGAGCGAAGTTATGTTCTAATGATCACAGACCAGGAGCGAAGCCAGGATCAAAAGCAACTCAGTCCTGATAAAGGCCACACAGCCTCAAAGAATTCCAGGAAATAATTTTTGGGGCAATAATGACAAATTCCTAGTCAAAAAAAAAAAAAAAAGATAAGCCAACACACAAGAACAAAAAGGATCAATATCAAATGTACTAAAAATGCACATTTTCAGTGGCGCACTGATGAATTTTGTAGCTATGAGTTCAGCCATTCATTCCACATGTCTTGGGCACTTTCTCCAGGCCAGGCAGCGCGGCAGGTTCTGAGCATACAAGCCATGTCAGCTACCACATTGCCCCGGCACTGAAGGTCTGCTGACCTGCCTGCCATCCACTGAAGCTGATTTACCTTTGTTTTCTGAGGTCTCTAAAGAGTTCCAAACACAGTCTAGTGAACCCTTACCGTTTAGTGGCAGATTCTGAAATAAACAGTGGTCTCTTAGGACCGAAGCTGACATCACTGATTCCTTTCTCAGGATCTCATTCCCTGTAGGTTCCATGGTTGAGCTAAGCCTAATTATTCCCGAAGAAAACCACAGAGCCAGGTGTCTTAGCAGGAAGATGATAAAAGGCAAAGATAGCTATCTCAGGGACAAAAGCCTCAAGGGTAAATATCTCTAACTTTATGAAGGTCCAAACAGGTGACCCATTATTGGGAATCACAGCATGAATGGGAAAACATTGATTTTTTTAAGGTACACCTGGAACTAGGCAAAGGCATAGGAAGGGTAGAAGGAAGTTAGACCAATATTTAGTCATACGTGGACTGCTAGTCTTCACCAGCGTGAGAGCCAAACTATCAGTAGTACAACATTTGGGTTACTGACGTGTGTTTGTCCACCCAGGTTTTCTCAGTAATTATTCAAATGTCACCTCCATAATTCTGCATTTGTTTTCTCGTATTAAACATCCGAGCGGTTGTCATTTACTCAACCCCCAGTAGCCCATGCCTTCTTTGTTATGCCAAACCACAACAGTACAGTGCAATAAAAGTAAAGATAGGCGTGTGCCACGAAGCATCCAGGAAGTGGAGCTGTGAGGTTGAGGCCAGCCTGGGCTACACAATAAGGTGGTATTTCAAATGGTAAGAAAATTAAGCCACTTTGATCCCATTTTACACACGAGAGACAGTAGGCGAGAAGGTGACTTCCTGAAGCAGGTGCCGGGGAGCGTATTAGTTTTACTGGTTCAACAGACCTGAAGTTAAATCGTGCTCTGTCCACATTTCTCCTCTCCTGGAGGCTCAGTAATTTTCCAGGGTGAGAGAGGCTGTGGGGATGAGAGGAAGCCTAGCACATTGGAGCTCACAGCTCTAGCAAGGACCGGCCATTCCCTCCCCCCAGAGATGCTTCATCTACACGTTCATGTCTTGACTGGGACAATGTCTTCAACTGGTTTTAAAAGTAGCTACTTGTAAGAAAGCAAAGCACCACTTATAAGAATAATGAAAATGGGGCTGGAGAGATGGCTCAGTGATTAAGAGCATTGCCTGCTCTTCCAGAGGTCCTGACTTGAATTCCCAGCAACCACATGGTGGCTCACAACCATCTGTAATGAGGTCTGGTGCCCTCTTCTGGCCTTCAGGCATACACAGAGACAGAACATTGTATACATAATAAATAAATATTTAAAAAAAAAGAATAATGAAAATGTAGACCATTGCCGGAGCTGTGGAGAGCCCTCATGATTTTATCACCTCTTCCATGCAATCCCAACACGCACTTGCTTTACCCTTAGAAAACAAACTCCCATCCAAGTACTAACCAGGCCCAACCCTGCTTAGCTTCTGAGATTAGCTCAGTCATAATTTTTAGTTGACTGTCTCCAGAGGATCATAATATAATCTGTGAGTCTTGAAAAATGCCAACCCAGAAGATAGTGCAAGAAGTCTGTACCCTGGCTTGGCTTTCTTTTCTTTACTGGCATCTCAGACAGGCTGTCTTTCCTTCCCCAGGTATCTATCTGTGTATACAGGGGAGAGGGCTGGAGTTAAGTCAAGGGCGGAAGAGAGATGTGACTGACAGCTGTTTGTTCTCCATGGTAAAGATGGTTAACACAGAAGGGATGCGCTACTTTTCTTTATTAAGAGTTTGATTTTTTTTTTCTAGAGCTTGCTGGAGGAGGCCGCTGTTGGTTCCTGGCTGCCTGGCTAGCTTAGACCTGAAATAATTACATAGAGAATAGAGACTGTATTAATTAATTCACTGCTGGGGCCATTACCTCTAATTTCTTATTGTCTAACTCTTACATATTAATTTGACCCATTTCTATTAATCTGTGTATAGCCATGTTGCTGTGGCTTGCCGGCTAAAGTTCCCAGCATCTGTCTCTGGCAGATCTATGGCTTTTCTCTAACTCTGCCTTCCTCTTCCCATGCTATAGGCCAAGCCACTTTCTTTATTCATTAACCAATAAAAGCAACACATTGACAGAAGGACCGCCCACACCAAGAGCTGATGAATCATCTCCACGTACTTTTTCATTTGGTTGTTACCATTTACTGGTCCTAGAATGTTATAATCTGGAAGACTATATTCACCCAATAAATCAACAGAAACCTCGAGGAAAAGAAATTTTGTTGTTGAAAAAAATTTGCCAATGCAATACTCAGGTTACTTTGCATCTTCCACCCAGGTTTCCACACTCATCAGGCACACAGAAGGGGGTCCCACAAGCATCCGAAGTTATTGAGGTGACTGCTATATGAACAGACTGTTCTCTTCTGACCAGGCAGAGAGCAACATAAATGTCTCTTCAAATCCATGAAGGAAAGCCCTTACCAGGCTGCCTCCTGAGATGGCAAGACCTGCTTCTTGAGTAATTGATGAGTTCAGAGGTCACATGTGTAGAAAGGTTTGATTTATTCTGTAAGGTGTCCAGACCCAGTTTGAGTTAACACTGACAGCTTCACCTGCACCCACAACCAGCCTCTTACAGGACTAACAGCAAGTCCTGGGCCTTTGGGGAACTTGGGGTGGCTGTTGGAAAATAACTGTTAAGCTAGGGAAAAGTTGGGAAGTTCTTCAGTTAGGCCTTGGGGTACTAAATGATCACTGCCTCAGAACGAAGAAAAAAGAAGAGGAAGAAGCAAGAGGAGAAGGAAGAAGATGAAAAAGAATAAGAAGAAGGGAGAAGTAGGAGAAGGAAAAGAAGGAGGAAGAAGAAAACCAAGAAGAAGAAGAAGAAGAAGAAGAAGAAGAAGAAGAAGAAGAAGAAGAAGAAGAAGAAGAAGAAGAAGAAGAAGAAGAAGAAGCAGCAGCAGCA
>NC_022015.1:61512332-61519324 GCF_000317375.1 Microtus ochrogaster | reverse complement strand
GAAGAAGAAGAAGAAGAAGAAGAAGAAGAAGAAGAAGAAGAAGCAGCAGCAGCAGCAGCAGCAGCAGCAGCAGCAGCAGCAGCAGCAGCAGCAGCACACTCACTGGAACCTGGAGCCTCTGGGATGGACCTTTTAGGCCCTGCCTTCAGTCCTGTACTTCACAGACTCTCTCTAACTGGGGAAATAAAAGGGAGAATTTACTTTCTGACTGATGACTGACAAAGTCCCTCCTAGGCACTGGAAGCTCTTGAAGCAGGTGAGGAGCTGAGACTAATTGCCACCAACATAAAAAAAAAAAAAAAAAAAGACTGCTACGGCAGAAAACACCACTTGGGGCCTAACAGAGATTGACCAAGTGATGCAGGGGTACAAGCAATAGTCATAAAGCTCATTTCATGCGGTCCTGAGGGTCCCTCTACTTTGAAGTTACCCATCAGAAGCAACTGAACTCCCAACTGTTGTCCCATCTCATAGTGATGCCACCTTCCTCCTGGACACTTCCGCTGGTCCAGTGTGACACCCCCGCCCCCCCCCCACCTCAGCCCAGGACGCAGGGCACCCATATTTCCCCGTAGTCACACCTCCAGTTCCTGACCGACTCCTCCACCCTCCTTTCCTTTTCACTTCTCCAGCCCTCAGAGTACGCTCCTGAGCAGCGTACAATGACATTTATTGAACACCTACTACATGCCAAGTCTGTGTTTACTCGCCTTTGCCACAGTCATTGGAGGCAAGCAACGCGGCGGTAGAGGCCAGTGTTCAGCAGCCGGCTAGCTAGCTGGGTGGGATTTTATTTAAGGCCTGTAGACCACATCTGAGGAATCCGAATTCTGTCTGTAAGGTTCCTTCTAACTCAGAGCCTATGATTATTACTGCTTTCCCTCCACTTTTACTGGGCTATAGTGTCACTTTTAAGAAGGCAAAATTTACAAGAGACAGACAGGGTTGTTATGGGGGAAGCAACTTTAAATGTACCCTCAGCTTTCCCATGAAAAGGGGAACTGCCCAGATTCGCTGTGGAGAAAACTGCAGCCTCTGGAAACCCTCCCCCTTATCGTACTTATCAAACGGAGCTCCCCGCGCCCCACCGCGTGCCAATAGGGAGAGGAGAATCACACTAGAGGGTTAAAGCCTGCCGGTATGGAAATGCAATTTCCTCCAGTTAGCCTAGATAATTGCAGTTCTGTGAAAGTCTATCATTAGTCTACTCCAAGAAGGGTCCCAAGTTAGAAGAACCCCGGTGGCTGTCGCTGACGTGTGGTCAGCGAGCAGACCTGGCAGAAGCTCAGCCCACCACCCACTCTGCGCGCGCTGAGGTCCAGGCGAAGACGGGGCAGCGGGACTGGAGGAAGAAGGGACTTTCCTATCTGGTCCTATTTTCTGGTTGGGACCCACTTCGCAAGCTCAGGAGGACTCTGGCCCGTAGGATACCCACCCCCACCCCCAGGAATGGAGGTTCCCAGAGGCACCGGGCAGCGAGGGGCTCCCCGAACGTGGCCCGCTGAGGGGAACGCGGACTTAGCCCCAAGTCCCTGCCTGTCACCGAGCACCCGTGTCTTCCCTCCCGGCTCTGGGTCCCGCGTCCAAGCCTCCTGGGGAGGGCGGGACCCACTGCGGGTCGGTAGGGCGGGAGGGGACGGCCAGGCAGGCGGCTGGCAGCCTACCGTCTTCTGCTTCTTGACCCCCGACATGCTGTGGCTGTGGCGGAGCCCAGATCCAGGGCGCAGGGACGCGGATGGCGGAGGTGGCTGCCGGGCTCCAGGGAAGGAGGTATAAAAAGGCTCCTCAGACACGTCGCACTTCCCTTGACCGGCCCCCTTCTCCTACTCCTCCTCCCGCGGCGCTCCTCTCCGCCCCGTCGGCTCCTCCAGCAGCGCCCAGCCCCGGGGACCCGGCAGCCGCCAGGGCGGGGTTCCCCGCTGGCGTCCTGCCAGCTCAGGTCTAGGACAAGCTCTGGACCCAGGAGCATCCTTCACAGCTCACTCTATCTCGCATCCTACAAGAATCCTCGGGACCCTAGAGTGTACAGAGTTAAGGGCGAGCACATTTGAGGCCACCAGGCTTGTTGCTGTGGACCTCAGAGCATCAGAGCCTATGCTGTACTTAAACCTTATGGATGCTCACTCTACACTCCCGTGATCCCTGCCTTATTCCTCGTGTGCCCCCACCGTGGCCGGGCTTCAGGCAGCTGTCTTTCTCTCCGTTTGGCAAATGAGGTTATTGAGACACTTAGGGTTTCCCCAGATTATATTCCAAGAGAGGGGATTCAAATCTGGTCGGTAAGTGCAAAGTGTGACACCCCCCCCCCCAGGCATCATTACAGCAAAAAGAACAGAAAGCCCGAAGTTCGTGAATTAACTGCACTTCGCGCCTGGCATCGTGGTCAGGGGTCCTGCCCAGCCCACGGTGGCACTGACTGATCAGAGGATTTGCTGTCACCAAAGGGCAAGTCTGCAGGGCCAGACTGGGAGGCTGGACAATGGGAGACCTGACACCGTTGCTGTTCATTCCAATCTTTTCCCTACATTGGCTCTTCTGTCTGTGGGATGGGCCCAGAGGAGGAAGCCACACCAGTTGAGGAGGATTATGGGTTTTAAGTTTTGTGAGATGCCACTCTCTGGAAGGACCCAAGTGTCAGGGACAAGTAACGCAGAGAGAAGCTATGTTGACCAGCACCTTTGGGGACAGTCACTGGGCTTCCAGTACCCTGGCTCCCTGCATGAGGACACAGGAAGGCCTACAGACCGGCTACCTCAAGGGATCCAAGAAGGCCCACAAAGTCCCTGCCTCTCCAACCCCTGTGAAAGAGCTGGAGAACTTTTCTCCAGAGGTGAGGGATGGAATTTTTCTTTCAGACCTGATTTACTCCAAAAAGATGGTCAGTTTTCTTTACACCTGAGGAGTTATTTACTGGTGTCCCCTATGCAAAGGAAAATGAGAAAGAAAAATAAACCGTGAGTCATTCTTTGAAAGGCAGCCTGCATGTTTGTAGTCTAGAGGGGTTGGCCTACTTATTTTCTTTCATTTTGAGGAAATTGCAAGCATCCCGTCAGAGCACAGCTAGAGGACAATCACTGGGCTTGAGTTTCTGCTCTGTACACAGCTAGCAGATATTAATTTATTTTATATGAGGCTTACACAGCAACATCCTGCTGGTATCCCATCGGGGAAAATCCCTTTTTATATCAGATTCAACCATATCTTGGATCTTGTTAGTCTTGCCCTAAGAGAAGGTCCATAAAGTGCAGACGGAGAGATCATGCAGTTTGCCTGACCGTTGTGTTCTTTTCTATTTCACAGTGAAAAATTCTAACTGTGTTCTTCAAACGAAGACAAAAGGTGAGGGTAAACCCTCAAGGCTGCTTCCTGGAAAAGAAACCTTTGTTGTCTTAGATGTGCGAGAAATCCTGAGATCGTTTATCTAATTTCCCTGTCTTCGGCAGTGCACATCAGAGGCTCAGAAAAAGGGAATCATAGGGGCTGTGATCCCTAGTCAGGAGCGGGACTGAGACTCAAATCCAGGACTCCCCCAAGTGACCTGACACCTCAATCACTAACATGCCTAGGGCAACTATTTTGACACCCCATGACAACCCGAGTTTCACCCCGACGAGTCAATTAATTTTCAAGGACTGCTTTTGAACATGTATTTTGTTAATCTTCTAAAGATGTCGTATTGGAGGTCTCAGCTCCCTTGGATTCAAGCCAGGTGGTTATGACCCTTTAACACCATAGATTACCGGTTTAGTCAGAACTCAGCACAGCAAGTTTAAACACGCGCGTGCGCGCGCGCACACACACACACACACACACACACACACACACACACACACACACACACACACTAAAAACTTACTCTCCTAAGTCTGTCTTCTTCAAGGCAAGGCCCTGGAGTTCTTTCCATCTCACTACTTTTCTTACTCCTGTAAGACTGCTAGCACTTCTGAGGGCAGCAGAAGCTGAAGTTACACTCAGGGTTCTGTGTCCAGGGAAAGGGAGAGACTCACTGTGGGCGGGGGAAGGCTTGCATCCAATCATCTGGCGGATGAACACCATCTTCCCTGCTCCAGTGCTAACATCCTCTCCAAGGCTGTGTTCATCACTGTGGGCCATGTGGGACTGACCTACAGCTCTCTGTACCACTCACGGCATTCACATGAGGGCGCAGTTTTGCCCGTTTTCTTTTCTTTCTAGAAACGGTTGAGGCTTGAATAATCTAAAAAGGTGATCTTTTTTGTTTAGCAAAGTTGGAATCAATCAGCTCCTCCAAACGACCAGGGGAAACACAAAGAATTCAAGGTGGTGAGTATTTAATGTCCCGGGTTCCCCAGCATATTTTAGGGGTGCTCAACATATTTTAGTCAAGGACCGAAGACACCACCCATGCATGGTCATGACAAAGGAATTCAACCGCGTTGCCCCCTAGTGGCTGTAATGCGTAAGTGTTCGAGGAAAAACTGAATTGCTGAAACTCCTTATACAAATGTAGGTAGCATTCTATTCAGAAAGAAGTCCTTCCTGTGGCTTCTGAACAGGCTCCCCAGAAACAGGCGACAGCCAGACAAGAAGACGCTTATAATCCATCAGGAGAGATGAATTCTCTATAATCTGGTCACTTCAACTAATACGTGTCTGGAACAGGTAAAAAGAAATGATAAAGGCATGCCTTATCTGGTTTACTGTGACTTAAAGCACAAACATGTCAAAAACACCTTGAAGGGCTATGGGCTTCTCTCATGGTGTGGGGTCTGCTGATGGGCGTTCACAGCCTACCCATATATATATATATATATATATATATATATATATCATTTGGGCCTGAAAACATGGCCCTGCAGGCGACCCCAGCTCCAGGGGATCTGATGTCCTCTTCTCACCTCTTTGGGGACCCCCCACCACATACACATAAGTAAAACAATGCTAACAGTGCTAATCATAATACTAGTAAAAGTCCTTTTACAAATTAAGAGCATTTAAAAATCCATCCGAGAGGCAACGATAATCTTGTTTTCCTTCAAGAGGCAGCAACATGTCTTCACCCTGTATTTGTCTGTTGTCTGGCCTAAGGCTGATTCTCTGGGACCGCAAGGAAGGGAGAGTGGAGGCTGGTTGTCAGGGTTCTCTTGGGGGAAACTGAAAATGACCGGGGACTTTAAGAACTGGCAGGGCTGTGTGAGCCCTCCCTTCTCCAAGGTGGGTGGTATGGAAATTTAAAAAATTACAGGCAGAGAGACTCCTGAAATCATATGGTGTGTGCAGCGGATTACCCAGATCTGCACTGCTGATTTTAGAAGACGAAACAGAAGAGGAGCGAAGGTCGGAATAGAGAGCATACTGTTCTGATCAGGCAGCGACAAGAATGTGTGTGTCCCTCATCATGCCCGTCATGATGGGGGATGTTAGCTGTGCGGCAGTCTTTGGTGGGACTGGGGGGACACCTGTGAGGTTCTAGGAGGAGAATCAGCTATCTAAGGCATCCAAAGTCTGGTGAGACAAGTGTGTGTGTGTGTGTGTGTGTGTGTGTGTGTGTGTGTGTGTGTGTTTCATGCACAGTGAGGCTCACAGTTGAGATGGAGAATCTTTCTCAATTGCTCTTCCACCTTATTCTTCAAATTAGGATCTCCATCCAGACTTAGAACTCACCAATTCAGCTAGCCTTGAATTGCTCTGGGAATCCATTCTTGCACACCAAAATTGGAATTACAGGTAGACCACCATGCCCACCCATTATTTCCCTGGGTCTTAAGGGAATCTGAACTCTGGACCTCTTACATATTAACTGCTGACTCACTTCCCCAGCTCCTAGGGAAATGTCTTAAGAACTGGGCTAGTTGGGCCTGGTGCCACAGGTTTGTAATTCTAGCTACCTGAGAGGCCAAAGCAGGAAGATGGAAAGTTTAAGGTCCACCTGGCTATAGAGACAGAAGAACCAGAATTAGTGGGTATCTGGAGGGACAGTGGTAGTACAAGAGCAAAAAGTAAAAGCTAGGGCAGTGGCTGCAGACTTTGAAAACATTCATATTTGAAGTTTTCCAGGGTAAAAGGAGGCCAGAACAGGGGTGGCATACCACCTCCTGACTGACCGCTGAGGCTGCCTGGGCTATGCAATGGGCTCATTTTCTGTCCTCATGCTCCTGGGTCTCCTTTCTGAAGAAACTCAGTCTGTCACTAAAGGTTCAATGAAGTCTACAGAGAAAAACTAGATGTGGAACATTAATAGCAGACCTGGCCACTCAACAGCTGCCTCACAGGGAAAACTGTATATATAACCCAGGCAAAACCAACGCTCTTCTCCCATGTCTCAGGTGGAATCCAGCCCAAAGATATTGTGTAGTCTTTGTATTAATTTATAGGGATGGCTGAGTGGGTAAAGGCAATTAAGGCAAAGTCCTGTGACCAGAGTTCAATCCCCAGAATCTGTATGGTGGAAGATAGACCCGATTACTCTGAGTTGTCCTTTGACCTCTACATGGATACAGTGACGAGAGCATGCACTCTTCAGTGGGCATGCGCTCTCTCTCTCTCTCTCTCTCTCTCTCTCTCTCTCTCTCTCGTGTGTGTGTGTGTGTGTGTGTGTGTGTGTGTGTGTGTGTGTGTGCATGCTCTCTCTCTCTCTCTCTCTTCTTTCCCTTCTAGTTCGACAAGTTGGTATTGACATATTTTCAAGTTCACTGACTTCCCTCTGCCATGGCTTGCCTACTAATAACCTCATAAAAGATATTTCCTGTTTCTCTTTTTCATTTCCTGAATTTCTTTTGAGACTTTCTTACAATTTCCATTTTAAGTTCCTTCTCTGTGTCACATCTGAGTTTTCTCACTCACTTTGTCTTTCTGGGCCATACATTTCTTCCCTATCTTGTAATGTGTTCAGAGTTGAGCATGGTGCATCCATAGCATGAGCTAACACAGCCAGACCTCTGGTGTGAGTTTTCTATTACCCAGGCAGGGGTTGGGTTAGGGCGAATTAGTGTAACTATAGGAGTTTTCTATTA
>NC_022015.1:61511318-61512232 GCF_000317375.1 Microtus ochrogaster | reverse complement strand
CTCTCTCTCTCTCTCACACACACACACACACACACACACACACACACACAATGTAAAACAAAATAAAACAAGTAGACTTCTTAGCATGATTACATGCTACATAAAATGCAAACAGGCCATTATAGAAATTCCAAGTTTCAAGAAAGCCCAGTGAAAGCAATAGCAGCATTTGTCTGATGGCACGTAAACCAAAGACTTTAGTTCATGGACTGACTGGTTTTTCCTCAGCTTTAAATGGATGCTTTAAAGAGATGGTTAGCAAAGTGGCACATACTTAGAAATGCAAATGATTGGAAAAATATTCAACTAAACTGTAGTTACTAAGTTAGTCAACTAGTGGTTTATTTAAATAATGTATCAAGTGTAAATGTTTTAGGAAATATATTTTAAAGTAAGGAAGAAAAGAAAAAGGGCGAAAGAGTGAAGGAGTGGAAAAAGTGCTTTTTAGACGAAAATTGAGCAAATTGAATGATGGAAGAAGAGAATGTCTTTTGAGATATTCAGGACGTAGCTCAGTTTGGCCTCAAACTCACTGTGAGCCAAAGGTGACCTTGAATCACCAAGCTTCCTGCCTACATCTCACGAGTGCTAAGTTTGTGGACTTTCAACAACTTGACAAGCACTAGCTCACTTTAACGCACAAAGAAGATTTATAATGATCCACATCTTGTAGGCCTTCAGACTCCTGAAAGTGTTATAAAAGTTTCTATAAATCCTATACATTTTCTGAAAACTTTTATATATGCACTAATGTTATTTAAATGTTTTAGGTGTTATAGAAGAATAACTCACAGTCACTTAAAATGTTATCAAATTCATTTGTTGATCTTCATGTAATATTTCCATCACTCAATACTAAAAACACAACTACAGTCTTTCTCTCTCTCTCTCTCTCTCTCTCTCTCTCTCTCTCT
>NC_022015.1:61491123-61510902 GCF_000317375.1 Microtus ochrogaster | reverse complement strand
CTCTCTCTCTATCTCCTCTCTCTCTCTCTCTCTTCCCTCCCCCCATCTTTTCAGGACAGGGCTTCTCTGTGTAGCCCTGGCTGTTCTGGAACTCGCTCTGTAGACCAGGTTGGACTCAAACTCACAGAGATCGTCCTGCCTTTGCCTCCCGAGCACTGGGACTAAAGGCGTGCACCATGACATGAAAGTAGAACGGTTATTAGGGAAGGAGAGGACCAATGAGGGGGTTATGGATGGGGAATGTGGTGAACAAGACACACTGGGAAGGTTTATTCCTAGGACTATAATATACTGGTCATTGTGGTTGCCCGAGGACCTTAAAACAAAAATCCCAAAATGCCCTGCTGCCTAGACTTTGCCTTCCCCCAGATGGACAGCTGCCAGGGTGGAGAGCCTGCGGCATCCTGGGATGGTTCTGTGGTGCAGCCAGCTGGGAACCAGAAAGGTTCTCGGACTGTAGCGTGTACAGAAATCCCCTAGAGTGCTCACAAAAGTCTGCATTCCTCCCTCTCACCCTGGCATTCCTTGGCAAGGTCATTTAGCTCTAATTATCATGGGGGCCTTGTTCATTAGCCTGGGATCTCTTTCTCCAAAGGCTTTGTTTAGTCTGCCTTCTCAGAGAGCTTTTAAACGTGTAATACCATCACAGGGAGACACTAGTTTCTGTTTACCACTCTGAGACCAGAACGTTCTTGCTCAAATGGTGGTGAGTACAGGGAAAAGGGAATAGTGAGTACAAACATCCATTAATGTTATTAAAACACTGTCACAATATGCTTTTTAGAATTTCTTGAATTAAGTGTAGTCGGCATACAAAATAATGGATTTCATTAAGACATTTCACATATTTATCATTATATACTATCATTATATACCTTAAAATAAATGTAACCATGGAAGTGAAAGATCCTGCAATGAGAAGTTAAAATGGTGAAGGAAAAAAAAAAAACCTGAAGCCACTAGATGATGGAAGACTGCCCGTGCTCATGGATTGTGAAGATTAATATTGTAAAATGGCTGTGCTGCCTGCGTATATCCTGTTCATATTCCCCATGCCCCATTCTTCCTGCAAATGGTACTGCTTTTACTTTCATACCATATATAAAAAACATATTAATTATGTATATACATAATATTTTAAAATACAGATTAGCCTATTCCATCCATTCATTTTCCTTCAAGTGACATAAAATCTTCTTATATCTGAATAAAATTCCATTGGTCTAGACACACCAATTTTCTTTATTCCTTCAGCGGTTGATGGGAATCTAGGCTGCTTCTGTATCTTGGCTATTATGAATAGAGTAGCAATAAGGAAATATCTCTAGCATGCTTGCTTATAGTCCTTCAGGTAAGGACTTGGGCATGGTTTATCTGGATAACATAGTGGGTGGAACACCCTTCTCCCTGGCTTCATAGCTGACCAGTTTACTTTCCATCAGCAGGAGAGGGCTCCTCTCCTCACACCTCACCAGCTTTTGTTGTCATTGGCTCACTCAATGATGCCCACTCTGCCTGGGGTGTGATAGAGTTTGCATTCTCCCGATGGCTAAAGATGTTGACTTCCACCCTCCCCGAAGTATTTACTGGACACTTGTACTTCTTCTTGTGAGAACTGTCTGTTCAATTCACTGGTCCATTTATTAATGGGTGTTTTTATTTTTAATTTTTTGAGTTCTTTATATTCTAGATATTAATTCTTGGTTAGATGCTGCGTTTTAATATTTCATACAATTTTTGAAGTCTTTTTTTCTAGTTCTGTGAAGAATACTATTGAAAGTTTAATGAAAATTGCATTAAATTGATAGGTCATTTTTGGTAATATAACCATTTTTACAATACTAATTTTGCCAGTCCATGAACTTGGAAGATTTTTTTTCATGTTCTAGTCTCTTCTCAATTTCTTTCTTCATAGTTTTTTATTTAAGAATTCTGTATTTTACATTAATTTATTTTGATTTTTTTGAGATAGGGTCTCTCCACGTAGTCCTAGATATCCTGGAACTTATATGTGAAACAGGCTGGCCTCTAACTCACAGAGATCTGCCTCTGCCTCCAGAGTGTTGGGATCAAAGACATGCACCACCACACCCGGCTCTTCCCAGTTTTAAATATGCATTGTGGAACTATTTTACTTCTTTGGTTGTTTATGTTTATTCCTAGGAATTTTTTTTCAAGGATTCGGTGAGTGGATTTTATTTCCTGACTTCATTCTTGGCAAGTTCATTGCTGGTATTCAGTAAAACTGTTTTTTTTTTTCCTGTGTTGATTTTGCATTTGTTGAAAATGTTTGTCATAGCTAAGAGTATGGTATTATCATGGAGTCTTTAGGGTCTTGTAAGTACGGGATCATGTCATGACCCCACAGTGGTCATTTAACTTCTGCCTTTCCTATTTTAAATCGAGTTTATTATTTTCTCTCTTGCTTTAAGGCTGTGACTATGACTTTGCTAGGCCCAAATCTGTGAAGTCCCCCAAAAGGACAACAAGGAGACTGAGTCCCATATGTACAAGCAAAGAGCCTGTATTTTAGGCAAGTTTGCAAACTCGGTCTCTCCGCATGTCCAACGTACTGTAATAAACGGAGAGCCCTGAGCTCAGTTAGAGTTGGGCTTTTATAGTAGTAAAGGTGGGGATCAGGGGTTTCTGAGGTTCAGGACCCCTGATTGGCTGACATTTGTCTGGGGATATCCTGGTGTATGTGTGCTGGAAGGTGATCTACAGTGGTTGGAACTTTAGGCATTTCCTTTGGATGGTCTGTTTTTGGGTGGTGCTCAGGTATTGCTTCAGGGTAAACTACTGAGACTCAGGCCTCCATTAAACTTATCGATGGCTGAGTCCTACTCTGGCAGGTGATAATGGTTGGAAGCGAAGAACTTCCTTTGGGTGATCTGTTTATATTTAGCTTATCATGGCTGGCTCCTACAGACTTCAAGTACTTTATTGAATAAGAGTTGAAATATTCTTGTCTCATTCCTGATTTTAGAGAAAATGCTTTTATTTTTCCCTGGTTAGTGCAAAGCTAGTTATAGATTTGTCATATCTAGTCTCCATCATGTTGAGGTGTGTTTTATTCCTGATTTCTTCCAGGCTTTTATAATGAAGGAATGCTGATGTTTGTCAAAAGTCTTTTCTACATCTATTGAGATGATTTGTTTTGTAAAGAGTTATTTACTTTTCTTTTATGTACATGAGTGTTTGTTCGTATGTGTGTATGTCTCTCGAGTGTATGCCTGGTGCCTGTGGAGCAAGAAGAGGGCATTTTCTTTTGATTCTGACTCTTTTTTTTTTCCTCCTCGTTTTCTTCAATGGCCTAGTGTATGTTGTTCATTCTCCAAGTGTTTGTATGTTTCTGTGGTTTCTCTTGTTATTGATGTCTGCTTTTATCTTCTGCTATCCATATCTGTTTTTCTTGGTTTTTATTTAATAATACTCCCTTCTTCTATACGGCTTGTCGTGCTTTGCCATGATTCAAAGTGCTAGCTGGCGGGATCTATCCCTAGCAGCCACTGAGCTGATATCAAGTCTTTGTCACCAGTCACAATAGGGCCTATGAGAAGCAACTAGGTTTCACAATCTGCAACTCTCTTATTCTCCCCATTCTTGACTAACTAGGTGATTATTTTATCTGGCTCTCTACAATGCCTCCTCATATTATAAAGGGCATCTGAGTGGAAATGTTAGTAATTATAATAGTATAATAAATTATACACACATTTAAGAAGAGCAAGTTTCAGGCTTTTTATACCCATGCTGCAGAAGAACCCTAGGCTTGGAAGCAGAAAACCTGCATTCAACTCTTTTTCTTCCCTTTTGTGTTTCCTAACAGTGGGCAGGGGCCACAGCCCCAGGAAGACCCAGGGCCAGTTAAAAGTCAGCTTCAGGTATAAAATATATATGGCTTCAATCCTCCTCAAAATTTGCAGACCCTCTATAATACAGGCTTTTTCAGGACATGGAGCAAGTAGCTTTAATTTGGTTTTGTATGAACTCTCAGCTCTCTCCCCCTTGCTGCCTACAAGTAGTGAATATATTGCCTTTTGCACAGGTAACATATTTTTGCATGTAAAAGTATCCCCCTCCTCTCTCGTATACCAAGGAAATAAGGGCACCCCAACATTAATGATGCAAAATGGCCACCAAAACAAATCTGCACAAATAAGCCTTACTAAACTGACCATCTTTTTCAATCAGTTTCCCCTCAATTTAATACAACATAGAAGTTCTCCACTGGGAAAGTTTTCCTTATTTTCTAGGAAGGCCGTCTCCCTACATTCATATGAAATAAACCTTTGAATTTATTATTCTGCCTCTAGCTAGTTTGACTCCAAGACCCACCCACCCTCTAATCCTAAAAGAGTAGAGGAAAAGGTTTTGTTTTGTGTGTTTTCCTTCCCTAATACTGGGAAGTTCTCCCTCTGATCTGCACCGCCAAATCCTCAGGACTTCAGTGTGCTCAAAATTTCTCCCAAATTATCATTGCCTATAGCTCTCTGCCATGTCCAGTCCCGCATGGAATCAGTGGGGTAAACGGATATGCGGAGCCATTTACAAATCGTGTCAGATGCTTGCATTATTGTAAATGCAACATAGCCAGGTGATATGCTTTGTCTAATTCCTGACAAGTTCTTCAAGCCATGGACAGCTGAGAGGTTTAGTCATTCAGACATGATTTAACAAGTGGGAATGTGCCCTGATCTACTCCTGCCCCCCAATACTTTATTATCAGCAGGTCAACTGAACTATTTTCTACCTTTATACAATTTGTACTCTCTGTAGTGAACCTTCTTTCATCCCCACTCTGCTAGAACGTCACACGTCTGTCAATGTCACAGACGACTTCTTTCCCTAGAGTTAACTCCGTGGACTGGAGATACTTTAGTGTCGGCTCAGCGTCTGCAAATCCTGGCTTCTATGCACCCCCCCCCAACAACAACAATAAACAACAGCTTTGGAATAGTGGAAGAATTTCTTAACTTTTGTGTGCTATGTTTTCATTTTTTGGATAGTTTTTGGTTTTTTTTGTTTGGTTTTGGTTTTTCAAGACAGGGTTTCTCTGTAACCCTGAGAATCCTAGAACTTGCTCTCTAGATGAGGCTGAACTTGAACTCTGAGATCCGCCTGCCTCTGCCTCCTGACTGCCGGGGTTAAAGGTGTGTGCCACCACCACCCAGCTTCTGTGCTATTTTTAATGTAACAATTTTAAACATGATCTATCCTTAAATTAATATTCATTATTCCATAAAATTATCTGTTTTTTTCTTTTTATAAAAGGTTTATTATAATGATTTTTAGTTATTTGAGACAGGTTCTCTCTATAGCCTTGAACTCACTGAGATCTACCTGCTTCTACCTCCTGAGTGCTGAGGTTAAAGGCCTGTACCACTTTGTCTAGCCTATTTGTGTTATTTCTAAATTATGTTATGTGTGTGTCCATAGTGCTAAAGCCCAAGGAGACCAGTGGTATTAGATCTCTCTGGAACTGGAGTTACAGATGGTTGTGAGCCACCCAATATGGGGTGCTGAAAATGGAACTGGGGTCCTTTACAAGAACTGTACATGCTCTTAACTGCTGAGCCATCTCTCTGGCTCTTCTTTGAAATTTATTTTCCATCTTATATTTTACTCTGTATGTTTATGGGGGGCACACATGTATGTGGCGGTCAGAAGACAATTTCCAGAAGCTGATCCTCTCCTGCTACCCGAGTTCCTGGGACTGAACTCCGATTGTTAGTTTTGGCCTTTATCTTCTGAGACGTCTCACTGGTCAACAAAACCTTTCTTGAAACAGCAAAAACTCTAACAATGCGTTTTAACATACCAAGCACAGAACCATTCAAGAATGATAGATTATAGGTCATAGTCAGCTGACTTTAATTTTTGAGAGGAGGCAATTGCTGCCAGGAACTTTTAACCCTGAGATTTCTGGGATTGTTGCCAGAGATCAGGGAGGGCACAAAGTTGTGAATATGGGAGACAGTCCCTGAGGTAACTCATATTGTCCCCATTTCCTGTTGTGTCATCTTGGGCATGGGCTAGATTGATGACTGGCTTTCTATGGCAAGATTAGGTCACAAAAGGACAGGCTTCCTATTGCTCTGTCGCCCGGTCCTCACTTTTCTCACTGTCTCTCCACCTCTTTAAGAACCTCCTCCTCTGGATGCTGTGTTCTGAGCTGCCCTGGAGTGAGATCCACCTGAGGAGAAAACCAGAACCCGTGATGCCTGAGGCCTGGCAATAGCCGCACAAAGAACATGAGAACAATGTTCTTTTAGTCAGCCCCTGAGATGAAGAGTCACATACTACCAGGTCACTAAAGTGCAGCACCTGTCCCCTAAGCTTTGAGGCATAGGGGCCCGGCTAAGTCATGCCTGGAACCCTGACCTATATAAGCAGAGATGGTAAATGTTTAGGACAACTCTTTCTAACATAGATAGGTATCTGATACCCATGACTGGAAATGAATAGGATGCTAATCAATCCCCTTTGCAGACAATCTGAACAGCTCTAGGAGGTTAACTCCCCGAGTTTGTACTGCCCAGGTCCACAGGGCTCAGCTGGGACTTGGTGAGGTCTTTGCTCTCCTCTTCACGCCAGTTGCCACAGCTGAAGGGCCCTTCTGCTTCTGTTGGGATGTTTTGGTAACAATGAGCAGTCCACCAAACCAGGACCTTCGTCAGATCAAGTACAACCTCCACTCCGTTAAAGACGCAACCAGTAACTTGCTTCTGCTTCTTGAGCAAGATGTATCTCTGCTCTGCTATGCCTGCACTGCAATTTTGTTTGCATGGTACCTGAGGATATCCAGGTATTCAGTGCTTAGAATGAGAACATAGACCTTTTATTTTCTTTTTTCTTCTGGGAGATTCACCATTCACATTTCTCTGGGTTACAGATGAAAGTTATTTCTATTTTTATTTTTTTTTTTCAAGACAGGGTTTCTCTGTGTAACAGCCTTGGCTCTCCTGGAACTTGCTCTGTAGACCAGGCTGGCCTCAAACTCACAGAGAGCTGCCTGTCTGCCTCCCAAGTGCTGGGATTAAAGTGCCACCACTGCCTTGCCATATTTCTATTTTTTAAAAAAATAACCTTCCATTAATTCACTGAAAATTTCATGTAACACATCTCGATCATATTCATCCCATATTTCTTATCCCCTCCCAGATGCTCTCCCACTTCCCTCCCCACCTACGTAACCTGTGTTGAAAAAGAAAAATCCTATTGTACTACTCAAATATGCTTGGGTTTGAGATCTACCATGGAGCTTTGTTGACTTAACCAGGTCATGACCTTAAAGAAGGAGCTAGCAGCAGCTAGAATAGCTCCTCAGGTAGATGGGGGACTTCCTAACCATTTTCCCACTGCATCCTGGGATTTTCTGTAGCATGAACTCTTACAAGTCTTGGGCGTGTTACACTGGTGTTCAAACGACCAGCTGCTATGCTATTGTCTTGAAAGCACAATTTCCTCGTGGCCAAATAAGCCTGTAACCGCCTCCGCCCCTTCTGTGAAAATCCCATAGCCTTGCACAGAAGGATGTGATATGAAAATCCCACTTGGGGACGAGCACCCTGAAGACTTTTATTCTCTGCATACTGACCAGCTAATTGCCGTCTACTACAAGAAGCTTCTCTGGTGACGGTTGAGAGATACCCTATCCTACAGGTCTGGCTACAGTAAGTCATTAGGAGTCACTTTAATACTAAATCCATCTCTAGCCAGAGGTTCTTGACCCTGAGAACAGTGCTAGCTATGGCTTCCGTCGTGTGCAGCAGGTCTAAAGTCCGATCAGAAAGTATTTGGTTACGCCCATGGCATGTGTACCACAAACATCCAACATAATCCTCTGTTTTAGGCCATGTTTATTAAGATTAAACTTTATAGGCTGAAGGAAATGGGGGGGCATTGATAGCAGTCATTCTACTCTGAGAGGCAATTACACCATAAAGTGCTGAAGAAACTTGCCAAGGCTCCAACATTTGGGGTTCTTTTACTGATACAGTTTACAGCTGGTGTAACCTCACGTTAGTGAGATGTGGGGAGTTCCTGGTTTCGGCCGAATGCAGAGTTAGCAAATCCAGGCAGAGAAGTTAACAGCCAGGGCGATGGGCACTTTCGTGAAAGGGCTTGTGGTAGTTTGAAAGAAAATGGCCCCCCAAAGGGCGTGGCACCATTAGGAGGTGTGGCCTTGTTGGAGGAAGTGGGGGTGGGCTTTCAGGTCTGCTTTGCTCAAGCAGTGCTCGGCTGTGACACACAGTTACTTCCGCTGCCTGCAGATGTCTGCCTGCTTGCCATCCGCCGTGATAATAAACTAAACCTCTGAAACTGTAAGCCAGCCCCAATGAAATGTTTTCTTTCATAAGAGTTGCCATGGTCATGCTGTCTCGGTACAGCACTAGAAGCTTTAACTAAGGCAGTGCTTTATATTTATTGGGGGATTTAAGCACTCAGCAGGTGCTATTGCTGTTACACTTCATGAAGGAGGAAATGAGGTACGGAAAGGTTAAGGGACTAAGTAAAGGACCTACCAGCATTCAAATGCGGAGTCAGGCTCCACAGCCAACACTAGGCACTGTTTAGCAAGCCTCCTGGCCTGCCCCTGTGCCTGCAGCATGTTTGAAATATTTTAAGGGAAATAAAATGATCATTAACTTTCAAATACTCATAAAAAATTAATTTTTGTTAAGTGAAGAAGGAACTTAGGTGTTTGTAGAAAACACACCAATCGTTAAGTCTTTGATGATTTAAAAGAAATTGTTTTGTGATTTTTGTTTTCATATACCTCTAACAGCAGGAGTTTACTTTTAGATCTGAGCTATTTCCTGATAGACAGCCTGCAGGAGGAGCATAATGTCTGTGTTTAATCATTTAAGGGACTGCCAGACTGTTTCTCAAGGTGGTCCAAACATAATCCCAAAAGCCACTAGAGGAGGGTTCCAGGTTCTTCACGGTCTTATTCATCACTGTCTGCTTTAAAAAAAAAAAAGTACCTCCAGTTAATATAAAGTGATATCTTGTGTTTTTTTCTTTGTTTCTCTCCCCACCTCCAATTATTGATGTTAAATATGTTTTTGTGGTTTTTTTTATCTATTTGTATTGTTTCTTTGGAAAGCTTTATTTCTTTACCTGGTTCACTTTATTTCTTACCTGTCACTTTATTTCTGGCCTGATTCAGTTTCTCCTCTTGTGGGAAAAGCAATCGCAACTCAATCCGTCACTGGTCTCACTTATCTCAGTACAGTTCCTAATCTCCAGGAAATGACAAAATGGGTTGGCAAAGCATGTGATCTTTGCATTGTTAACCTCTTAGTTTTCAGAGTTCATAACTTCAATAAAAAAGACTCCATGAACTCAAAGTTGCTTGCAGATGGGCTGGTCTTAGATCTAAGAGGGTTTACATATTCAAGATACCATTGAACCTCTATGAGAGCAGGGCTTTACTCCAGGGCCGTAACTCAGGATGAGAATCAGTCAAAATATCAGAAGAAGGATCTAGAATAAAAAAAAATCAAAATAGTGTAGCTCAGGGCCTTTCAAAACCCCCAAAGGTTAACAAACAAACCTGGGTTGCCTTGATCTGTCCTGGTTTTCTCAGATAGTTCTGGGCAATACCAAAGCCCTGGTTAAAGAAGTCCACCAGCCATGTGTCCTCATGCTCGTGTGAGGTTACAGAGCTGTAAATAAGGCAGCCATGAAGTGCATTGGCTGACCTCTGAGGCTGTGTCAACATCATGGCTTTGAACTCTAGACTGGCTGTTTATTTTCAGCTTATGAATCTTGGCATTCACTTTGCCTCTGTCAACCTCAGGCAAGTTCAGGTGAGGCACAGAAGGGTTCAGGTCTAATGTGGATCATGGTAAAAGTTAGTATCTAAGGGTGGAATTCATATATTGTCAATAGTAACCTTGAAAATTCTTCAAGTTCAAAAGCAAGCACATCCCAAGCACATAGTTGAATGTAGACAATGCTAAATACAGTTTCCTCAAATGCCCCAAAGTTTTGTTCATTACCCTCAATGCACCAGTTTCTTTATGCCAGCTCAGAGGAGAGATGTTCAGAAAAGGGTGGGACTCCCTGGGAGAGACCAATGTAGAATAATCTGGAATTAAAGATGTGGATTGTCCGTGGGCCTGAGTGTGAGGTGTAAGTTCATTTGGGAATGAGGAACACTTTGTCTTCAGCCCATTCTATGTCCCCAATCTAAATGGTTTTGCTCCTATTTCATCTCTGCCCCAAGACTAGTACCTCTGAGCCTGTCTCCATGTCTGTCAATGAGTATATGAGCATATATGCCAGCTCAAGAAGCTAGGGAGCATGCCAGTAACTACATGTATTTTGTGTGTGTGTGTGTGTGTGTGTGTGTGTGTGTGTGTGTGTGTGTATATGAAGGTACATACGCCACAGTGCACATATGAAGGGCAGAGCAAACCCTTGGGTTCCAGTACTCATCTTTCACCATGTTTGGAAGCAGTGTCTCTTGCTTTCTTCTCTGAACACTCTCTCACCTCTGGCAGAAAAAAAAAGAGCTCATTTTGGGGAGTCAAACCTTTGCAATCACCGTTCCAGTCTTTCTAAAGATTTCAGCTCACGAGTGAGGCGGATCTCAGGTACGACTGTCTCTACTGCTCGTCTCAGGGTCATCGGGTGACTTGTAAGATTTCAGCTCACGAGTGAGGCGGATCTCAGGTATGACTGTCTCTACTGCTCGTCTCAGGGTCATCGGGTGACTTGTAAGGCATTCCCTTAGACTACTTTACTTTTTCCTCTTTTTCTCTAAGTACTCATGTTGACCTCTTGCAAGTTACGTGTATGCATGCCGGTTCTCCGCCATGGAGATGCCATATGGCAGAGCACTGATCAAGCCCTCTCAGGAAAGACCCTCAACACACACCCAAGAAGTCAAAGTACCCCAAACTAAGCTGCTTTGTTGACTGAAGTGATAACCTCCAAGATTTCTCTTCTGAGAGAAGAACAGGATACTGCAAGGCACAGTCTAGTGCCCAACTCTGCTGGCCAACCTATATGGAGGCCTCTCCCACAGCCATTATTCTAGAAGCTTTCCAGGCCTGCTCCACCTCGCCTATTACTCAGTACATAGAGTATGATTGTCATAACGGAGGTCAGCTGGTGCCTGGAGAAGTTTGTTTAAATCGAGCTAGACCCAGAGCTTCAGCGTCTACCCCCAGCAGCAACAATGGCGAGAGACAAGAATTTAACACTGTCCTCCAGGATCAGGAAGAGTGCGGAGACACAGGCACCGTCAGCCAGGAAAACGAGGACATTTGGAACCTGACTGGGAATACAAAGTGGCACCTCCCCGTTATTGTGGCTTATTCATTGGGAGGCTCCTCTCTGAAGTGTTTTAACAAAAGGGAAACCCTTTGCACTGGCAGAAGCAGAAAGGCCTTTCCGGTGTGAGAGTAAGAGACTGTGCCAGACCAGTGGGTTGGCTCAGTGGGACAAGGTGTTTGCTTCTTAAGTCTGGGACCTTAAGTTCTAATCCTGGAACCCATATAAAGATTAAAGGAGCAAACCAATCTTACAAAGGTGTTTTCCAATCTCCAAACATATGCCATATATGATGGTACACTTGCACACACACACACACACACACACACACACACACACACACACCTACTAAAAAGACTGCATTGGTTAAGTATTCATCAGTAGAGAAATAGTTAAGGCCATCATGGTATATCTGGTATACCTTCCTAAGAGAATATCTATCTGTTCTAGTACAGGACAGACTCTGGGACCTGTTACTAAGAGGGAAAAGGTGGGGTGTGTGAAAGAAAAAAGGGAAAGGAGGTTGTAGATAAGCCCACATCCTTTTTGATATTTGCGTCTCAGATCTCTAGGAAGAGACACAAAACACGATCAGCAGCTGTTGCTTTCACAAAGGAAGACATACTCCTTTCTACTGTTTAAATATTTTATGCGTTTGTATCAGATTTGTTTAAATAACCCCATAATATTAAAATCCAACTATAAGAAAACTTAAAAAAAAGCATCTCATGTCTCTTTCCTTTATATTATTAGCAAAGTGGTGTGTAATAGACTTCCTGTTGCTCTGGCCTTTTCTGGCCAAAGGGTTTTACAATCGGATAACCAAAGGTTGGGTTGGATAGCATCCACACAGTAAACACAGAAATGTATAGTCATCTTTTAAAGTTCAAGCACATAATTCAGATAATGACAACACGTGGAACGGAGCGGGCAGGTACAATGACTGTGCAGATTGGTGTTGATCCAGTACCTTCTCACAGCACTCAGAAAATGAACGTGTATTTTCCCTTATATCGGAGGAGGAGGAAAAATAATTCCTTCACACTGTGTTCAAATTTCTATGCATATATAGGACAAGGTGACTCATGTCTCTAATATTAGCACTGGAGAGGCTGAGGCAGGGGGACTGTGAGTTTGAGTCCAGCCTGGACTAGATGGTGGGATTCTGGCGGAAAGAGAAAGGGGGTGGCGAGAAGAAACACGAGTTCCCTTCTTATATCTATGAGGAATTTAAGTCTTTTTTAATTAAACAAATACAACACATCCTTCCGTAGTGAAACAAACACTCCACAACAATGTCCTCCTTTCCTAGTATCACCGCTGGGTTTTCCTCCGGGAAAATGCCAGGACTCCTCCTCTTGGCTCAGGTGGCTTCTTCATAGCCTCCCAACTGAGACTCTGCACCGTAACCATTGGCCACCTCAGGAGGAGGGCAGGTACCTGGCATCTTCCAAGTCCTGGTCCTAATACTACAAATGGGAACCAAGGAAAGCTGGGACCAAGACAAGGATGGCCAACATGGTCACACAAGGAGGGAAGGGAACTCCATCAAAGATAATCTCACAAGATTGCTCTCTGCATGTAATTTAAAGCCTGCAGAACGGTACTTGGCAGATACTTGTTTAGTGACTGGTGGACAGGAGGCCCAGGGCTGCTTGATAAAAAAAAACAACTCTGTGAGCTGTCTCCCCACCTTCAAGAGGCCCACTAGGCACAGGAGGACAAGTGCCTCATAAGGAAAGATCTTCTGGTTAGGCCTGGCAGATTGGAAGAAGTGGTGGTATTCGAGGTGAGAATTTGGCAGGATTCAATGGGTAGAGATGGGCAAGAAAGTTGGTTTTAGACTCATGAGATCAGTAGAGAGCACCATGTGGATGGGAGTCTATTCATTGAGACAAGTGACCATATTTCAGAATATGGCTTATTAGTTACATCCTAAGAGTCATGAGGATTTCATGGCTTTAGTCAGGACGACATGGGAGAGAGTTTAACCAAGGACATGAAGGCTCGGGCTCTGCTTGGCAGCAGTGTCACTGGGGGAAAGACAATAAAATGCATGGATTTAAGGATTTAAAGAGAGTTTAGTGGCAGGTAACTCCTTTGTGCTTTAATTAGGCTTAGGGAGACCTTAGACATGAACAAGTATAAGCTGCCTAGCCATTCCGTCCTCTCAGGATGGATGCTTCCTGGCTGTATTATGAGATAACCTGTACCCTCATGATACCTGTTGCTTCTCGGAGGCAGCTGACTGGAAATTTTTGCCACTCCTGATGAAGGCTGTGTGTTTCACTGTGAAGTATTTACCAGTGCGGCCTAAGAAATGCAGAGGAGCTGGAGTCTCAAAATTCTTTGTATTCTTTGATCTACAGCTCCGTGCCTGCTTTTAATTTCAGCACACACGAGGCAGAGCCAGGTGGATCTCTGTGAGACTAAGGTCAGCCAGAGTTACACAGAGTGACCCTGTCTCGAAAAAAAAAAAAAAAAAAAAAGTTTGCTTACGCATGTGCCTGAACCTAAGCCATCATCAGCCACAGTTTCTGCCTTAGGTTCATAGGTTCATGCTGGAATTCCTGCCCTGCCCTTGGTGAGGGGCTGCAACCTCCAAGGTGAAATAAACCCTTCCTCCCCGCTGCTCCTAAAAATAATACACTACAAAATGTACTAAATAAATGCGCTTATGTTTCCCCCCAGGTTCTCCCAAATCACACATAAACACCTGCGTGTCAAATGCAATCCTTCCCCTAACAGCGCTCCGTGAAATGAGTCTCTCTCTGGTATAGGATTGACACAGCAGTTCTGAGGAGGCTTCGGAACAGCTTTTTCTGTCCCGGAAACCCCGCACAACAGAGCCTTGCCCCCCTGCTGAATCGCTCTTTGCTCTGACCGAGGCAGCTTAAGAACAGTGTCCACGGTTATTTGGACGTGCTGTGGGTAGTTAGTATGAGTGAGGTTGACACCAGGTACCTGCCGACAAGAAAGTCTCCAGCCCGTTTCTTAGACTGTATTCCATGCCTAAATGCGGATAGAGTCAGAAGTGAGCTTGGAAAAATGTTGCTCTTTCCCAAAGAGCAGCAATCTTCATCCAGGAGAAACCCGAGAGCCTCTTTCCCAGGTCACGCGTGTGTTCTGACACCACTTGTTTAGCTCTGAGATGGACAGAAGCTAGATGCAGGAGTCATTTGCCACCTCTGTTCCAGGTTGCTCAGGGTGCCGAGAGCAAGTGAACACCGCAGGAGTCCTTGTGTCAACGTGCAATAACAAAACCAGACAGCAGAAACAGAGAAAAGCTGGGGAGGTCTCTAGGGCCATCAAACAATAGACTTCACAAATGTCACAAAGCATGTGGCCTGTGAGTGTGGATCAATAGGCTTTGCTTTTGGACGGGGCAAAGGACAATACAGACTGGTGGAGAGCTGTGTCCAGAGGCGCAGCTGTGTGGGGAACCTTGCTCCCTCTGCAGAGAGTTTCCAGAGCCTAGGGGAACTCCTATGGAAATGTACAGGAAAAGGTGGGGGAGAAGCCCAGGGGCGGAGGCTAATGAGAAAGGCGTGACTGTGATGGACCACTCCCTCTTCACCAGCTGAGACAAAAAACGTTCCCAAACTGAGAGTACCCATCGCGGTCGCATTGTATTGTGCAAATGCCTCTTGGGAAAGTTACCCTTGATATTGGACAATCCTGAGTTGACCCTCCAGATCAGCTGCCTGCTGTCCCCTGCTCTCGGGGCTACTGGACTCTGTGGTCAACACCCGCAGGTTCCCTTTTAGTTAACTTCAGGTAGTAGACTTTGGCAGGACACCAGGAAATCAGAGAGGTACCAGGGAAGGTCCCTAGTAGCTGATTAGCAGAACAACATAGCTCAGCCATTAAGAGCACCTGTTCCTCTTACAGAGGACCCAAGACCAATTCCCAGCACCCAAATAATGGTTCACAGCCATCTGTAACTCCAGTCCCAGAGACATTCTGACTTTTGAGGGTACCAGGTGCACATGCGGTACACATACCTTCACAGAGACAAAACACTCACGCATAAAATAAATATATCTAAGAATTGAATAAATATTAATTGACAACAGCAAGTCTAAATTCAGAGTTTTGGGGAAATCTGGCTCCTATGCCTATCCGAGCAGACACACAGTGCTTACCACTGGGCATGTTTACCACATTTGACCCCTTCCCTTCCTGCCAGGCTCACAGTGGGCTAGGCCTGCCCTGCTCCAGGGGTCTTCCTTCAGCTCTCTGTTGCTGTGAACTGCTGTGTCCATCTTGTGTTTGTGTGACAAAATGACAGCCTACAGAATGGGAAAAGATCTTCACCAACCCCACATCAGACAGGGGACTGATCTCCAAAATATTCAAAGAACTCAAGAAATTGGTCATCAAAAGAACAAATAATTCAATAAAAAACAATAGAGTACAGACCAAAACAGCGAACTCTCAACAGAAGGCTCTAAAATGGCTGAAAGACACTTAAGGAAATGCTCAACATCCTTAGCCATCAGGGAAATGCAAATCAAAACAACTCTGAGATTCCATCTTACACCTGGAAGAATGGCCAAGATCAAAAACATTGATGACAACTTATACTGGAGAGGATGTGAGATATAAGGGAATACTCCTCCATTGCTGGTGTGAGTGCAAACTGGTACAGCCCCTTTGGATGTCAGTGTGGTGATTTCTCAGAAAATTAGAAAACAACCTTCTTCAAGACCCAGAAATACCACTTTTGGGTATATATCCAAAGGATGCTCAATCGTACCACAAGGACACACGTTTAACTAATCATAACAGCATTGTTTGTCATAGCCAGAAGCTGGAAACAATCTAAATGCCCCTTGATCAAAGAATGGATAAGGAAAATGTGGTACATTTACACAATGGACTACTACACAGCAGAGAAAATAATGAAAAAGGCAAATGGATGGGGCTAGAAAACATCATTTTGAATGAGGTAACACAGACCTAGAAAGACAATTAGCACATGTACTCACTCATAAGTGGTTTTTGAACATAAAGCAAAGAAAACCAGCCTACAAATCACAATTCCAGAGAACCTAAACAACAATGAGGACCCTAAGAAAGACATGGATCTAAATCTACATGGGAAGTAGTAAAAGGCAAGATCTCCTGAATAAATTGGGAACATAGGGACGATAGGAGAGAATTGAAGAGGAGGGGTGAGGCAGGGAATGGAACAGAGGAAAATGTGGAGCTCAATAAAATCAATAAAAAACAAAAAACTAGTGGTGGCTGAGAAGAGACCAGCATCACTGAGGTGAAATATTATGGGAAGTGTTTCCTGAAGGTCAGTAAACACAGAAGCGTTTGGGGTTGTACTTTGCTCTGGCAGCTGATCTTGGTAGTGTACAAGTCACTCAAGTGGTATTGGTTTTGAAGACGCTAAGGGATCATGGAGAGTAGCTGAAGTCTGGCACAGTTAGAGGCCAGGAGAAGTCATTAGTGAAGGTGCAGCCCCAGTGGCAACTGAAGGCCCATAACTGTGTTGTCTGAGTTTTTCTATCCAGCCTGGTCCCTGGCAATCATTAAGCTCCAAATAATCACACAGAGTTCTACATTAATTATAAACTGACTGACCCATTAGCTCAGGCTTCTTATTAACTCTTCTAACTTATATTAATCCATTATTTTTTGACTATGTCAGCCACATGGCTCAGTACCTTTTTTCAGCAAGGCAGTCACATCTTGCTTCTTCTGTGGCTGGGCCAGGATTGCAGAAGGAACTTCCTTCTTCCCAGAATTCTCCTGTTCTGATTGACCCACCTCTACTTCCTGGTTGTCCTGACTATACTTCCTGCCTGGCTACTGGCCAATCAGGGTTTATTTAAAATATACTCGACAGAATATAGACCATGGTCCCACACCACTCATGCAAAGAAGTTAAGGCTTGAAGAGAGCCTACGAGAGGCTAATGGTAAAAGTGCAGCCCAGTGGCAGCAGAGGATCCCAGCATTGTGGAGATGCCAGTACCATGAGATAACTGGCAAGAACTGCAAGAGCAGGAAGTGGAGCCAGCCGGAGCCTAGAAAACAAGCTGTGTGTGTTGCAGAGGGCAGAGCTGGAGAAGGAGCTCAAGCTCCTTGGAGGAGTCCAGAAGATCATGCGTGAAGCCCAGATAACTGGGAATCTGGTTATTTATTCTCTTGGAGTTTGCCTTTGCTTGGTTTAGATTGTGACTGTGTCCTAATTCTTCCCTCTTGAAGAAGACAGTTAATTTAATTTAATTTTTTACAGGAGCCTCCAGCTGAAAGACTGAACTTTTAAGAGAGATGTTGAATATTTAGAGTGACTGGATATTTTAAAGAATCTGAAATTTAATGTGTTTGGATTTGTAAAGACTATGGAATTCTTAAGTTATTTATGCTTTTAAAACGAGAAGTCGGGGATGAATAGGAAAGGAAGGGTGTGGCTTAATAGGAATGTGTTGTGTGTTAAGTGGACAAGAGTTCAGTTATGCTGGCTGGTCTTGTGTCAACTTGACACACAATCTGGAGTTATTTTATATTTTCCCTTTGCAAATATGTTATGGTTTCCAGGGCAGTGTTTTTATGGGATCCTTTAAAAGTTTAAATGAATGGGTCTCAGCACCTTTATCTGTTGCTTCTGCCCTTTCCCATCTGTCTGTTTCTGTTTATTTGGACGTATACTGATGTGTTGGTTTCTGTTTTATATTATTATATATTATTATCCCATAGGAGCCCGTTTGTTTTCTTCCAATGAGAGATAGGAAGGGGATGTATTTGGATGGCAGGGGAAGAACTGGAAGAAGTAGAGGGAGGGGATACTGTAACTAGAATATACTACGTAACAGAAAAAAGTCCATTTTCATTAAATAAGAAAAATGAAAAATATTTTCCCGGTCAGTGTGATTCAGTAGGGCATCTCAGTTAAATGGTACTGATATATAAAACCCATTTCAGAAAGTACTCAACCCAAAAGCAGCCCTTAATTAGGTGCCCTGACCCAGCCTTGGGCCAGAACGTGCCAGTGACTTGGATGAAATCGCAAGCTTATGAAGGTTGTAGGTGCTTAAAGGTTTGTGTGTGGGGCCACACCATTGCTAGAGAAAATGAAGGCTTACAAGAGGCTCTGAAGGCTGAGCAGGAGGAGCTGGAAGAGGCCCTGTGAGGTTTGGTCCACCCGAAGGTCTTATCTCTTGATGAGTTCAAAGAGGTGGAAATGGCACAGTAGGCAGAAGTTGCTGAGAGATATTTCAAAGCTTGATGTGGTCAATGGTGGAATGAGATTCTTGAATAAGCATTCTGTGCCATGTTCACACAAGCATTTGGGAAGCTGTGCTTTTTGTGTATTTTTTTCACTGTTTGAGATGCTGGGGTAGCCGGGGTATATGTTTCCATCTCAGAGAGTTGATTATCCCAGTGAAGCACTCACATACAATCAATAATATGACTCATTTCCCAGAGATGATTTTTTCCTCCCCTTTTCTCAAAAATATAATCACTGTTCATTATCCATTGAAGTCAAGGAAGGGATTCAAGCCAGAACCTGGAGGCAGGAGCTGATGCAGAGGCCATGGAGGGGTGCTGCTGACTGACTTGCTCCTTAGAGATTGCTCAGCCTGCTTTCTTATAGAGCTCAGGACCACCAGCCCAGGGGTGGCCCAGCCCATTGTGGATCAATCATTAATTAAGAAAGTGTCTCACAGGCTGGCCTACAGTCCAGTCTTACAGAGATATCTTCTCAAATGAGATCCCCTCCTCTCCTATGACTCTAGCTCCTGTCAAGTTGGCATTAAAACTAACCAGCACAGGAGCCTATGAAAATATTTAACTTCTCTTCAATTTAGGAGGAAAATGAAATCAAGACATTTGCAATAAAATGAACAAGCTGGAAGTCATTATGTTAAGTGAAATAAACCACGCTATAAAGATAAACACCACATGTTATCTTTCATATATAGATCCCAGATTTTAATGTGTGGCTCTGGGGTCTGAGTTTAAGTCATGAAGCTAGAAAGGTGACCAAGAAAGGGGAAGAAGAACTTAAGTGGGTTGTGTGTGATGGAATACATGTGACAGGAAAGCAGAAGGGGTGGGGGCATGGGACGAGAGGCAGAGAACCACAGGGGGGAGGGGGAGGGGATGAGTAACAAAGTTACTCATAATTCCATAAAGAAATTCACTACTTTGAATACTGACTGAAAATAAAAAACTTGGGATTGAAGAAAATATTTTGATTTCTTTGTTTTGGGAGAAAAAAAAAAAACCAAACCAGACAAACAAACAAAATAACAATCTCTACTCCAGAGAGAGAACCCTAGAGGCCAAGAGGTTCCCAGCCAACTCTATCAGAAGGAATTTCGAAACAGGTTTCTTGGAAAAGGTGTTGGCAACCAAGCTTTGGGATCGCGGGTACTTGTTTATCCCTTGCAGTGGCAGCAAAGGACTGGAGGGGATGGCAAGGACATTTCAAAGAAGACAAAATCACGGTCAATACCAGCAAATGGGCGGG
>NC_022015.1:61452605-61490183 GCF_000317375.1 Microtus ochrogaster | reverse complement strand
GTCTCTTCCCAACCCTAAGATGGCTCCCTTAATTAAGATATGTGCTTCCCTGCTCCCCTATCCAACCTTCCTGTATCCCAAACATCCCGTTGCCCCAAGTTCTTCCCATCAAGGCAAAAATAAAACCCTTCTTAGAAATGGAAGAATGCAGGCAAGGAAGGCATTTTCCGTGGGAGAATTTGATCTTCTAGGTGGAAGAATATTCTAGAAGCAGAATTTGCAGGTATGAAAGGCTCTAGTGTATCTAACTGAAAGCTTTCCAGAGTTAACTACTCTAAGGATTAGAGACGATGAATTTCTTTATAGAAAAATTTTAAAAAAAGTTCTACTCAGTAGAGCACGAATTCTAGTTGGTTTTAATAATAAAAACCCAGAGTCAGATATCAGGGTAAATGCTGAAAGATCAGAGAGACAAAGGAACAAGCCACAGCCAATTCTAACCTTGCCAACTCCTCAGCCTGAAAGGGGCCGTTCCTGCCTCCTCCCACCTTTTACTCCTCTCTTCCTCCAGCTATATTGCTTCCTGTTCGTTCCCTCCTCCCTGCTGCTGGGATTAAAGACATCTCAAAAACTGGGATCAAAGGTATGGGATCCCAAATGCTGGGATTAAAAAGTGTGAGCCACCACTGCCTGGCCTCTGTGGTTAACTAGTGGCTAGCTCCACTCTCTGATCTCCAGGCAAGCTTTATTTGTTAGAGCATAAAACAAAATACTACCACAACTCAGTTGTTTAGTTTAAAAAGCACACATTTGCTAAATTCCCAAATGCAGGGACATGTTATGTTAAAACTCAATGAACACTCACAACAAACAGTTTCGGAAGAAACATTGTCTTGGTGACAGTGCCATATCTTGTTGATGCAAATGTCTGAGAGACCTCGGTCCCAGCTCTGTCCTTCTAAAACCCCACACTCTGAAGCACTGTTCTCGAAGTCTCTCTCTATCTGCTACTCAGATGGGAGGCCACTTGAACTCAGCCCCATTTTCTCGAGGGACTGTTCTCTGTTCCATTGTGTGTGAGGTTGACCAGATGCTTCTAGGAAGTGCAGACCCTGACCCAGTTCAAGAAGTGTAGCCGGGAGCTAGGGAGATGGTGTTCAAGCATGAAGATCTGAGTTGAACTCAGGTTCCATAGTTTGCACCTGTAATCTCAGCTTTGCGGGGGCAGAGGCAGGGGCACCCCGGGCTTGCTTGCCAATCAGTCTAGCCAAATCTACAAATCCCAGATTTAGTGAGAGACTCTGAAAGAGTAAGGAGAAGAGCAATTGAGAAAGACACCTTCCGTCAACCTCTATCATCCTCAGGTGTATGTAAACATGTACAGACACACTCATACACACACACACACACACACACACACACACACACACACACAGAGTCGGGGATGGACTGGGTGGCTTTCTCAGGTTCTGTCATTCATCTAAAATAAACCTCAGGTAGTATATATAAAAATAGTTTCCCTTAGATCTAGGTCCCACCTCTAGATGAAGAGTATAGGCAATTGAAATTCTCCCACCTAGACTGACAAAGCCATAGAGTAGCTAACAAAAACTCCAATTCCAGGCATGAGAAATCCCCTTTCAAATTGTCGATCAGGGGAATCCAAGAAACTTCCCAAACATTATAGGACATTGCTATTGCCCTTGGTTGTCTCCCAGAGGTTGAAGGTAATTCCCTATTCCGGAAGATACATGGGTTCAGACACAAGACCCAGAGGATCTGACCTGGGTTCCGACCCGAGAGCCTCCTTCCTCTCCGAGGTTTAGTTTTCATGGTACTAGAAGTTGTCACAGAAGCTTCCAATTCCTAACATAATTCTACCAGATATGATACCTATGAGAGAACCACAACACAACTAGCATAGCATGATAACCTTAGAGTTGCAATGGTGGCACTTATGTCTTGGCAGTAACCAACAGCTGTCTAAATTAGACTTTAAGGCCCTGCTCAGTAAGAGGGAGATCATGTTGGGTACTGGCAACTGAGCCAACTACCTGGGGCTAGTGAGGTGGAGAATCCTGGAGGAGAACCCTTCTACCATCACTTTATACAGCCAGCATAATTGCCCATGACATTCTAAATATGTATCCCTATGCCCACGAGTGTAGCTCCCACCTGCATCAAAGAAATTTCTCTCTGCAATAGTCAGAGACCATTACAGAAAACCACACTGGTCAAACTGCTTTGAACAAAAAAGATTGTGTGGTGCCCAACCACAACTTATACATCTACAATGTATCTCCTGCACCTAAGACTCAGGGAGCATTGAAGAAGAAAGGACAGGATGGTTAAAAGAGCTATAGGTAATTAGTGACTGCTAAGATGGAGAATTGGTCTTCTCTAGGGCTGAACCCAAGCCTACATGATCATCCAGAACACATACACATATGAACAACAATAAATGGACTCAGCAGGTTGTATTTGTATATTCGTATGTATGTATGTATGTATGTATGTAAAGAAGAGGTCATGGAGTTGAGAGGGGTGAGGGGCATGGGAGGAGTTGGAGAGGGGGAGAGTATGAGATGGAAACAGTGTAAATACAACACCCATTTATGAAATTCTTAAAACTCATAAGTATTGGAAACTATTTTCCCTGAGCCTACATATTCCAGGAGTGTCTCTATTATAAATAAAGAATATTTCTCAGAAGAAGTAAGAAGGGGAAGTGGGCTGAAACTCCTCCAGACAGAAAGGAATTTATGATGTTCAGTTTGGAACTATTTTGCACTAAAAAGTTGTCTGTAGATTATAAAATTATTAAAACTGCTCCCCACCCACCCACCCAGAATCAGGTAGCTAAGAGGGTTGTTTAGTCAGAAAGGTACCCTCTGGGTCATTTCTTAGTTAGCCCATCCTTATAATATCCTTGTTGACAACATAGCTGTGGGCCTACTATGTGTAGGTATTCCCATTAAGTACTTGAAAATAGCATTTTATTTATTACAAGAACTTCAGAAAGTCCTTACCATCACCCATGGGCTTGAACGTGCTCATGATTGTAAATTTGGCAAGTGGCCTAGGATTAGATAGCTGCCTCTGCCGTTAGTCAGGAGGCTCCTGTGGATCTGCTTGGCTAGGGACTCCTTTGCCCCACCAGTTCTGCCTGCCAGCAATGGGTTCAGCTTTATGCATGATCACGATGGCAGAATGTGTATTCAAGAGTCCTATGTCCCGCGGGCTCCTGCGTCATATACCTGCCACGGTAACTGGGCTTCCGGTTCATTTCCTATGGCAATGCCACTATCTCCTCCCCACTTTCAGGCATGGCGTTGGAATTAGTTGCCCATTCCTCTTCTCCTGCCCCACCCATACCTCTGTTCCTTCTTCATCGGATCATTCAGAACAAAGGCACCTCACTGTTTCCCTTCCTCAATTTTCAGGGACTTTGATTTTGCGTTTTGTTTATTTACATACTTCTAGATTCTCCTGAGTTTGTCTACTGACCGGGGCTTTTCCTCACATGCAGCTCAGGACTGAGTCTAGGAGTGCGCTTGTCGCAGCTCCAGCCTTTAGCCTTCCAAGCAACCCCTTCTTAGTTTCTCATCTTCTGTGTTAAAAATAACAATGGCTCAGCAGTGAAGAGCACTGGCTACTCTTCCAGAGGACCCGGGTTCAATTCCTAGCACCCACACAGCACCTTCACAACTGTCTAGAACTCCAGTTCCAGGAATCTGGCATCCTCACACAGATGTACATGCAGGCAAAACACTAGTGCATATAAAAATAAAGGAATCTTAAAAAAATAACAGATATAGACAGTAGACAGTATCTCTTTAAAAGGATAGTGGTCACATGCCAAATGCTACCCTTGGTTGTCTGCCTCTGCCCTCTCCTCTGTTATTATCCCCCAAAAGGTTTTCCAAGACAAGAGGGCTGTCACAAGCACCTCCCCTCAGCACCAGGGCTCCCTAGAAACCCAGGCAGCTCCACCGGCTTGTGTACAGGTTCTGTAAGACAATGGGGATAGAGATTAGAAGTCTTGGAATTGGCTCAGCTCTGAGAACCTCCATTTAACTATCTGAGGCCAGCCCAACTTCCAGAACATCAGGTCCCCCTCTCAGGGAACAGAGTTTCCTGAACTTTTAAGAACCTCCTGACTCAGAAGCAGAGCCCTTTTTTGTAAGTCTGATTCACAAAGAAACTGGATCTTCATCAGGAAATTCTGCTTTTGGAAAATTTTCCGTGTTTTTAGTAGGCTAAAAATGACCATTTTCCTATGGCTCTTCGTCCCTCTGATTAAATGTCCCCTCTTCCTTGTATGTGTCCAAAAATTGTGTCACTAGAATACTCCTTTTTCTTTTAAAAAATATATTTTTAATTTTATGCATAGGAGTGTGTATCTGTTGTGTGGATATTCACACGTGTGTAGTTGACCACCGAAGTCGTAAGAGTGTGTTGTATCCCGGGATCTGGGCTTGCTGATGTCTGCCGGCCACATGATGTGGGCGCAGGGATGGAACTCTGGTCCTCGGCAAGAACACTCAGTGCCGTTAACTGCTGAGTCATCTCTCCAGCTAACATCTCAAAGTCACATGGTTATCTACTCTTCATTGGAGTAGTCTCTCTCTCTCTCTCTCTCTCTCTCTGTGTGTGTGTGTGTGTGTGTGTGTGTGTGTGTGATTCCTAGCATTGTTCAATCTCCTGCTGTTACCACATCAGCGATTGAACTGGAGTTTCGGAAGCTAGACAAGGCTGGCAGGAATAAGACACAATTGGCATAAATGGCATTTATGCCGGCTCACTGGTATTGCTCTAAGAATTATGGATTCTGAGAAACACAAGGTAAGAAGTACTTTGGAATATGTGACAGAGTGTGAAGAAATGCTTTGTAAGTGGCAGCAAGTGGTTCAGATTCTGGGGATTTTACTCTTAATTTCTGCAATTTATACTGTTAAATTTAAAAACATTTCTTTTTATATGTATGAATGTTTGCCTACATGTGTGTATGTATACCACATACATGGCGCCTGGAAGGTCAGAAGAGAGTGCTAGATCTCCTGGAACTGGAGTTAAATTTGTGTGCCACGGTGTGGGTGCTGAGAAGTGAACCCAGATATTCTGAAAGAAAAGTACTCTTAATGTCTGAGCCATCTTTCCGGCTCCCTAATCTAAAGAAAAAAAAAAAGATTGTTAAACAAAAGATACAGAGATTTGAACTTGTCCTTATAAAAAGGAGCAAGTTTTTTGTTTTTTTGGGTTTTTTTGTTTTTTTGTTTTTGTTTTTTAGTTAGGTCTTGCGGTGGTGTGAAAGAAAAGGACCCCCCAAAGGAAGTGGCACTATTAGGAGGTGTGGCCTTGCTGGCAGGTGTGGTGTTGAAGGAAGTGTGTCACTCAGGAGGGGGACTTTGAGAGGTCTCCTTTCTCGAGCTTTAGTCAGTCAGCTTCTGGTTGCCTGCCTATGAAGATATAAGAACTCTCAGCTCCGGAACCATGTCTGCTTGCATGCCACCATGCTCCCTGCCATGCTGATGATAGACGGAACCTTTGAAACTGTAAGCAAGTCCTCTCAAGTAAATGTTTTTCTTATAAGAGTTGCCATGGTCATGGTATCTCTTCACAGCAATAAAAAATCTAACTTAGACATTTCTGGTAAAACATGTCCCTAATATTAGATTCTTTTTTTTTAATATTTATTTATTATGTATACAATATTCTTTCCATGTATATGCCTGCAGGCCAGAAGAGGGCACTAGACCCCATTACAGACGGCTGTGAGCCACCATGTGGTTGCTGGGAATTGAACTCAGGACCTTTGGAAGAGCAGGCAATGCTCTTAACCTCTGAGCCATCTCTCCAGCCCCCTAGATTCTTTATTCATATTAAAAACATTTCCATACAGGTGGCAGTGGCATATGCCTTTAATCTCAGCACTTGGGAGTTCAAGGCCAACCTGGTCTTTGAAGCAAGTTTCAGGAGAGCCTGGGCTACACAGAGACACTCCATCTCAAAAAACAAAAAGCAAACAAAATGAAACAAAAAATATTTTTTTCCTAATCTTTGTTTGTTTAGGAGTTTAATAGACAATGGACAAACAATAAATGTCTGTCTCTGCATTCAGTTGGAGCCTGTGCTATTAATATATTTGATTGTAAAATTTGCAAAAGGGGGATGAGATGGCTTTATCTGCATGCAGTGTCCTGCAGAGGGACAACCTGGACTGAAAACTCCCAAAGGGGACTTGGTTTTTGGTAATTTTGGAGACTCAGAAGCCCCAAATAAAATTTATCTAGAGAGCATGCCCTCACGTCAGGCTACAGACAGCTGTCACAGAGAGTACAAGTGACTGTGAGCTTAAAATTTTTAGAAAAGAAAATCACAGAACACTCAATGATGGGTAGAAGCCAATGGGGAAAACACCCCCCCAAAGACGCTGGGCGTGAGAATTACCAGATAAAATTGTAAAATGCTGGAAGAAATAAAAGTTATGGCAAATGAAGAGGGTTTAAAATGATCACTTATGAAAAAGAACCAAATGCTCTCATTTTAAAATCGAAAAATATGAAAAGAAACCAGATGCCACAGCATAAAGCCGTGCCGTCCTGACTGGTGACAGACTGAAAAGAATGAAACTGGAAAGAGAACCGGCTCTTCAGCAAGGAGACAACAGCCGGCTCTGCAGTTCAGCGTCAGTCCTAGGTAAACTAGGACCCGGAGAAAGTTCACAGCAATGAGGAGGGAACCATGAGGCTCCAGCTGTCCTCTGAAGGGCTTTGGTGTCACCGCCACCCTCGTCCCGCAAGGATGACGCGACCACCGGAGCTCCTCTCACTGCAGTTTTATTCCAGGACTTTTTACACTTCTCTCTCTCTTCCCCTCTCTCTTTTCTCCTTGACCTCTCTCTCTTTCCCCTCTCTCCTCTCTCCTCTCTCTGCCCGGGCAAACCTCTCCCAGCCCTTAAGTAGGCATGGGCTGCCAATCCCGGATTGCCAGGTGGGCACTGCCCATAGGCCCACGCATATGCAAGCAGCTGATGATCATTGTGTTATCATACTCTACTACGTCAGGCCTTAGCCATCTCAGGAGTTGATTATACATCTCCATCAGGTGTGACACCACGCAGCTCGCTACACTTTGGGGTGGACTAACTGAAGTGAGCACCGTGTGTGACAGGTTTAGGTGCACATCTGCTTGGTGCTCAAGGGAAGCCACAGTGAAAAGTGCCAGTGTGACCATCCCGGAACAAGGCTTGACCGCTGGGGACAAAGCTCCGCAGGGGCTGCCAGATGGACCCTTGGCTCTGAGTTGTTAGGGTCTCTGGTCACTGTCCTCTGGATACTCGGTCTCTTTCTGTGGAAGAGTCCACTGCTTACATTCACCTTGAGAGTTAGGATCTCAACCCAGAAAGTTGGAGGGACACAAACATAGCAGCGTTATTTACACGCAAGGAAATTCCCTCGTGGACATTTGATGCATTGAGAATTGTGTATCATTTTGAAACACCCTAAAATAAAGATAAGGACCATTTCCCACACTCCGAGAAAGCCTTTTCTTTCTTTGTTTTCTTTTTTGCTGCTTGGGATTTATTGGGCTTTTATACCTGACTCATCTTAGTCCTGACAAGCGTTCAGCTGTTACTTCTTTGACTATTTCATGTTGTCCTTCCCTCTCAAACTTCATTCTAGAAATACAAACCTCCACGCCTCACCCTTTTTATTTTCCTCATCTCTTCATCTTTTTGGCCACATTCTGAGTACTTTTTTTTTTTAACCATATTGGTCTTGTACATTCACCGTCTCTCCATAGAAAGTAACTGGATACCCAAAGGACAAGGTATAAAGGGAAACTTTTCTTTAAATAAAAATAATTACTTCCATTTTAAATTTTGTCTTTTCCACATGGAACCTTTCTAACATGATTTGGGAAGCTATACAGAACAGGCAGTTACTTTACATTTTTTGTTTGGAAGGAAGGAAATGAGTAGGTGTCTTGTTACTATTTATTATATTGCAGTATAAGATTTAAAAGAACAAAAGTTATCATTTTTATTCTTTTAGCAACAAAACTTCAGAAAGATGAAAGTATTTCCAAAAATTAACTTACAAAGTAATTTTCCCATATCACACATCTTTAATCCCAGTGCTTAGGAGGCTGAGGCAGGAGGATTGCTACAAGTTGAAGGCCATATAGCAAGCAGTAGCATGATAGCCATGATAGATAACAAGACCCTGTCTCAAAAAAAATGTTGTGAAAATTTCTAAGAAAAAGTGTGGTTAGAGAGATGGTTCAGAAGTTCAGAGCAGGGGTTCCTCTTCTAGAGGACCCAGGTTCAGTTCCCATTACCCACATGGTAGCTAACAAACATCTGCAACTCCAGTTCCAGGAGACCCAATGCCCTTTTCTGGCCTCTGAGGACACCAGACACATACATAGTGTGTACACATACATATAAACAAAATAATTATACACACAAAATAAAATAATTTAAAAAGGGCCCGGTGGTGGTGGCGCACGCCTTTAATCCCAGCACTCGGGAGGCAGAGGGAGGCAGATCTCTGTGAGTTCGAGGCCAGCCTGGTCTACAAGAGCTAGTTCCAGGACAGGAACCAAAAAGCTACAGAGAAACCCTTTCTCGAAAATCCAATAATAATAATAATAATAATAATAATAATAATAATAATAATAATAATAATTTTAAAAGGTTTGTGCTTTAAAGGCCACTGTGAAGAAAGTAAAAAACCACAGGACATCATAAATCATATCTGATAAGGTCTAGTATCCAAACTAGAGACTATATAAAGAACTCTAACTATTCAATAGTAGGAAAACTACTCAGCCAAAAATTATAAAAGAATTTGAGAAAGCATTTAACCAAAGATGCTAAACAAACTTCCAGAAACATGGTAAGTTTCTCAAGGTCTTTAGTAATTTTGAGAAATGTACATAAAACCACAGTGAGATACCATTCACAACCATCAAGATGACAATAATCAAATAGATAATGACAAATGTTGACATGGATTTGGAGAAACTGGAACTCTCATATATGGGGAGGGGAGTTTATAAAATGTTGCAGTCACTTGGCAAAAAGTGAGGCAGTTCCTTAAATGATTAAGTATTCAGTTAGTGCATGAGCTAGCAATGCTACTCTTCATTAAATAAATGAAAACAAAGATCCAAAAATATTGAACAGAAATATTTAAATCACAATTATTCTTTATAGGCCCAAAGTAGAAGCAGCCGAAACATCCATCAGTTGATTAAGAGACAAAGAACCTGCGGCATATCTGTTCAGTGGAACATTATTTGGCCATAAAGAGGAATGAATTACAGATACACGCTACTACAACACAGATACAGATTAATATAACGTTAAAGAAGCAAGACACATCTGTATTATTCCACTTACGTGAAATGTCCAGCACACCCATGGAGACAGAAATGATTGCTGGCCATTTCTAGAGGTTGAGAGTGGAAGGGAGTCTGGGGTCTGCTAAAGAGTGTGGGTTTCTTTTGAGGGAAAGAAAAAATACTGTAAAATTAGGTAGTGATAATGTGGGCATAACTTGGTGGCTATAGCAAAAGCCACTGATATAAATCCTTAATAAAATAAAAAATGGTATTAAAATAAACCAAATTGGTCTAAACCTTTGAACCAAAAATTGATTTTTTTTTAAAAAAGAAGTCTATTTCATCATGTTACTATATGCTAAAGCAGAGATGTTTGTGCTGACCCTAATTTAAATGTGCTTATAAGATGGTATAATATTTATCTTATCCTTTAAACATAACCTGCTCTCCAGTATACATAAACTATGGTCATTTTATTTATTTTATTTCAGTCAGGGTCTCATGTAGCCAAGGCTGACCACAAGCTGACTGTATCCCTGAGGGTGACCTTAAACTTCTGATTCCTTTGCCACTACCTCTTGAGCACTAGAATTACAGGCATGTATCTATAATTTTACGCATTGCTGGAGGTTGCAGCCAGGGCTTTATCATGTTAGGCAAGCACTCTAACAAGTGAGCTACATCTCCAGCCCCACGTTATATATAATATCAGTGAAACAATATAGCAATATAATCTCTAGTATGTAGGAGATACAGTCACAAAGTTTCCTACTGATGGAAGATAAGAGACACGAAAGGTTTGAGACCATTTTGTTAATGTCTTATCAACTGAGAGGAAAAATCTTGGAAAGATTGATATCAGCAGGGGTTAGTGACACATCAAATTTTATCTCATAAACCCTGAGAAAATTTATGTATATAACAAAGGTGAATTGGAATGTCTCTATTGGAAGTGTTATATACATAATTTATTAATGTATCACTCAATTTCATTTATCCTGTGCTGACAACTTAGTAAGTTTCCAGTCCGTGTTTTCCACAGAGGAGGGTCACACCTCACTTACCATGTACTAAATAAACCCTTTGAGAATAATGATGTTACAGTTTTCTTCAGCCGTGTCGCCGACCGCTAGCCAGGCCCTGGCACCCTTTCCCAATTCAGCTTCAGTCATACACGTCATCGTCTGGACCAACGTCTGGTTTCTTTCACCGGCTTGCCCTGGAAAAAGACAGTGGTGTCCCTGTAGTCTGTGGTCTGTCTCCTCCAATGTTTGCCTGACCTCGTTATCCAGAACAGTCTCCAAGTGTAGGCTGCCTCCAGCACTGAGTCTGCAAAAGGGCAGGGTACTCCCTTTAAAGTGACAAAGCAAAATAGAACCATCTGTCTAGCCTGGCTTGGGAAATGCCAGGGCCTGGTTGCTCTGGGTTGAAAGAAAATTTATAAGCCAGGCTGTGGCCACAACCCTGAGTCACGGCTGGGGAAACTTTTATACAATATTCAAAAGCCCAGAAGACAGCCTGCTTCGCTGCTGGCTTTCCTATTTACTGGGTGTTCTTCAGGAGAAGCATGGTCCCGTGTGAGTGACATAGACTTAGGGCCAACCTCTCAGCCCATACTCAAGTATTCTTTTTGTCATGATGCTGTTGCAGGAAGTATGTCCAGAGAACTCGCATTAAAATTCTCTATCTATGGACTGGAGCACTGGCTGCTCTTCCAGAGAGCCTGAGTTTGATCCCCAGAACGCTCAGGTCAATTCACGATTGCCTGTCATTTCAGTCCCAAGGACTCCAAGGGCAGCAGGCTCTCACATGGTTCAGAAACACGCATGCAGACAAAATACTCGTACATAAAAAATAATCAAAATTAAGATAAAATAGGACTTAATTTTTTAAAATATCTATGTCTGTTTTCTGTGTCTGGGAAGCCCCTCATGGCTCTGATCTTGCAGATGGAGACATTGGGGAGGAGCTGTTGTGTAACATTAGAGAGTGTCATGGAAAACAGCACCATGCTTGGGACACAGTGGGCATTCAACAGACACTGTATCTGACTGGGAAGCCAGAGCTATCAGCTCTGAAATGGATTCTCCTTCTCGGGCCATAAGCAACACAGCTGACGATGTGTGAACAGCCTGTTGATGAGTAAACAGTCACATGGCCTTCCTTATAGAAAGAAGCCTGGATTTTTATTCATAGAGTGTTTGAGCACTGGACTCCCTGAAGGCCAAATCTGAGATAAGACTGGTGTGTGTATGTTTATGTGTGAGCTGACCCAGGGAAAGTGGGTCAGAGGAGGATGGATTATTACGGTGACCATTGTGATCTGGATCCCTCCCCCTTATCCCCCCGGACCTTCCAGGAAATGTTCAGAGGGCCTTGATGGTTGGGATGCAGAAGCATTTTCACGCGGCTTTCCATCCTGCCCAGGGCAGGTTTTTCTTTCTGAACCGACCATGTTCACCAGCTGAGTTAGCACCCACCGGTACATGTTGCTTCAGGAAAGTGGGGGAGAGAAAGCAACTGCTTGAAAGGGAAGCAAGAAAAGGTTGGCCAGGACCAGCTTAAAGTTGGCAGTGCAGCAGTGAATGGAAACTGAAGGGGAGAGGACTCTTTGTCTATAAATGGTTAAGAATTTAAAGGCGGCATCAGCCCTTCTTAAATGAGCGGTCACATGCACCAAGAGGCCAATGCTCACTCCAGCCCTGGTTGAAATTCAAAGTAAGACCAGAGACCATAAATGTCATACTCTGGTAGCGGTGTGCCCAGCATGGAGGTTGAACTGAAATGGGCCCGGACCTATCAGTGTGATCTCATTCCCTTCCTATAGTGATTGGCTGGAGGTAGTCATGCGTTAGTCAGTAGGATGTAACTGGGAAGCCACTCAAGGATGCTATGTGCAGAGAGGCAGGCCGTTTGAAGAATTTTTTTTTTTTTGGTTCTTTCTTCTGTGCTGTCATAAACGCTGTCCTGTGAGGACATAATGGTGGGGACTATGTGTAGCCATGAGTTGTCACTGAGAACAGAGCTGTGGAAAAGAATGAGGCTGGGGACCTAAAAGAATTCTAAGTAGCTCGTCCACCCCAAGAGCATCTTTTGTATCAATGAAGACCAATAACTAGTTTAAGGGCAACGTCAGCAACTAGAAGCATTTCTAACTTTTACGAACCTCCTCTCACGGGTGCATCCCCATGCTCCTGGAGTCATGTGTCCGTCTGTAGGCTGACTTTGATTAGGGCAGGGCAGACACGAGTTAAAGAAGCAAATTATCAGTGTCATTGAACAAATGAGAGCCACGCTAGATTCACTGTACTCTTAGAATAACCTGTGTTCTTCGCCTCTAGACCTTTGCCAGAGTTCTTCACGGAGATGAATGGTCAAAGCAGGAATGACCACTGATTCCCTCTGCCCACCAGGAGGTGACTTAAGTTGCAATTGGATTTTATTGTGTATGGATTGAATTATTGAAGTTCTATAGGGAATACTGGTCCATTTGCCTGCTTCAAATTCCCTCTGTCTGGCAGAGGACTCTGCCTGACTTGAAGGAATTGTTTGGCCTCCTGTGTGTAGCCTTGGTGAAACCAATTCAGAGCCAAAGAACCTGGATCTCCCTTGGCAAAGGTTTGGGCGCCAATCCAGAGGCCAATTGAATTCTTTCTCCAGGAAGCATTAATCCCAATGGCAGAGCTTTGAGCGGACCATCCATTCTTGCTGTGTGGATTCTGCTTTGTCCTGGGTTCCTGAAGGTCAAGCTTGAGAGTCTATGATCTATCTCAGTTCTCATTACATGCAGACACACATGCGCGCACACACACAGACACACACTCACACAAATATAAGCACGTACACATGCACACACTCAGAAACACATGCATGCAAAGCATGGGCACACACATACAGGCATGCACACACACACACATACACACACACAGTCTCTCTCTCTTTCTCTCATACCCATGCCACCAAAGAATTAAAGAACAAACTTCAAATCTGACATTTAAAGGAAGTAGAAATGGTTGATTTATAAACCAACCCTTTTCATTTCCCGTGTACTCTCATGTTAGTGGTGGGCACAGCAGGACACTGATTGCAAAACTGGCCCTAGTTGCCCTGACTTCCCTTTGCAATGTGACTTTTAGTCCCTAGCCACATAAAAATGGAATCTATTGTCTACTCCCTTGAATATGGGTCAGCCTTGGGATATGCTGTGTATAACCAAGTGTGTAAATATAAATATATATATGCACAAGTATGCATATATGTATATATAGTTTTAAATTATATATATTATTTTAAACTCTCTCTCTCTCTCTCTCTATATATATATATATATATATATATATATATATATATATACACATATATATAGTTTCAGGCTGTTTCAAGGCTGTCTCTTCGCTCCCCGTGACTGCCCTCTGAACAAACACATGCTAGCCTGCTGCAGAAAGAGACATGGAACATAGCTGAGTCATTCTAACCACCTCAGCCAGGCTCTAAATCTGTGAGAAAGTCTAAACCTAGACCAGAAAAGTAGCCTATGAATGAACTCCGGCTGACTGAGAATGCATGTGGTAGCCTAGCCACAGGGAACAGAACCCTACCATTGACGGATAAGCTCTCAAGCCAGGATTAGTCCCTATTGTAACCCTGTTGAGTTTGGGATAGTTTGCTGTGCAGCAACAGCACTAATGCTTGGCTAGTTATCTTGTTAGCTGTCTCTAAAACAAAAATGTTTGTTTGTTTGTTTGTTTGTTTGTTTGTTTTGGCAGTAGCTGAGCCATCTACTAAACCATTTTTATTTTTATTTTTATTTTTTTTATATTTATTTATTTGTTATGTATACAATATTCTGTTTGTGTGTGTGCCTGCAGGGCAGAAGAGGGCACCAGACCTCATCACAGATGGTTGTGAGCCACCATGTGGTTGCTGGGAATTGAACTCAGGACCTTTGAAAGAGCAGGCAATGCTCTTAACCTCTGAGCCATCTCTCCAGCCCCTACTAAACCATTTTTAAAGAGGTCACTGTAGACTTTAAGCCAGGACTGTTCCTGTTAGGGTTACCATATTGCCTGCTCGGGTTTTGATAACATTTAACAGTTATTTATGTCTACCAGAGCGAGCCTGGTGGTTCTATTTAAGACCAGAATAATCTTACATTTATGAGTCAAACCAAAACACATCCCCCACCCAACACACTTGGAAATCTTGATTCAGTTCTAAGATTACTTAGGACACTGTATGAATAACCATGTACACAAAGGGGGCCTAGCAGAGACACCATGGTTCAGTGAAGCCATTCATGTCATCACAGACAAGGACAAAGTTTGGGTGTGTTTGATATTTTTTCCTCCTAGTTTTAAAATAAACTTCTCCAAAGTTTTAAAGTAAACTTTGGAAGAAGTCACACTTAAACCTCAAATATTAGACCAGTAGTTTCTGTGGTGCATTCAATAGGTAGCCATCACTTTTATTGTACAAACATTTCTAGTAAAATATAATTTTGAAATATTATTAATAACTTGATCTGTGGTTTGGGAGGATCTAGAAAATATTTGTAGTGATTTGTTTGAATCATATATGGTCCCAAACAGAATGAAATCCACTTGTGAAACCAGTTTTTCCAACACATACAAACGTACATCTGTCAGTGCCTCTGGTTATAACCAAACAGACACACTGTTTCCTGATAAATCTGATATCCTACTGATATCTTGACAGAACAATTTTTCTGAAACTTACGGAAAAATAAATAACAAATTAAGTTGTTGAAGGTTAACATGTACCACTGTCAATCTATTGTTAGCAAAGCCCTTCGCCCAGGGTGAGAGAGGAAGTAAGTTTCTCACCTGTCTCTAAGATAAGAAACTTCTAGCAAACCAAACGGTCCGGTGTTTTCCCATCTCTATCCATAGGACTTCAAAATCTCCAGACAGATGCTAATCTATCTATGGTTATCAGCAAATGTTTTATCTCTGAAAAAAGAAGGAACAGATCAAACAGTAAGAAAAATCTTCGCAGAATCAGATTTCCCATACAGGGCTTAGGAAGACGTGGAGAAGCAAAGCCGCACCAGCAATGATGCTACAAGGAAGCAGGGGTAACATTTTATCCTTCTGACCTTGGCCTGCGGTTCGGTACTTCTCCAGTAGAAAACCTAAACAAATTCCGCTTGGGACCAATTGGAGTCAGCTGCTCCGTGTTTGTTTTTAGTCCATATTGAACAACCATCTAGCAAACCCTGGGACTTTGGGAAACTGTAGTATCTTTGGCCTCAGAGTAAGACGCAGGTGCAGACTAGAATCCCTAAGGGAGACGCCGACGGTTAAGCCTCTTCCAAAGCAAACACAGCTCACCTGATTGCAGAACTCAGATTTCCAACAGCAAACGCCATGTCTGCCTAACTTCCTGCAGCTGATGTTGGCTCATTCTTTATCCTTTAGATTAGAAACCTGTGGATGCCAAAAGCCATGGCCACTTGCTCAATGTGTCCTGTCTTGTCTGTCTGATCATATTCCATCTCCGCACCTGTGTCTGAGGTTCACTGCTGGGCTCTGAAGGGGAAGAACAAAGAAAACAATTTTCCAGTTCTTTAAAGGGATGTCATTTCGTGTAATACTATCTTAGACAGGTGTAGTGATATTTTGTTTATGTTTTAACAAATGAAGCCTGCCTGAAGATTAGAATGCAGAGTTAAGCCACTAGATGCCAGGGACTGGAGGCACACACCTTTAATCCAGGACTCAGAAGACAGAGGCAGAGGAGGATCTCTGTTAGTTCAAGACCATCCTGGGCTACAAAAGAGTGAAGCTGTCTAAAAGAAAAACAGAGCTCACACAAAGGGGATCCCAGCACTTGGGATCCCATGCCTTTAATCTCAGCACTAAGAAGGTGGACACAGGAGTGATATGGCTGGGCAGAGAGAGGAATATAAGGTGGAAGGAGACAGGAGCTCAGTGCAGTCTGAGGTTTGGTGGAGACAGATGCAGTCTGAGGACAGGATCGCCCCTTTGGTCTGAGCATTGGCAGAGGTAAATAAAATAATAAAACACTTTTTATTATTAAGACCAAATAGAATTCATGCTACAGACAATAGTTCTCAACCTGTGGACCATGACCCTTTGGGGGTTGAATGACCCTTTCCAAGGGGTGGTAGATCAGATATCCTGCATATAAGATATTTATATTGTGATTTGTAGTAGTAGCAAAATTACAGTTACAAAGTAGCAACAAGATAATTTTATGGTTAGGGGTCTTGTATTAAAGGGCGGCATTAGGAAGGTTGAGAACCACTGCTTTAAGAAGTTAAAGCTTATCTCAGAAATGCCTGTGTGTCCGAACACTATGCTTTTGCAAAGACGGAAAACAGGTAATGTGGGGAGCATTTGTTTGTTTGTTTGTTTGTTTTTTGAGACAGGGTCTCTCTGTGTAACAACAGCTCTGGCTGTCCTGGAACTCGCTTTGTAGACCAGGCTGGCTTCAGACTCACTGCAATCTCCCTGCCTCTGCCTCTGCCTTCTAAGTGCTGGGATTAAAAGCATGTGCCACCACCGGGCTATAGAAAGCATTTTGGTAGCACCTTCTGTTGGCGGAGGCTGCTGGTTTGTTTCCTGGCTGCCTAGACTCCCAAAATAATCACACATAAATCTGGATTGATTGCAATACTGTTTAGCCTTACTAGCTCCATCTTCTTATTGGCTAGTTCTTATATCTTAAATTAACCCATTTCTATTATTTTATACTTTACCACAAGGCTCACGGTTTACCAGCTCTGGTGTGTGTGTCTCTGGCAGGGATACATGGTTTCTCCCTGACTCTGTCTTCTTCCTCCCAGCATTCAGTTTAGTTTTCACCGCCTAGCTCTATTCTGCCCTATCACAGGCCAAAGCAGCTTCTTTATTCATTAACCAATAAAAACAACACATATACAGAAGAACTTCCCACATCATTTCTTCTTTTCTGTCTAAATAAAAAGGAAGGTTTTAACTTTAACATAGCAAGATTACATATAACAAAACAGGTATCAAGCGAGAATTACAGTGACAATATTTATATCTACTTTATCTTTTATCATAACTGAGGAAAACTATAATTATATCTATCTATTCTTCAACTCCATCAAAGACCCCCAGAAGGATATAATGTTACCTAAAAACAGGAAGTGCATTATAAGCAACTTCCAAAATTCTATAATTAACAGAGACATCTTCTTGCCTGGATAGTCATCCAAAGTTCCTGTAACATTGGGGCATCCAATCTTCAACCTACAGACCCATAGTATCTGACAGACTTTTCCATGAAGCAGGAAGTTTCAAAGACAGTTTCACCTATATTGGCAGTTTGTCAGTCACTTTCTTCTGTGTCCTGCAGAATGTCTGGCAGACTCTTTCATGAATCAGGAACCCTGATTTGTATCCTGCAGAATGCCTTTCTACTCAGATACTATGGACCAGTAGGCTGAAGATGGGTGCCTGCAATGTTACAGAGGAACTTTGGGTGACTGTCCAGGCAGCAAGATGTTTCTGTCAATATTCTAGAGTTTTGAAAATTGCTTACAATGCACTTCCTGTTTTCATAGATAATATTATATCCTTCTGGAGTCTTTGATGGAGATGAAGAATAGGTAATAATAATTTTCTTAGTTATGATAAGAGATTAAGTAGATATAAATGTTGTAAATGTAATTCTTGCTTGATACCTGTCTTATTATAGGTAGTTTTACTATGTTAAAGTTAAAATCTTTCTTTTTATTTAAACAGAAAAGGGAAAATGGTGTGGGAAGTCCTTCTGTCTATGTGCTGCTTTTATTGGTTAATGAATAAAGCTGTTTCAGCCAGTGGCTTAGCAGAATAAAGCTAGGCAGGGAAAACTAAACTGAATTCTGGGAAAAAGAAGGCGGAGCTAGTGAGATACCATGTAGCCCTGCCAGAGACAGACACAGAAGATAGAACTTTACCCTGTAAGCCACAGCCACATGGTGATACACAGATTAATGGGTTTAGTTAGTTTAGGATATAAGAGTTAGCCAGAAATATGCTTAAGCTATTGGCCAAACAGTATTGCAAATAATATGGTTTCTGTGTGACTATTTTGGGTCTGGATGGCTGGGAAATGAATGAGCAGCCTCCCCCAACAACCTTCCCTTAGAAACATCTAGCACTTAGGGCATTGTTCTAATTTAGTGAATTCATAATTCATACACAAACTTTTTTTTTTTTGGTTTGGTCTTTGTACATGCTGGGCTGGAAGGCAAATGTCCCCAGTGAGGAGATCCCAGGTGGTAGTAAAAGCCAGGGGACAACAGAAACCTTTGGATTAAAAAGTGTGCTATGACATTACAACTTACTAGCAATATCAAATGGAAGCATAATTGTAAAGTTTTTAAAACTGACAGATGACAGCAGCAGGTCCTGCACTGTCGGAGGCTGAGTGGTTAAGGAGTTAGTCAAAGCACAGCTTCTAGAATGTAGCCAAATATTACCTAAGCAAATATATTACCTAAGCAAATAGAATGTAGCCAAAAAAGAATGAAAATACAAAACAAAAACAAATCCCACAGTATTAGAGGCAAATTGTACATCGTAAAAGCTGTGGGAAGAAAAAGACACATTTAAAGGCTAGAAACATGCACTGGTTGGTGGTGGCACACGCCTTTAGTCGCAGCACTCAGGAGGCAGAGGCAGGTGGATCTCTGTGAGCTCGAACCCAGCCTGGTCTACAAAGCGAGTTCTAGAACAGGGGTTCTCTGTTACACAGAGAAACCCTGTCTCTCAGAACAAAAGCAAAACCCAAAACAGCAAGACAAACGCTATTACTAGCAGCAATTGAGATTAAATACCAGTGTGCTAAAAGAAAGTAATTTTGGATCTAGGACTCTCTATACCCAGTCAAATGATCATGGAATTGTAAGAATGAGAGACACTTTCAGTCATACAAATTCGTAGAACAAAGCTGGGCAGTGGAGGAGCATGCCTTTAGTCCCAGCATTGGGGAGGCAGAGGCAGGCCGATTTGAGCTCAAGATGGGAGAAAGCTTGTCTCAAAAAACGAAACAAAACAAAACCAAAAAGAAAAGAAAAACCCTGAACATAGACCAGTTGTCATCGAGAAATTCTCTCTGGAAGAGCTGCTTCAGATTATGTTCAGGAGGAAAAGGAATGAATTTAAAGGAAAATGAATTTAAAGCGAAAGTCCCAGTGAGAAAATCAATCATTAGGAAAATAGCAGTGAGACCAGCATGATGCTTCAGCAGGTAAAGGTGCCTGCTTCCGAGCCTGATGACCTGAGTCCATCCCCAGGGTCCACAAGACCTGACTCTTGCAAGTTGCCCTCAGACCCCCACACGGGCGCCATGGCATGCGTGTGTGCTCAATCTTGCTCTCATTTTCTGTTTCTCTAGGTGCCACAGAAGGATAAAATGCAACTTTCAGAATACTAAAAAGAATATAGCAATAAATATAAATGAATAATGCATGTCAACAAGTATGAGCTTAAAAACAAACTGGAAACAACATTTCAGAAAGTGTTAGCAGGAGGCTGGGGAGAAAAGTGGCCTGTGCAGAGGTCTTTACCACTTGAATAGATATTTAGATATTAGTGAAAATCAACATTTAATTCTGTTTTAAATGTTCAAAGGAAACATTTGCATACACACGTATAAAATAAGGGAAGAAGAAAATAAATGTAAAAATTAATAATATAAAAAAATGCAACAAAAGTCAGGACAAGGAGAAAAAGAGCCAGAAGATAGCAACGCTACAGCCATGGAAACAAGTTAAAACCAGTCATAAGCAGGAAGGAAGTGAACTGCAATTCTGAGATGCCCTGGGACTCCCCAGTCATCCTTTGAAGGAAGCCCCTCTGGGGGATTTTCCAGCAGCATCCCCAGCCTGAGTCAACTTCTCCTCACCCCTTAGGGTTTGCACGGCTTTTCTCCTTCCTCTTGGGTATCCATTTCTACAATGTGATTTCCAGCTCACTAATCAAAAGAAATAAAAAATCTAAAGGCCATTGGCTGCCTTGTGAAGCTGTCTTACCCCACTGCCTTCAACCTCCTGATTTTGTGAGCCCTCAGATCCTTACTAGGAAAAAAAAATCAGAAAAATATGGATAATATCAGTGCAACAGTTTGCCTCTTTGGATGTGGTTCCTCTTAGAGCCATGCAGAAAGAAATATTCTGAGCTCTGGCTTCCCAAGTCGCTTTACATATATGAACCTCAGATTAGCATCTGGAGAACGGTGTGATTCCACTTAGAATGCCATTAACTTAGCATCCTGGGCAGACGCTGCCTATCATCGTTAGGCCTACTGAGGATTCTCACAGAACCATCCATCAGTTTGCAAAGCCTATTAGCTAGCTGTTGCTGTGCAACGAATCACGCAAATTTTGAAACTTAAGAACTTTTATTGTTGCAAGTTCTGCAACTCAGCAATCCAGGCAAGACTTTGCTGATAGCCTCAGCACACAAAGCACATCCATGAACAAAGCAATGGCTCCCACAGCTATTATCTACTGAGTTCTTTCTGTATCTCGGGTGCACCAGACACATTCTTTATATTATTTTTGTTTTAATCACTACAAAATTAACTGATCAACGTTTCAACAGATAAAATGCTATATCCCACACACAGATACTAAACAGCTGAGCTGGAAGTCTAGCCTAGGCCTGTGTGACTCAGAAGCTCTCCTGGAAACTACTGTCATTCATTTGTAGCAGTTTAGATTAAAGATTACATGAAGAAGGCGACAACACTTCTCTGACGGTAACAGGCAAAGCCTCGTAGAAAACTCTGGCTCCACACACTTGTGTGTGTGAGCAGAAAATTGTGGCTCTGCACACTTGTGTGTGTGAGCAGAAAACTGTGGCTCCATACCTTCGTGTGTGTGAGCAGAAAACTGTGGCTCCGCTCCCTCGTGTGTAAGAGCAGAAAACTGTGGCTCGGCACACTTGTGTGTGTGTAAAAGCAAAAAAATGTGGCTCCCCACACTCGTGCGTGTGAGCAAAAAAAATTGTGGCTCTGCACACTCATGTGTGTGTGTATGAGCAGAAAACTGTGGCTCTGCACACTCGTGTGTGCGTAAAGCAGAAAACTGTGGCTCTGCACACTCGTGTGTGTGTAAAAGCAGAAAACTGTGGCTCTGCACACTCGTGTGTGTGTAAAAGCAGAAAACTGTGGCTCCGCACACTCGGGTGTGTGTCCATTTGTTTCTCTTACTGCTTTTCCCACTTTGTTCTAAATCTTTTTCTTGCATTTTTCTTTATTTTCAGGTGAGACTTCCTCCTGTTTAGGTTGGCGATATTTCTTTTAAAAAGAGTGAAAAGTGAGAGAAAAATATTTGCCAATCATATACCTGATACGCTGTTAATATCCACACATATAAAGAGCTTGTACACTCAACAAACTCAGCTCAACTTAAAAGATGTTAGATAGATATTTCTCCAAAGGACATATATACATATAAGAAGTTCTTCAATTAAGAAGTAGGTAATAGTAATCAAGATCCCAATGATATACCACTGCCCTAACCAAGATAGCTATAATTTAAAGGGTAGACAGTAAAAGTGTCGGTGTCACTTCCTGGGGGAAACAAACAGTATCTGCCTACTTCCCTAAGGCACCAATAACAGACCAAAGTACACACCATCAATGTTTATTTTGAGGTGAATTTATTGGGCTTTCTTAAAGAGCATAGGTGAGGGAGGGGTTACTTTTAGGAGTATGGGGGTTCTCCCTACAAAAGCTGCACTAAAAAGCCTTTACCCAGCAGGGATGATAGCTTTCTGTATCTCGACATAGAGCACATCCCCTCTCTCCTAGCCCTTCCCCCAAGACCCCAGAGGCCACAGCAATTAGAGCAAAATTGCAAACAACTCTTTGGGAGAGAGAGTTGGATACTCAAGGGAGGGTCCCATGAGCCTCTCGTCCCCCCTTTGTGTAAAAGAAGTTCAAAAGTCAACAAGCCCAGCAGAAAGAATCTTTGCCAAGCGGGTCCAACTGAATCCTGAAGGAATGGTGGTTTGGCTCGGAGAATAATTCTATACAACAGAGGGTGGATATACAGAGAAACTGGAAATCTTGTGACGGCTGATGGGAAGGTGAAAGGGTGCTACCGTGTTGCATCTATTCTTCACAAAGCTAGTCATCTGACTCAACAATTTACCTGTAGAAATTTATTCAAACTCAAAACAGGACTCTGTGTATGGCAGGGTTTATAGCGGCAATATTCAAGTCAAAGGTGCAAACAACCCAGTGTCCATCAGCAGGTGGCTAGACAGGCACATTGTGGTGATCCACACAGCAGGAGGTCTCTCAGCCATGAAGGAAGACATTCTCACAGTGCTACAACATGAACGAGCCTTGAAAACACAGGAAATAAAGTAGACACACAATGAAAATCCATGTCAATTTCTCTTGTGTAATATATGAAATATTTAGACGAGGAAAATTAGTGATGGCAGAAGTTAGGGTTTCCTAAGCAAAAATAGAGAATTATTGCTTAAGGATCAGTATTTCTGTTTGGGTTAATGAAAGTTTTGGAAGTCATGTCTTGGCTTTAAACGATTTTGGTGTGGGAGTTTGAATAGAATTGGCCCTCATAAGCTTGTAGGGAGTGGCACTATTAGGAGGTGTGGCCGTGTTGGAGTAGGTATGGAGGAAGGGTGTCACTGTGGGGGTAGGGTTTGAGGTCTCCTATGCTCAAGCTATGCCCAGTGTCACAGTTCACTTCCTGTTGTCTGTAGATCAAGATGTAGAACTTGAAGTTCCTTCTCCAGCACCAAGTCTGCCTGCATGCCACCATGTCCTGCCATGATGATACTGGACTCAGCCTTTGAAACTGTTAGCCACCTCAATTAAATGTTTTCCTTTATGGGAGTTGCTGTGGTCGTGGTGTCTCTTCACAGCAATAGAAACCCTAAGACACTTAGATATTAAATTGATTCCACCAAACTGTACACTTTAGGGAAATGACCCCACAGGTCATGCAAGCAGCAAGGACCGAGTGTGAACAACCAGAACTCATGTAAAAGCTGGACATGGGTGACGAGTGTGTAATTTCACTACTGTCACGGGCAGATGGCAGGTGGATGCCTGAGGTGCGCAGCAGGAAAATAAGGAAGTGACCCTAAAGTTTCCCTGTGACCTCCACTGGTGCACTGTAGTGTGCACACTCTCTCTCCTACACACACAACTTAAGAAATGGCTTCAATGGCAAATGAACGCATATGGTGTGTATGTGTGTGCACAGGAGTGCAGAAGTGTGCACATGAGTGTGTACACAGAAGCTCAGTGTTGGGATGTCTTTCTGGCTTGTTACTGAACTCAGAGCTCAAGCTTTCAGTTAGACTGGCTTCCCGTGAAATGCAGGTATCCTCCTGCCTCCAGCCACCCCACCAAATGCAGTTACAGATGCTCAGGGTCACGCCTGACATTTTACATGGGGGCTGAGAATTGGAATTTGGGTTCTCATGTTCATGTAGCAAGCGCTACCCACTGAACCAACTTCCCAGCCCCTTTTAGTGGTAAATTATGTATTTTATTATATAATTACTTTATTATATAATATATATAATAATTATATAATTATTTTATTATAATAAGAAAACAGGAAAAATTAAACTCAGAGATGAGTCTTACATAAGAGAAATCGGGTTAAAGTAGCCTATTTTTACTCAAGTCTGAGATTGCTAGAGGAGATGGCCTGGTTTTGCTGGCTCTGAGTAGGCAGGTAACAAGGGCACCGGCTGATTCCTTGGTTCAGGGGTAAGCAGGGAACAAGGCCACTGGCTGCTTTTTGTCTATCTAGTGGTCCTCATACAGCCTAAGCAATTCCAGGGCCATCATTTCAGCCTCTTCCATCCTCTGTGTCAGAAGAACCATGCAATGCTAGAGTCTCCAGCATTTGACAAAGTACTCAGCAACGTCAAATGCTTCTTCTGACTGGTGGCCTTCCCCGCCCTGCATGATATTATCACACTAAATAATGCACGGTGTTGCTCATAATAGCATAGGGCTGGTGTTTCCATTTGGGTTGAAAGATGCAATCCAGAGGCGGTGGCTGACATCCTGGTTCTTTGTTTTGTTTTTGGTGCTGGTAACTAAACTCAGGTCCACGCTAGACAAGCCCTCTACCACTTAACTGAGACCCAGGCACAGAAGACTGTTTCTCAGATGGGCGCTCCTATTTCTTCGCTCACCTGTTCTTACCTTAGTAGGTAAGATTCATGATTTTGAATCATGTCTTATAGGCCTGCAGTTGATTTAAATCTTGAAGCCTTTAGTTTTCTATTATCCCATTGTCTTAGAGTTTCTGGCTCCCATTAATCATATAGGAAAATGCCATATAGCCAGATCTTATGGAGACATTTCCTCCATTAAGGTTCCCTTCTTTCAGATAACTCTAGCTTGTGTCAGACTGACTTAAACTATCCAGCACACCCATGTTCTCAAGTATCTAAAGCTGGACCTGGTGGTGCATGCCTGCAATCCCAGCACATGGGCCATTGAGTCCAAAGAGTTGCATAGAGTATACCAGGACAGCCTGGGCTACAGCAGGAGAACATGGCAAAAACACAAAGCATATTTTTCAGGAAAAAACACCATGTGGTTTCAGCTAGACAATGTCCTTGGTGTTTCATATTCGTGGACAAAGACAGAGGAAGACATTCAAGTTCAACTATATGGGAGTTCCATACTTCCTCCTCCTCACTAATAGCTGGGTCTTAAAAAGATTACTTTGCTCCCCTTTTAGCTCAGGTGAAATCAGTTGTCCCCTCATCCTGGCTGGATTTTTTTCAACCTGAAACAACCTAGCATTATTTGGGAAGAGGGCTCTCAGCCGAGATAATGCCTCCACCAGATTGCCTGAAGGAAGCCTTTGGGCACAGATTCTTAATTAACAAGGAGAGCCCAGACCATTTTTGGTGGCCTATTCCTGGGCAGGTCATCCTGGGTTGTATAAGAAAGCAATTGGCAGAGAGAACCCTGCACCTTGCCTGGGCAAAACAGTAGAGCTGGCCCTGGCAACATGAGGGAGGGAGGCCCGGATCTGAGGGCCTGAGAGCAAGGAGGGAAGAGGCCCTGCTCCTTGCTGTAGGCTGCATTGTGTGAGCTACTGTAGAGTGCTGGAGAGCTCATCCGGGTAGTGACAGCCAGGGAAAGCTAGAGAGCTGACCAACCCAGGTACCACCCAGGCCCAGGCCCAGGGCTATAAGTTGACCTGTCCAAACATCCACTGAACCTATGAACTGTTGGAGCACGTGAAGGGAGAACCTACAGATCCAAAGCAGCAGGATCTCCATGACACAGGACAACAGCAGGATTCTTGAGAGGAGCCCCAGTGACAGCCTGTTATTGGTGGTGTAGAGAAGCCAGAGGCCTCAAGCTAGACTCATGACTCATGCTAATGAACACTTGCAAGAAGAACAGACTAGCAGGCCATGCTACAGCTTCCTCAAGATTCTTCCTTTTTATTTGTTTGGTTTGTTTTTGTTTTGTTTTTCTTCTAAATTTGGTTTCGTTTGGGGTAGGGGAGGTTGCAAGGGCAGAGGGCAGATGCGAGGAGTCAGGGAGATGAGTGGAATCAGAATGTATGATGTGAAATCCACAGAGAATCAATGAAAGATAAAGAAAAAAAAGAAAAGAAAGAAAAAGAAAGCCAGCTGAGCAAGCCATGGGGCACATGCCAGTAAGCAGGGCCCCTCCTGTTTCAATCTCTGCCTCCCGAATCCTGTCCTGACTTCCCTTCACGGAGGACGTCAGTTGTAAGCTGAAATAAACCTTTTCCTTCCTAACTAGTTTTTGGTCCAGGTGCTTATCACAGCAACAGAAAGTGGATTGAAACATCCCTCTTTTCTTCTTCAGTAATGAGGAGAAGGTCTCTGACATCATACTTTAAGCATACAAAATTAAAGGCCAAATCAAACATGGGATACAGGTTATTTATCTAGTCTTTTCTTGTTTAGTTTGACTGAGACCATGGCCTGGGCACAGTTAGATAGTCTTAAAGTAAATCTGTTCCGCAGAGCCTGTTTTGCAGGCTCTACGTCCCTACAATGTCCAAGCGGAGGCTGTTCTCATCAGCAAAAGCATGCACCGGGTCACATTTCTTTCCCCAGCCTGAGTCCCCTTTAGACCATCTGATGGTGAAAATGCTCCCACTGTGAACTCTGCTCTGCTCTCAGCCCCCAAAGAACCTCCGACCTTATGCGACTCGTGCCCGCCTCGCTGAGGCACGGTTGTGAGTCGTCCTATCTCAGTAGGCTTTGGTCTTTGTGTGGAAGAGGTTTTCGTCTCAAGGCCTGACTCGGTGACTATTTGCTAAGCGAATGGATTGGGCCATACAAGCTTCCATCTGCCATTCACTCCCTACCTCGGCTTGCATCGCCTTCTCCCGGCCTCACAGATGACCGCCTGACTCTGGCCTCAGTCTGCACGGCCCAAGTCCTGCACATTTCTTAGGCAGACTTCTCTAACTGCTCCATATCTGGTAGCCACTTCCTCCTTTGGCGACTGTCACCTCTTGTCTCTCCTGTATCAGCAGATGTTAAATGGTGACACAGCACTTTTTACAGATTAGAAAATGGTGTCCTCTGGGGAGATGCACCTTGAACCAGAACACACAGGAGAGGGTAGATTAACCCCCATCCCTCGATCACCTGTTAACTGCGTGCTCTTGGGCAGTGAACCATTTGCACACCAGATAAGGAAGTCCTGATACAGAGTCCCCTGGAGCAGACCACAACCAGGACAGGGACTTCCTTTGACAATCCTCCTACCCACCCTCACAGATAGTTTTTACATTTCATTTTGTTTTGTTTGCAGCCCATTTTTTTTTAATGCCAAACTTTTCTCCCTTACATGCTCCTTTGGGCATAATAATCATTGTCACTTATTATTCAACGTTTTCCAGAGAGGGTCTCTATGCAGCCCAGTCCGAAGTCAAGCACTCCCGGTGTTACAGGAATTACAGGCACACCACACCCAGTTTAATTCATTGAGTATCGCTAATTATTAGGTTTCTGATAAAGTGAGATAATTTTGAGAAATACATTACCTGAAAAACTAATAAAATTATTGTGACATTATCATGCTTATTGTCTTTGTAATAGCTTTGTTGAGTTTAATTCTTCTACTATACAGTTCATCTTCTAAAGTGCACAGGTCAGGGGCTTTAGTATACTCCCAGAGTCATAGACCCATCGTACAATGCTTTAAGTATTTTCTACCCCCAAAAGAAACCTTAAACACTTCTTATCCCATTCCTTAGTAATCCTAGCAACTACTGAACTTGCTGGATCTTTGTGTATGAACTTGTCTATTCTGAGCTTTCATATAAATGGAGCCATACAGTATATGATAGTGTAAGACTACACAATATTTCTGGGTACTGTGATATATGCTGTGATCTGATTAGTCAGGAGGCTGAGGCAGAAGGATTGTCAGGAATTGGAGGTTAGCCTGGGAGACATAGTGAGAACCTGTTTTAACCACACGCACACACACACACACACACACACACACACACACACACACACACGGTTGACAGTGATTAACGAAAATGCCCAACATCAAACACCTCCATTTGCACATGCACATATGCACTCATGCATGAACATGCATGCACACTTAGACAGAGTGAATGGCTTGAGCAGCCTTGGGTCCAAATTCCCCCCAAGAACACAGTGGGGAACTGAGGAGGAACTGGCCCTAGTCAGCAGGCAGGGTCCAGCTCACCACAGACACTGGCCTTTATGCTCCCAGACCTCTACAGGTAGATGAGTTTGAAGCCACTGATTTGAGTTATTTTGGTCCCCGTCATTCATCCTCTCTGAGAGAAAATATACCAAGTAACTGCATAATAGTTTCGTGTCTGTTTCCTTGGAGCCCTACAAAGAGATAGGACAAATGTGGAAAATTAGCTTAAGAGCTGAATGAATGACAAGACTGCACACAGCTCCCACAGAGGACTGACATTCAGTTCCCAGCACCCACGTTGGAGATTCACACATGGTAGATGGCTGAAGACCATTTCCAGGTCCCACAGGTTCTTAAATGTGGTGGTCATTTAACCTTCAGGCTCTTATGTTAAACATGGGGTGATTGTAGAGACAACACAAATTCTCTTTGCAAGTCTACGAATATCTGTATGAATTCTCTGTCTCCTGATCTCCGAGCAGGTGCCTACTAACTAGTTGTTAACCACTTCCTATTGGAGGATCAACACGCCTCGTGCCAGCCTGATGAAACTTCTTCACCAATTTCATCAGAAATGCTTTTAGCCAGGTGTTTTAAGGCATTCTCATACAAGGTTAAGGCCATCTGATTATTATTTTACTGTATCGATTTCAAGAATTTTATAATGTTACCCTTGTACCTTGACCAGCCCAGTGAAGAGTGGCAGTCAACGTTATCTGGCAGAAGCTAATTAGAAAGTAGGGAAAGTTTCTGAGTACTCAGAAGAAACATTTCCATCAAGTCTAAGGCCCACATTCCCAAGGGCAGAAACCAGGGCACATGGGTCACTTTCCTAGTCTCTCCTAATAAAATACCATGAGTAGGCACAGGTCTGTAAGTCCAGCTACACTGGAGGCTATAGCAGGGAGAATGAAAGTTCAAGGCCTGCTTGGGCTACAGGGTGAGCTCATGGCTAGGCAACTTCTTAAGGTTTTGTCTCAAAATAGCTTCAAAAGGGATAGTTTAGTGGTAAAGCACCTGCCTAGATTGCATGAGGTTCTAGGTTCAAACCCCATTGCCCCCACCTCCAAGTAACACCTCACAAAACAGTGGAAAGACAAGAAACAGTTACAGAAGCATGGGACCTGGAAACGATCTTCAGCCATCTACCATGTGTGAATGTGAATCTCCAACCAGGGTTTTGGGGATCGAATGTGGGTCCTCTGTGCGAGCTGTGTGCAGTCTTGTCTGCTGACCCAACTTTCCAGCCTCTACAAGTTGAGAATCCTTTATATGTTATTGGCGTAAGTCATTACTTAGACACTTTATTTTCAGATAAAAGTAAATATTTATAAATATATTCTCCCAGTTTTTCATAAAGACTTTTTAAAGTAATTTAATTTTTTTTGAGATTATAACATCCTTACACCATCCCCCTTCCCTTTCCTCCCTCTGAACTCTCCCATTTATACCCCCACTCCTTCAAATCTTGATCTCCTTTTCTTTGTTATTATATACATATATAAAGATATACACATATACATGTGTGTGTTCATAAATGCATAACTACAACCTCCTCAGTCTGTATAATGTTACTTGAATATGTGTTTTCAGGGATGATCAGTTGGTATGGGCTATCCAACTGGTGTGCTCTTCCCTGGAGAAGACTATTTCTCCCAATGTCAACATTCCTTAGTTGTCTGTAATTCTTCACTTAGGGTTGAGACCTCATTACCTATCCTCCCATGGCTACTGGTGTCATAGTTATTAAGTTCATGCTTTTGGCATCCATGTTGGTGAGAATTAATTCATGGATGTAGCTTCTGACATCTTTTGAAGGCACAATCTCACAGCCAACTCTGTATTCTTCTGGCTGTAACAATCTTTCTGAACTCTTTTTCATAATGACCCCAGGGCCTTAGGTACAGGAGCTGTTTTGTAGACGTATCAGTTGGGACCGTGCCCCCACAACTCTGTATTTTGACCTACTGTAGTTCTGTGATGATCTCCATTTGCTGCCAAGGGAAGTTTCTTTGATGAGGGGTGACAGATACACCTGTCTGCGGGCATTAAGGACAAATATTTCGAATGTATTTAGGAATGATGCTGGTTGAGTAAAGTGTCAGTTGTAGGTTCTCCTCCAGGATCTAAGACTTCAGTAGTCTTGAGTAGTTGCCTAGGTTTCCAGGACCAGGCATGGTTTCCCTCTTGCTGAGTGGGTCTTACGATCAATTAGAGAGCTGTTGGTTACCACCAAGGCATGCATGCCAGTATCGCACCCTCAGTGTTATCATGCCATGCCGGCCATTGTTGTAGGGTTTTAGTCTCTCATTATTTAAAAGCACCAAAAATGATTTAAATCTACTCCCATTTCCCTTCATTTTGCATAAGCTTCTTTACACAGCTTCTTTGTTGTTGTTTAATATTGTAGCACTTGCTTCCCACCAGGCTTCCCTATTTCCTAGTAGACACAGATCATTGTATGTATATGTATGTGGCATAGTTTACTCAACCAGTCCCATGCTGTCATCCTTGCCTTTTCTCTTGGCTATTACAAATGATACCACAATTAAAATTCTTGAGTGCAGCTCAATGCTTTGCTGTCAAGGTACCACTGTTTCATATTTTTGGCCCTGTGCATTTGGGGTAAATATCGAAAAGTGAGAATGCTGGGATGAAGAGTATATGCTCACATAATATTGCCAGTAATTAGTAAATCCCATTCCTGAGTTATTTTGCATTCCTATCAGCAGTGCGTCCCAGAAGTTCTTTTCTTGAGAGCTGATCAATAAAATATGTTGTTAAACTTTTGCAGTTTGCCCCCTGACAGATAAGCGATATCGTAGTATTGTTATAATTACTATCTCACTTTGAATGAGGCCACTCTTAATGGCATATGGCTAAGGGCAATAGAAATAAACACATTCAGCTATATCATGGTGTGTTCTTACTTTCACAGTGGGGCGATGCATTCACATCGAGGAACAGGACGTGGCCAATGCATTTCATAGAGAGACTCCAACAACGCTTTAGTCGGAAGATCACATGGAGAAAAAATGCCTCTGTGTTGATCACTTCTGTCATTGTTACAAAATACTCAAGCAAATCAAATCGTAGTGGAAAATAATTTACTCTAGCTAGCTGCCATTGGAGAGGTGTCATTCCGTGGTGGGTGAGCATCACTGCCATGGACTTGAGGTGAGGCCATACATGATGGCAGTAGAAGCATGTGACGAAAGAAACAGCTCCTCTTACAGCAGCCGGGGACAAGGAGTTCCCTCATAGACATGCATCTGTTCCCTGACCCACTTCCTGAAAGCCCATTCAGTTATGAATTCATCCGTGGATTAATACGCTGATGAGGCCAATGCCCTCATGAACCAAACACCTCCCAACAGTGCCACCAGCTGAGGAGCAAGCAAGCCTTCAGTACATCCGCTTTGGGCCATTTTCTCTGTAAGCCATGACAGTTTCCTTACAGGGACATGTACTCAATGACCGTTTCACCTTCGGCAGCGTGTCACACTCAGACACAGAATTTGAAAAGAAGAGAAAGAAGAAACAAGGATGCTTGGGTTTCCCAGATCTACTCCAAACAGAAACTTGGGTCTGGTGAGTGTGAAGTGAGGCCTTCATGGTTGTGTTTTTGAGATGCTGTGTGTGTTTGTGTAGGACATGTGTGTGTTTGTATGTGTGTGTGTGTTTATGTAGTATGTATATGTGGCTTTTTATGTGTATGTGTGTATGTAAGTTTATGTGTTTGTGTGCATGTGTGGTGTGTTTATATATATTGTGTGTTTGTGTATGTGTATGGTATGTGTGTTTGTATGCATGTGTGTATTTGTGTTTGTCTGTGTTTGTGTGTGTGTTTGTATGTGTTTGTGTGTTTTTGTGTGTGTGGTATGTATGTGTGTGTTTGTATGTGTATGCGCATGGGGTTGTTGCTTTACGTTTTTAAAGCTGCAGTGATTCTGTGTAGACAAACCTGAAAATAAAATGTGTTATTGACAAATACTAACTGGATCCCTACTAAGAGTGAGGCAATGTGCTGTCTAATGGGTGTTGGAAACACAATAGTAGCAAGACAAATAGCTCCTGCAGCCCTGGGCTGTAGATAGATGCAGCAGAAATATTAATAAATTCACTTCGGGCTTTCAGAAATCGAATTCTTCCAGTCCTGTGAAAGGACTTGGGCTGAGATAGAGCGGCAGCATGAAAGAATGCTTCTTGGTAGGTAGGCTGGCTACGGAAGGTCTCCCAGAGATGGTACTTAAGCTGATTCGCTGAATAAAAACGGGCTTTGAGGCTTGTTAAACCTTTATTTTCAAGGGTTATTGGAAGATTTGAGTAGAATTTCCAGAAAGCGCAGTGTTCCAGGCCTGGTTCACAGTGAGTGGCAGCTGAGTGAACGATGACGAAGAGGACCATGATTTCCTGCTCGCCCCGTTTCTAAGGAATTCCACCAAACCTTTCACAGTGAGCCTAGCCCACTCTGATTCATTCGTTGACAAAGGAGAAGTGGACCCTCCTGTTCACCAGGCCCTGGGATGCTGTGGTGCAACCAGCCTGCCTTCATGGAACGTGATTCAGGAAGTGATGCAACCTCACAAGTACATGTTAGTGCGCCGGCTCTAGATGAAGACAGGGTTGTGAGCTTTCGGGGTGGGGGAGGGGGAGACATATCCGTCTCTGAACGTCTCTCCATAGTTCAAGGCAAGGACTCAGACTGTGGGACTTCTAGCTGATTTACCAGCAGGACCTTTCATCAGCTAAGAAACTGTGACCTGGCCGTGCTATTAACCAGCAACTGTAAGTTGATGTCACACCTCAGACCCCACTGCTATGACTTAGCTCTTACAAACGTGGGATGTTTTTATTGGTGGTGGTGCTACCAACCAACTCGAAGAAAACTCTCTTTTTTTTTAAGGTCATATGTTCCTTATTCTTGGAGAAACTTCTGAATTCTAACACTAATAAATAACCTTCACTGTCTGCTCCCATAAGTCCCTCTTACATAGCTGCTGTGCAAAGTCTGTTTTTTTGTTCAAAACTCTTACTTATGTCAAGTCAGTACTCCTGTCTGAAAGCCCTTATCGTACCAACTTAAAACATGGTTCACTTAATGTTATCTGTCATTGGACAAGTACTACAATAGGCTACCAGTTAAATTTTAATTTCAGATAAATTTAATATCAGACAAATAATATCTAATATATATGCTATGTAGTACCTGAGGCTCATTTGTTCTTAAAGATTGCTTCCTAAAAATAAAATTAAAAGGCTATTTTTTATTTTTATTTACTATCTCTTAGTCTTAATTATTATATGTCTTTACTTAGGGTGTACTCACAGAAAGCTATACAAAGTATTCATAATATTTTTATAAATATGGAAACAGAGGCTCAGAGAAGGCAATAATGTCAAGAATACATAACTGGTATGTAGTAGAATCAGGATTCAGTGCTGTCCAAATGCAAAAGCATTTTTTTTTATTCTTCTGCTGTTTTCAAAACCCAGCTCTTTGCCATGCTGAAGGTCAGAACCAGATGTATTCTCTCAGCTGTAACAAGGTGATCAACCTTGACCTTAATAGTTCAGCATACCAGATGCCTTGTGAAGCATCCACTGACCATCAAGAAGAATTCTCTAAACACCACCATTACAGCCCTTACACAGTATACTGATTATCTTCCAAAGTGTTACAGTCCCTAAAAGGCCGTGGGTGTCCTGAAATAGTGACTGTCTCCTAGGTTCCAAGAGCCTAGTATGGGAGAGTTCAGTGAAGGGGTGAGATGAGCCCCACTTCCTGGCATCAGGTGCTGCAGCATGTGTTGGGGGGAACTGATGGGAGACAGTGGCTCTGTCTGGGAAGAACATCGTTAACCAGCCTTGTTCTCAGAAACCATAATCCTTTTGTTACTTAATTTGGGAACTACTCTACTAGATACATTTTTTTGTGTAGCCATTTTTTTCCTGTGACCTTTGGCACAGCTGTAACTTCTATTATTGCATCATTATCTCGAATGAGACATCTGAGAGTGAATCAGCTTTAGTTCACATTCACAAATACCCTGAAGGCAAGGAGCGGGAAAGGAAGAAGCCTGAACTCCGGCTCCGTGAACTTCCGACAAGTCATTTGGAAAAGCCAGTACTCCCTCCATCCATCCTCTCCGACCTGGTCCCTCCTGTTCCCATGAAGGAGAGTACTGTGAAAGACAACTGGAATCAGGGCTATCTCCGGGATGAGCTAGAAACACAGGGCAATGGAAACTCCCAGAAATCTATGAGGGTGAATCCTAGCACCGGTAGATCTGAACCAGCTGTCTCCTGTACCCAGGAAAGACTTCCAATAGAGGGCTTGGGACCTTGGCCAAGTCAGTCACATAACTTTTGACTTACAATACACCCTGCCTACAGGATGTGCTGGGGGTAAAGGTTTGTTGTAGAATATTAGTTTAAGGTGTGTGACTTTTGGTTATGCTGCCTTTATTTAGTCCTGTGAAGCTGTGATTCTTTGCCTGTCTAAAACGCCTGATGTTTCTAATAAAGAACTGAACGTCCCATAGCAAGGCAGGAGCAAGGGTAGGTGGGGCTGCCGGGCAAAGAGTATAAACAGAAGGAGAAACAAGAAGAAGAACAAGAGAGCCAGAGAAGGAAGAGGAGGAGGATGTCAGGGCGCAGCCATCCAGCTACAGAGTAAGAGTAAGATTTACAGAAGTAAGAGTATGGGAAAAATCCAGAGCGAAAAATAGACAGGATAATATACGTTAAGGAAAGCTGGTAAGAAACAAGCCAAGTTAAGGCCAGGCATTCCTAACTTAGAATGATGTAGTGATTTATTTGGGAGCTTAGTCGTGGGCCCCTCACAAAGCCAAAAGAGTAAAGGATAAAACATCATACAACAAGAGGTGGCACAGAAATTAGGGGAATGACCAACCAACGACTGACTGGTCCAGCCTGAGATTCATATCATGGGAGGGAGTCCGCTCCTGTCACTGCCTGAATGGCAGAGGACCCAGAGGCTGGGCAGCCCAGAGAGCTAGGATAGAAGCAAACATGACCACCAAACACAAGTGGTCAGTGAAGTGAATCAAATGATAATCTGCTATACTCATAGATCGGTGCCTAGCCCAGTTGTCATCAGAGAGGCTTAATTCACTAACTGGTGGAAACAGATGCAGAGACCCACAGCCAAACATTAGGTGAACATCAGGAAATCATGTGGAAGAGGGGGAGGAAGGATTGCGGGAGCCAGAGGGACCAAGGACACCACACACACACAAATCCTCACAGCATAGGAGCTCACAGAGACTGAACTGCCCATTAGAGAGCTTACATGGGACTGACCAAGGCCCTCTGCACATGTGTTACAGTTATGTAGCTTAGTCTTCAGTGGGAGCGTGGACTGTGACTCTTAGTTGCTTTGGGGACTCTGGGTTGCCTTGTCCAATTGGAAAGGAGGTGCCCAGTCTCACTGCAACTCGATATGCCATGGCTGGCTGACATGGGAGACGTGCCCTTTTCTGAAGAAAAAGGAGTGGGTATGGATGGGGAGGGAACAAGTTGGAGGGAGGGAGTGGGAAGAGAGGAGGGAGGGGAACTGTGATTGAGCTGACCCAAATTAATTAATTAAAAATAAATATATAAAAAAGCCAATTTCCCGTGGAACTGCAAAGTCATTTCAACTGCTGAAGCAATGGGTGCTTGGCCTATAAGGGTGTTACTCTACTTGACTTTAGTCCACAGGTAAAAAGATCATCTTGAAATTAATTGCAAACCTGTTGAATGCAGGGCTTCTCTGTCTTCTCTCATTTATGGATAGATGTACCTAATTGGATAGATAATATATAATATGGAACTCTCGTCCCTTGGCTGACCTGCTCATCACTGAGGCTTGTTTGGGGGCAGTAAAGCATTAGTTGAGTAAGGAAAGGAACACGCCATTCCCTCTGGTTGTTCTTCGGCTTTCTGGCCAAAACTTTCCAGATAAAAACAATTATTGAGCCAATGCCCTTTCCACAGTGACACATACATGATGGATTTATCTGATTTATGCTGATCAATAAATGGTTTAGGAAGGATTCACAAGCTGTGACAGATTTAGATGATTTCTATTGATACGAGCAGTGGTTAAACCAGTACCCTCTCTCCTTAGTTGGAAGTGCAGAGTGCAAACAATCCGCTCAGCAACACACCTGATACAGTCAACACACCTGATGATACAGTCAACAAGGAAATGACAGTTGCTGTTTGCTAGGCACTTGATGGGTAAAGCTTGGGATAAAAAAGAAGTCTACCAGGAGAATCCCAAACATCAAACCTGAAGTGTAGTTCTGCTCCTGTGAGGCAGAGGAACCTCCTTCTATCCCAGATACAGCCAGGCTGGCCACTGTATCACCAAGTGTCGGTTGGCGGGACAAGCGAGGCCTGGGAACACGGGCTGGGAACACGGGCTCCAGTGAGCTGGCTCTGATCTGTCTCCTACTCCTGACCCTTCTTGATTCCGGACAAGGTCCTTCTCCCTCAGTCCCATTTTCCTCCCTTATAAGTGGAGGTGATAGGAATGCCTGCCTCAGATTACAATGGGCTTAATGAGTCTGTAGGCAACGGGCTCAGCCCCGGGGCCAGCACACAGCGTGAAGACTCCTCCTGCAATTCTTCTTTGCCCATCTGTCTACACAGATAAATGAACAGCAAGTTATTAAGCACACAGATAAAGTTTAAGCTTCTGACCATAGACAGATTTCCATGCATGATTTAAGTCCTATTAAAGGAACAGAGATTTATAGACAGAGGGATGGGCTGGCAGGAACTCAGGACTTCAAACGCTCTGTCTTCCTCTTCTCATTTGTTTTGGATCCCTTCTAACTTAACATTCTTGAGAGAAACAGCAACAGCACAGAGGCTAGGCCAGAGCCTGCTGGGAGACCCTGGCTGCAGCCCCTTACAGACCTGAGGAGCTGGGCTGGCCTTGAATCAAGTGATGGTCTCCTCATCACGTGGCAAAATGCAGCCTGTGGCTGGATCAGCCTCAACCTTTCAAAGCCATACTTGTTGGTTTGGATCTGACCATTTTAAAAGGAAAAAAAAAAAGTGGCTAGGGACTAGGGAGCACTATGGAGTTAGGGAAGAACCAACTTATTTCAGGCAACGTGCTCCTCATTGGGCACTCGGCTGGTCCAGGCTTTCTCTGGAGGTGAATACAAAAGTCTAGCCTGGGTAAAGAGAGAAAGAGAGGGAAAGCCAGAAGACAGAGCTGAGAGAAACCAACTTGTTTAGGTACAGACATTTAACTCATCGAATCCATTCAACACATTTCCTTGAGCCTGTGTTATGTGGTGGGCCCTTGCACATACGGAAAGCCTGCTCAATTCAAAAGCTTTATTCCCAGAGTCCAGCCTGCGTGGTGAGCCCCTCCAAGCTGCCCCCTCCCCTGGCAGAGCTTTAGTCCTTGCCCTGTCAGCTCCTGGCTTTGAACCTGCCTCTGTTTCCTTCAGAGGGAAGGCAGAAATTGAATCTCTCTGTCTGTCTGTCTGTCTGTCTGTCTGTCTGTCTGTCTGTCTCTGTCTCTGTCTCTGTCTTCTCTCTGTCTCTGTCTCTGTCTCTCCTCTCTCTCTC
>NC_022015.1:61451950-61452505 GCF_000317375.1 Microtus ochrogaster | reverse complement strand
GTGTGTGTGTGTGTGTGTGTGTGTGGTGACAGGGAGCATGTGCGCGTTGTATGCAGGCAGCTAGCAGAAGGGAGGTATCTTCTGTCATTTTCCCCCATTCCTCAGAGCTGGGTCAGAAAGCAGTGGTTCTGTTGACCCAAGCCACTATCCCTCAACTGAGTCTTCATAAAGTTCAAGTTCCTGACAGTGTACTGTCATTTGTCCCAAGATGGAAAAAGAAAGGAAGGAAGGAAAAGACAGAGAGAGGGAGGGAGGAAAAGAGGGAGTGAGAGGGAAGAAATTTAGCAGCTGATACCAACTAAGGAAAAAAAAAAAACAATTAGTTTGCACAGAACCCTTGGGGGTCAGGTAGCCAGCCACCTGCACTCCTCCGCCCTGGGAAATGATTGGCTGCCTCTCCTGAGAAGCAGGAATGCTTCCAGCACGGGATTATCCAGATTCATGACAACCCTCTCAGTGCCCAGAGCCAGGTGGAAGCCTAGCTGCAGACAGAAGGATCCCACCAGACATTTCTTCACAAGCGGGCCGCGATTCCAGCTGTCCCAGAACGGGTTT
>NC_022015.1:61449619-61451850 GCF_000317375.1 Microtus ochrogaster | reverse complement strand
GGGGGGGGGGGGGGGGGGGGGGGGGGGGGCTGACAATGTTGAAAACTTAAATCAGATTAGAACAACAGGCGTGATTTTATTTGGATTTTGAAATTGGACCAGTTCAAGCAATCAGGATCTTTTGTGTTCAAACACAAAGACTATAATTCAAGGAGGAAAAGCACCCAAAGCTCTCAAAACTCAAGGGTTTTGTGTGTGTGTGTGTGTGTGTGTGTGTGTGTGTGTGTGTGTGTGTGTGTTTTTCCGTCTTTGGAACTTTCTTCATCTACTAGAGGAGAATAAAAAGATGAGAGACAAACAGGAGGTAAACTGGCTCCTCAAGCCACACGGCTTGCTAGCTGCAGGGGACACAGTGGGCCCATACCCTCCCTGTTGTTCATGACTGGTGTCTTAAGCCACTCTATGCACTGGCTTCAGCATGTCATAGCAGCAGTCTGGTTTCTTTAAGCAACTGGGGAAAAAAAAAACAACCTTATCACGTTCCTAAAAGTTTCATGTTTTGTGGATCTTAATAATTATTTATTCGGTTGATTTAATTATTTAGTAAAAAGCAGCAGTTCTTGTTTAACTAGCCAAGCTCTTCTTCCCTGATCATGTGATCATTGTTCTTATGCTGCAAGATAAACGACCGCCCATCCCATGGTACCCACCTCTCCTGGCTGTAGGGCAGGCACGGGTTCATCTAATGATTGCTTCTGAGGCCAGCTCGACCATGCTCAACACTTCTTTCTCGATTTCTACCCTTTGCTCTTTGCCTAAGATTCAACTTTCATATCAGAGGGGTTGGACTCTCAGACTCTTATCTGGTTTTATGTATGGAATTTCAGAATTTGGCATCTGAGCCAGTTCTGTGTCCAGGGAAGATTAGAGAAATCTCCACGGCTATCTAGAATGGGTGTATATGCCGTGCCAAGGATTAGATACTTTGATTCTCTGCCAAGTGAGCCAGAAACAACTCTTGAGTCAAAAAGTAGAGATTCAAAGTCTCCTACTCCCCAAATTAGCCAAGCGAACATGGATACAGTCATCGATTATAGGGTAAATATATTTAGAATTAAAAGGCCTTAAAATATTTTTTTCATATAGGTGAACTTGGGTTCATAGAAATTCAGTAATGTTGCCTCTCATCTGGAAGGACATAAAACTTAAAATGCATAATTAGACTTTTGGTTAAGATGATGCAGTAAGTCAGCTGTACAGGCACACAGCTGTAATAAAGCTCTAGGGGAGAACGGGGGTTCCCTTGAATCTAGGAGTTTGAAATCAGACTGAGCAACAACCAACATCCCATCTCAAAAAGGACAGTTAAACATAAATAAGGACCAGGGCACTAGCTCGGCTGGAAAAATGCAAGATAAATAGTAGTAAGGCAATTGCTCGGAGAGCACCAGAGGGAGGCTGTACAGAAAAGTACAGGAAAAAGTACAGAAAAGCAGCAAAGTCGTAGGGGACTGGCTTGGGATGGGGACATGGCTCTGTGCTCAAGGTATTTCTCACACAGATGTGAGAAAGGGAGTCTAGAGTCCCGGAACCCATCCATGCTGGCTGGCTGTGGAGGTCCACCTGTAATTCCTGTGTTTGAAGATGGGGATCATCAGGGTGAGCTGGCTATTCACATTAGCAATTCTGATGAACTCTGGGTTCGTTTGTAAGATCCTGCTTCAGTGACAGAGGCAGAGAGAAATGGAGGAAGACTCCCAGGGTTGGCCTTGGGCCTCCACGTGTGTGTGAGCACACAGACACAGACCCATATGCCAACGAGGAATAAAAGGGCAGCAACTGGAAGGATCCAGCATGGATCTAAGAGTCACACAAAAGTGAAATGTAAGCTGAAAAATAGTTCAAGAAAGAGAAACTGAGCGGTTTCTGGAACTGGAACTTTCAACCCTCCCCTCCCACCCTAGGTTAAAGACGATTCCAGAATCCAGAATCTCAAGGGCAAAGTCTGAAGGTTGGAATAGGGACGAATCCATACAAGGAACAGCCAACAAGCAAACGGAACCCAGCAGCCAGGCTCGGCACAAAAGACATTAGATAAGACCTGCTGGGAAAGGGCTTCAGTTTCCTTAGTCATCCAAGAAATGCAAAGTCAGCCCTCTCGGAGAGATCTCAGCACATCACAAGAATGGTTGAAAGGAAGAATATAAGATGTGGGGGAGTGGAGGTAGCCCTGAGAGAAAGTGTGTTGTTGTTAGAGGCACAGCCATGTCAAGGACCCTAGCGCCTTACCC
>NC_022015.1:61430000-61449519 GCF_000317375.1 Microtus ochrogaster | reverse complement strand
CTCTCTCTCTCTCTCTCTCTCTCTCTCTCTCTCTCTCTCTCTCTCTCTGTGTGTGTGTGTGTGTGTAGACAGTGTGTGCAGAAAATGTCCACCCTAGCTTTCTCTCCCTGGATAATTACAACCTGAACACTGCTCCCCTACAGAGACGGCTCCTGTCCAGATCAGCTCAACCTGCCCCTTACGCAGCTCTATGCACAATCCTATTTGTAATCATTCTGCCTCCTTGCTCAGCGGTGTGCAGTAACTCTACCGCTCCATCCAACTCTGTATAATTAACAAACCCAGTGTTTTGGGTGCTGTGGTTTCTCCATCAGAGTCCAGTTCGCCTGAACCCAGCTTTTTGTCTGCGCATCCGCGTATCTGTCTTTTCTTCATTCCTCACCAGTCAGGTCCGTCCTTGGAGCCTTGCTGGACATGGCAACCAAATGCTGGCAGAAAGGCAGTTGGATGGTACGTCCACATATTGTTGGCAGGAGTACATCCTGACAAACTGTTTTTGGAAAACTGTTTAGTGATATAGAGATTCCCTTCCTATTTTTCCTTACCCAAAATGCTGAGACCAGACAATTTCGGATTCTGGATCCCCTGCGTCCAGATTTTGGAATATTTGCATATCCATAGCGAAATTTCATGGAGGATCCAAGCCTAAACACAAAGCTTATTTGTTTTATATACACGGATAATTATATGTAGTTTTAGGGTGCCTGTGGTTTTACTGTGGCCTGTTACATAAGGTCTGATGTGACATTTCTACTTATGATGGTCTATCGGCACTCGAAGAGGGATTTTGGAACATGTCAGATTTTGAGTTTCCATATAGTAAAGATGAACATATATTTTCTCTACAGCCTCAAAATTTCACTCTGAATAGAATTGTATGCATAGAAAATGCACACAAAAGTTCACCAAAAGAACAGCACTATTTGGGGAGCCAAAACTTTTAAAGTACCCCACTGTCCATCAAGATAATAAATTGTATTCATATAGTAGGATATGAGAATTCATGAAAAGCTCATGAAACACAAATAAATCCATGAAGATAATGTTGATTAAAAGAAGCCACAAACTTGGAGAAAATATTTTACAATATCTTGTAAAGAATTTATAGCCCGAATATATAAAGAACACTTATATCTCAATACTAATGAACAACTCACTTTAAAAGGGGACAAAATAAAGTTAGGCATGGTGATACATGCCTGTAATCCCAGCACTGAAGAGAATGAGGCAAGAGGATCCAAGTCCAAGGCCAGCCTGAACTACATGAGACCCTGTACCGAAAAGAAGGAGGGGGCAAAATAATTGAATAGCATCTTTATCAGAAAAGAGTGGAATTCAGAGGCTTTTTGGCCCATTGGCGTAGTACAGGCTTTCTTGTGCTCGTCTATTGCATGTAAGTCTTCATACAACGTCATGATTCACATATCACATTAGCATCTTAATCCTCCAACTGGATGTACATTTCATCATTTCAATGTATTATAATATTATAAATAGACAACCTTCAGAGAGTCTGCTTGTGCCCGTGTCTGCAGCCTGATTTAGTCAGCGCTAGCTGGAGACTTTTCTAGCTTTTTGCTGCCTTTTGCCCTGTTCATCTGCCTTAGAAGTTTCCTTAATCAATGTAAAGCCCCACGTGGGACCATGTATTAGGTGGCAGGGTTATTGCTGGGAAAACGAGTTTTATATTCGAGTCTTCCAACTGGGCAATAATTTTAGCAGTGTAAAATTTTTAGCAGTGTAAAAAAAGTCTGTAACAACACTCTGCTCATATCAACAGTGGAGAGGTGGAGTGGCATTTACTGTAACACACACAGCTACTAAAATGGGCAGAGGGGACATACTCCATTATATGGGGTTGGGGTGCGGTGGAGGTCATTGACACAGGTCAACATGTACAACAGATGGCAAGTTGGTAGCAAGGCTCTGGCTTTTCTATCCTTAAATTCTGCATCCTGGCTCTTAGGTAAGGCATCTACCAGCTGCCACTGCTGCGCTCAATCAACCTGCTTTACAGAATCAACAGTTGAGCTTCAGGAACGAGGCTGTGAGTCTGGCCTATGTCGATGACAGCTGTGTCCCGGAATCCATCAAATATAGACATCTTCCTTCTCTGAGAACTTCCTGAGGGTATATAGAATCAGGGATAAGACCTAATTATCACACGCACAGTATGCACATAAAATATATGAGCTCCTGTCATATTTTTATCTCTGCTTAATCTCTTGCTAAATTCCCAGTTATTGCCCTGACAGGTTTGTTATAAAGCCAATAAAAGGGGAAACAAGCCTGTGCTGTAATGTAGCTGTGTCTGGCATCAAAGCAAGGTATGGATCATACCTTGTTTTAAAAGTTCCAACAAGGTGGAATTGTGCCTTGCTCTGAGAAACTTCAGAGACAACTCTATGATATAGTTTAATACAAGAATCAATGGACCTGGATCGGCAAGATGGCACAGAGGGTAAAGGCACTTCCTGCCAAGTCCAACAATGAGTTCCAACCCAAACTGATGGAAGGAGGGAACCAGTTCTCACAAGCGGCCTCTGACTTCCACATGGGCACAGTGGCACACCTTCCCCACCCCCACCCCCAATATAAGTAAGTGCAATTAAGACAAAAGAATCAAGGAAACTGTCCCCACCCCTTGACTGACTGAAAAAACCTTCTGGACTAGGCAGTTAGCTGCCTCGGGAGACAGAAGAAACCGAAGAGGTTATACATGAAGCTCTGGCCATTGTGGAATATTCCTTTACACTGTGTGAAGATGTGTCACTGTGACTGACTTAACAAAGAGTTGAATGGCCATTAGCTAGGCAGGAAGAGGTTAGGTGGGACTTCTGGGGACAGACAGATCTAGGAATAAGAAAGGGGGGGGTCGCCAGTCAGATGGAGAGGAAGCAGGATGGGCAATCAGAGTGATGGTAACTGAACCATGTAAAGAACATAGATTAAAATGTGGGTTAAAATAATGGCTAATTTAAATTATAAGAACTAGTTAGGGGGCTAGAGAGATGGCTCAGCAGTTAAAAGCACCGACTGCTTTTCTCGAGGACTCAGGTTCAATTCCCAGTATCTACACGGCAGCTCACAACTGTAACTCCAAGATCTGCACCCTCACACAGACAAGTCGGCAAAATACCAATGTAAATGAAATAAAAGTAAATAAATTATTGAAAAAGAGAACCAGTTAGGAACAAGCCTAAAATAAGGCTGAGCTTTCATAATTAATAAGTCTCCGTGCCGTCTTTTGTGAGCTGGTGACCCAAAGAAAGATCCGTCTACGGATCATAGTTTGCTTTTACCTCCTCCCACTTCCTGCATCTCCTTGGTCTTAGCAAGTACAGCCAATGGTTCCAGGGGCAAAGGTCAGCGGCACCTCGAAAACATGTTTATTGCAGCAATGTATCAAGCAAGCAGAGTAGCTGGCAATCAGTCTGCCTCACAGAAACAGCCTGCAGATTCCACTACTAGCCCCAAGGGAAGTGTAGCAAATTTAGATCCCGCATGAAGTGTTAGAAGAAAGAAAAATAACAACACTAATTTTCGCCATTTTCTCACTGGCCAAGTGGGTCTCATACTACTAAGCTCAGTACGAGGATGAAGCAGGAGAATTTATCTTTTTATGCTCCAACGCTTGTCGGGTGTTGGTATGTCTCCTACCCAGTGTTATTCTTTAATACACAGATTTCTGTAATAATCTAACACCACATCTATCACTGGGTAGAATTACAAAGCATATATTTTATTACATTACACGAGAGGATTCCCTTGGGACTGACTTTTGCATACGTGTTTGAGCAAATGCCGGTGAATACAGGTATCCATCTAGAAAAGTGCTTATAAAATGCCCAGTAATCAGAGGTTTCAGTTGCCGGGAAGGAGCTTCTGAAGTATCGTGTAGGGTTACTAGTCATGCTTTTAACATCTCTTTCTTCCTTTCTTCTTTTGTTTTTTAAAGAGTGAGGTTGCTGCAGAATGCTGGCCGGTGAGCATAGGCAACCTCGTTGTTAATATCTGAATCATTGGCGGTAGAGTAACAACTAGAGATCTCAGCAAGAGTGGACCTGTTCTCATTCGTCCATAGGAGGCAGGGGGAGGGGCATCAAAGACTTCCCGGAGTCCAGCCATGCCCCGCCTCCTGAGTAGCAGCAACCCCCCTCCAAGTAACCGCTCAGCTGCCCATGGTTTCAGGGAGCGCTACAGTGGACAGGGTGGGGGTAAATAGTTAACCAAAGGGGCCTCTGTCTTTGTAGCTTTCGAGTGGGTGTCACCCATGTTTGTTTGGGACTTCTGGTGACAGAGGTGTTTTAGGGTTGTCTATGTTCCATTATGTAAGCCCTATATACTCAACGGGTTGTCTATGTTCCATTATGTAAGCCCTATATACTCAACGGTTCCCAAAGCCAGACTCAGTGGAATCATTTCTTTGGTCTGTTGCTGATACCCCAATAGCGGGGACTATACTCCAGGAAACTGTCCCTCCACAGAGGCTAAGGGCAGTCCGAACTGTTTGAAAAGATGTTAACGATTCCCTTACCTTCAGTAGATGTCTGAAGCAAAAGTCAGAAGAACTGAAAGGTTTCCTAGTGGGACCCAGACAACTTCATGCTCTTCCTAGAAAAACCTGAAGCCTTGAAACACGGTTAGAGGATGTAGAACTCGCACCTGCATCACCATTTGCCTCTGCACCCGGGAGTGTCCTGGCTTTGGCTCAACAAGGACAGGGAAACCCTTTCAATGTCCTGTCCCAGAGATGGTGTCACTTTAACTCAGTCACGTGGTACTGAAGATACAAAAAGCATTCCGCCGGGCGGTGGTGGCACACACCTTTAATCGCAGTACTAGGGAGGCAGAAACAGGCAGATCTCTGTGAGTTCAAGGCCAGCCTGGTCTACAAGAGCTATTTATAGGACAGGCTTCAAAGCTACAGAGAAATCCTGTCTTGAAAAACAAAGAAAAGAAAAGCAGCATTCCCCAGCCTGATCTCCACAAGCAATAATCAGCCGCTTCCACAAGCATCACTACTGCTCTGCTCTGCCTTCTGAGGAAGAAGAGGGATAGAATGATCCCATCCAGGGGGGGGAAGAGTACTGAAAGAGACTACTGGAAAGTGTGTGTATGTGTGTGTGTGTGTGGGGGGGGTGTCAGATAAAAACCTGGTGCAAGGGAATCCCCCAAGAATCTATTAAGACGATCCCAGCTTAGACTCCTAGGAAGAACAAATTTGTAACCTGAGCGGGCCATCTCCTGTGACCAGATTGGCGGCTAGTCCAATTGTTATCAGAGAGGCCTCATCCAGCAAGAGATGGAAACAGACGCAGACCCACAGCCAAACAATAGGTGGAGTTCAGGGATCCTGCAGAAGAGGGGGAGAAAGGATTGTAGGAGCCAGAGAGGTCAAGGACACAACAAGAAAACCTACAGAATCAACAAACCTGGGCTCACAGAGGCTCACAGAGACTGAACCGACAGCCAGAGAGCCTACATGGGACTGAACAGGCCATCTACATATATGTTACAGTTGTATAGCTTGGGTTCTTTTGTGGGACTTCTAATCTTGCCCAGTCTTAATACCCAGGAGGTATTGCTTAGTCTTACAGCAACTTGATATGCCACGTTTTGTTGATACTCATGGGAGATCTGGCCTTTCCCAAATGGAAACGGAGGTGGAGTGGATTGGGGGCTGGGGATGTGGACGGGCCGGGGGAGGGACTAGAGTAGAGGAGGGAGGCTAAACTACGACAGGCTATAAAACAAACAAACAAACAAATAAGCAAATAAACAAATAAGTACATTTATTAAAAAGAAATACCTAAAACAATAACAACAACAGTGACCCACGGAAAGGAAACCAGTAGACAAACCCCCAAGGATTCGCCCATGGAACCATACTTCCTTACCAGAGTTAGGAACCAGATGATGACTGGAGTACAGCCTGATAAGGACCTGGCATTTGCCTCATAGGCACCCTGGTGGTCGCATGGAAAGATGGCAGGAGGAGGAGTAAAAAGCTTGTAAAGATACTCTGCTTTCAAACGGCCAGGTATGAAGGAGGAGACAAATCTTTCTGCTGTGGACATACTGGGCGAAACAACTGCTCTCGAACATAAACAGGCCAGAGACGAACAGACTTGAGTGTGCTAGCAAGTGAAACAGGCTGCCAGATGTCCGGAAGAACAAACCTGAACCAGAACAATGGCTCAGAGACAGTTAAGTGATCTGTGACCCAGATTCAGGGTCATAGTCACATGCGACAAATTATAGCGTCATGAATGCTTAGTTTTAGTTTATTTTTGGCAAAAGGCAGTCAAGTTCCAAGGGTCATTAGAGAACCACCTGAAATACGTCCTTAGGGAAAGGTGCTGCACAATGTCCTACTTGATGTTCTGGGTCAGCGGATTAACTCCACAGCCTTTCCGGGTGTGGACCAGCTCTGCGGTGATGACCGGACACAGCAGAACTGAGTTGTGACACAGTCATTCCTTCACTGCTCACTTTTGCTTCAAGTGTCTAGGAACGGTCAGGGTTAGATGTGGGAAATTTCCAGTGAATGGCAGGGACCAGCACCTTCACAATGGCCACGGGGTCAAAACAACGAAGCAGCACAATGCTCACACGCAGTTGTCAACTAGAAGAATAGCTAATGTCAGCGTGTATGATTAGTCGATAAGACGTCAAAGTAATAGGGGTTAAATTTTGGCTTAACTAAACTGGACCTCCTTAGGCAAATATTATTTCCAATGTCCAGTCCTTCACATATCTCAGGTAGGACTTCCAGTTCTTATTCCAAATGAGAATAACACCAGACTAACGTCACAACTGTAGTTAGTATTAACAAAATTAATAAAAATAGCCATTGTTTGCCTTCTGACCTCAAATATTTATATGCCATGTGTGTTTACATGGTTGATATTGACTATAGTCTTATTGAACAACGAACTCTATCACTATCACACTTTCATGATATCTGATATTTTGCAGAGTCATCCAAAGAGTCCCGAGCTATGTAGCCAGCACAAGACACCAAGCCCACTTGCTCTTCAGGTGACACAGGTGACACTTCTGGATAAAAGAACGAGGGAGAGTCATCTTCACACAGCCACAGGGTAAACGCAGTGTCTGAACACAGAATGCCCTCAGCAGGTACAGGTGAATTCAAAGGACCAACTTAGGGCTAACAGGATGGATCCGCAGCTGAAGCTGGGTGCTTGCTGCCAACCCCGACCATCTGAGCACTATCCACAGAGCCCAGCGTGTGGCCAACTGACTGCAGCAAGTTGTTCTTTCAACTTGGGTTTTATTGCTGTGAAGAGACACCATGGCCAAGGCAACTCTATTTATTTATTTATTTATTTATTTATTTATTTATTTATTTATTATTTCTTTTTTGGATTTTCGAGACAGGGTTTCTCTGTAGTTTTTGGTGCCTATCCTGGAACTAGTTCTTGTAGACCAGGCTGGCCTCGAACTCACAAAGATCCTCTTGCCTCTGCCTCCCGAGTGCTAGGATTAAAGGCATGTGCCACCACCGCCCGGCGGCGACTCTTTTTATTTATCTATTTTTTTTATTTATTTTTCTTTGGTTTTCGATACAGGATATGTGTGTGTGTGTGTGTGTGTGTGTGTGTGTGTGTGTGCGCGCGCGTGCACACCCGCATGCACACACGCAACCTTGATTGTCTTGGAACTAGCTCTGTGGACCAAGCTGGCCTCAAACTCACAGAGATCCATCTGCCTTTGTCTTCTGAGTGCTGGGATTAAAGGTGTGTGCCACCACCGCTTGGCCAAGACAACTCTTATAAAGGAAAACATTTAATTGGGGCTGACTTACAGGTTCAGAGGTTTAGTCCAGTATCATCATGGTGGGAAGCATGCTGGCATGCAGGCAGACACGGTGCCGGACTGGTAGCTGAGAGTTCTACATCTGGATCCAAAGGCCGTACGAAGAGGCAGTGAACCTTGAAACCTGGCTTGAGCATTTGAAACCTCAAAGTCCACCCCCTCAGTGATACATTTCCTCCAACAAGGCCACACCTCCTAATATGTCACTCCCTGTGAGCCTATGGGGGCCATTTTCATTCAAATCACCACACAGGCACAGATACAAAATAAATGTAAAAAAAAAAGAAAAATTATAATTTGTGCCAAAGATCAGGACCAACAAGCACATCAGTTAAATCACATACAAGAACAGCACACACGTTATGACTCCGTTCCATGGAGCTATTTTCGGTTAACTCTCAAGTTTTCAGTTAGGCATCGTCATGGCGTGGTGAAAACTCTAGGCAGTGAACTAGGAGAGCTGGGCTGGAGAAGCACGCACACACGTCCTCAGCACTGCTGGCATCTGGTTGGGATCTAAAGCGTATGTTACAATGTTCATTTCGGTAAAGCAGGATGGGTGGAGTGCTCATTATTTTATGTTTGTATCACACATTTAGAGGTTTAGAAACTGAGTGTTGCAGGTGCAACCGTGAGTCAAAGCACAAGGTGCCAGCTGCATTTGTTGTGACAGCAAAGTCACGACAAACCCCCTGCTTTATGAACGGCGTTTGGAGACCAAGGACTTCCATTTGCAGCTTTGATTTAAATTAAAAAAAAAAAAACTTAAATTAAAAAAAGTTTCCATAGTTAAGTGAAAAATATAAAGCACCACTTTTAGATAAATTCCTAATGCTTCCGTTTATCTGCTCTAATTTACAAGTACAATTATTTCTCACTTGTATTTAATTCAGCCATTTACAATGATTCCCAGATGGCATGGTTTCACCTCAAAAAAGCTAAATATCCTCTCATTTATAGTACCCACAGGAGACTATTCTTGAAGAACTTTGGTCTAATGAGTCAGAAAACTGCCTGGAAAGGCACTCAGTAGTGTGTGAATAGCCTGGAATATTGTGTAAGAAAATAGAATCCTGAGGTCATTCTGAAGCCAGCATCCTCCTGCAGCATCAATTATAACTTCTATCTTTGCAACTTTTCTATTGCTGTGAAGAGACACCATGACCAAGGCAGCTTATAAAAGAAAGCATTTAATTGGGGACTTGCTTACAGTTTCAGTTAGTCTCTGCCCATCATGGCAGGCAGCATGGCGGCGGGTAGGGTTTGTTCTGGACTGCTGCGGCCTGCGGGATTGAGACACAGAGGCTTCTTTTCAGGTGGAAGGACAGCAACCTTTATTTTGCCCAGCAACCTTTTATACCTCTACTCCTTCTGTGGAAACCCGCCAGCCAGAAAGAACACAAACATCCTTGTCAATTACAGACCACAAGGAAGTTCCCCTGCTGGCCAGGGGGAGTGAGGGCAGCTGGATCACAACACTGGACCAGTAGCTGAGAGCTCACATCTCATTCAAAGTTGGAGGCATAGAGAAAGAATAGGCTTGTTGTGGGCTTTTGAAACCTCAAAGCCTACCCCCAATGACACACTTCCTCCAACTAGAAACCAAACATTCCATTAAGTGAGACTATAGGGACCATTTTCATTCAAACCACACCTTCTTTGCAGGACTTGCGTTCTGGAAGACTAGGTAAATGAATCAATATGATGTCTGTATTGGGCAGGTCCTCTAGTGAACAGAACCGAGAAAATGCACGAACGTGTGTGCTAATACATTTGAATGGCTTATAACCAATAAAGACTAGGTAGTTCCCACAGTGGCTAGAGAGGGTGAGAACCGATTTCTCCTCAGGCTACAATGCCTGATGCTTCAGCACTCCCAAAATAGTGCTTAAGAACTAGATGAGTCCTGGGAAGTTGCTAGTCTTCAATCCACGTTGGGAATCCAAAGATGCTGCTATCTGAGGTCACTGAAGGATGGTAGCATCATCATCATCATCATCATCATCATCATCATCATCAGCAGCAGCAGCAGCAGCAGCAGCAGCAGCAGCAGCAGCAGCAGCAGCAGCAGCAGCAGCAACAGCCATACTCACCAGCAGAAGTGGAAGCAGGCAGGCAGTCTGTCCCTGCAGTCTCTTTGCAGCCGATGCTGGAAAGAGCTACCCAATCTGGGGTTGTCTTCCCCATGCCAATCTTCCTGGAAGTACCTCCCACACCTGCCTTCTCTTAGTTGTTCACATCAGCCAGCACAGTGCCCAGCTCTGGATGTTTGCTGTTCTAGAATGATCTAGTTTCTGAAAAAGCTGTGCATCATCTTTCCACAGCATGAACACTGTATTTAAACCCCCCAGATTTAAATCTTGTCTCTTTATTCATCTGTAGTGCTTTTTTTTTTTTACCCTTGGCAAACATTCAAAAAGCTATTGGCAATGTCACACAATCCAGTGGTTCATTTAATTTTAAACATGCCTCTAGCTCTATATTTCAGTCTTACTACTTGAAAGTGTTTCTGTGTATGTACACACCATGTGTGTACACGCATGTATGTACACATGTGGAGGGCAGAGACAACTTGTGGGAGTCTATGTTCTCCTCCCATAGGAATCCAGGGGATCAAACTAAAGTTGTCAGGCAGGCATCTTTACCCACTGAGCCATCTTGCTCGCCCCTGTAGTCATAGTTTACAAAACGGGAAGAGGAGGGTTTACTTTCAAAAGACAGCATTGGTGCACGCGCCCTCCGCCTCGTCCGCCGCTGCCGCCTCCTTCTTCTGCCGCTCCTGGTGCTGCCTGTGTGCTCCTTCAGTGCGGACCTGGTGCCTCTTTTGTGAAGCGGCAGCTGAGGAGACTCCGGCGTTCGCCATGGCCGACGAGAAACCCAAGGAAGGAGTCAAGACCGAGAACAACGACCATATTAATTTGAAGGTGGCGGGGCAGGATGGCTCTGTGGTGCAGTCTAAAATTAAGAGGCATACACCACTTAGTAAACTAATGAAAGCCTATTGTGAAAGACAGGGTTTGTCAATGAGGCAGATCAGATTCCGGTTTGATGGACAGCCAATCAATGAAACAGACACACCTGCACAGTTGGAAATGGAGGATGAAGATACGATTGACGGGTTCCAGCAACAGACAGGAGGTGTCTACTAAAAAGGGAACCTGCTACTTTACTCCAGAATTTTGTTATAGACCAAGAATACATTCGCAATTAGAAAGCCGCAATTTGGTCCCACCACATCCTGACTACTACAGTATAGTTTTCTCTATTCTTTCATTTCCCTGTCCCCATTTCTTTATTGTACATAAAGTAACTGGTGTATGTGCACAAGCATATTGCGCTTTTTTCTTTCTTTTCTTTTTTTTTTTCTTTTTTAAACGGCCAATGTTCTGTTTTGATTGACAGCAGATGGAGGTGGTCTGGGGGAAAGTACTGGTTCTGTGAAAATATCCCCCTGCTCCATTAGTGGCATGCTCGCTCATCAGCTCTTATCTTTATATTCCAGTAAGTTATTTTGCTCTCAATGTTTTAACAAAAGAACCCAACCACAAAATCCTTGCATACCTTGTTCGATTGGAGAATTTTAATGTTTTTCATTTATCATTGTAAAACCAAGGACAATTTTATAACTTTTTTGTACGTAGCTGTTACATGTAGGGCAATCTGTCTTTAAGTAGGGATAAATTACTCTTGAACAAAATGATCCTAGATAGTTTTCCCTTCAAGTCAAGTGTCTTGTTGTTTAAATAAACTTCTTGTTTAAAAAAAAAAAAAGACAGCATTAAAAATCTTTTACCTGTATTCCTAAATTTTGTATGGTTTTACTTTTAACCGTGTCCCTAGCTTTAGAGTAGCTTCACTGGCCAAAATATTTATTGGATTAAACATTAATGTAACTAGGAAGCATACTGATGGCTTCCAAATGGAACACATCTTAGCTTTTCTTCAAGGCCTAAAATGGATTTTTCTTTTACTAGTGGAAACGTGGCTGAAATGTCCGCATGCTCACTACAGGTGATGCTATGTCCAGACACAGGCGCAGCCTCACTGTGGATTGATTGCCACAGGATTCCTTTCCTCAGAGGTAAACTATAAAATTATGCAGCAGATTATATTGAGATTTGACTAATATGCTTTGATAATATTAACCATACATTTCAACACAAAAAAATTTCTCTTTTGAAGATACGATCTTTTATGGTGAATACAAATTAGAACGAGAGGCATTGGAACGTCCCATTCACTGGTTTGCTGTGCCAAGGCGAACACTTGAAATCCCAACTCCTCATTATCAACGACTGAATGAAGAAATGACTCGCTAGTAAAGTCACAAGAACTTTATTGCAGCAAACACTTTCATGGCATTTGAGAGAACTCAGAATTTCTGTGAAACAGGTTTGAAAGTTATACAATTAAATCAGCCAGAATAGTCTTTATTTAAAAAGAGAAAATCCAAACCACCAAAAAAATATGCTTAATGTAATAACAAAATATAAAAAGGAAAGCCATGATGGAATGAAAAGGGCAGCCTGCAATGAACGTGAGAAAGGCTGGCATCTGTCTGCCCAGTGTGCACTCTGCCATCACCACACACCCCAAACAGGCCGGATGGAATTCAGGTGACCCCGCAAGACCTACTTGGAGGTTGAAGGAAATTACTGATGAAGTGTTTAAATATTTTTATAAATAATAGTAACAAAAACATCCCACACTTTCAGTCTTGCTTCAGCCTGGGTCTTAATACTGTGTCAAATTCCCCTCTAGGTGGCTATGATTTTAGGCTTTCTTCTGAAGTCAGGCGCCCACTTTACCACATTAGAGGTGACCTACATGAAGCAGAAGGAAGGAAGTCAACATGATCACTGAAGTCCCTGACTTAGCTCATCCAGGGACACTGTGCTTTGGTATCCAACATTCTGAAGTGTCACTTTCTAAGAATGTTCCATCCCAGGGAGTTTCTTAGGTTAAGCTGGAGCAATTTCAGCTCTGCAGACACTTGCTGGGCCAGCTGTTTCCTTGTACTTGGCTTTGCCCTGATGAGAGCTGCCCCAGGGAAAGTCATGTCCTACCCGTATGCCCAGATCCTAAAAGAAATTATTATTTTCTGTGAAAAGACACAAGGACTAAGCAATCTATGGTTATTTCTCTATGTAGCCTTGGCTGGCCTGGAACTCACTATGAATGAAGATCAGGCTAGCCTTGAACTCACAGAGATCCTCTTGCCTGTCTCCAGAGGGCTGGGATTAAAGCTGTATACCACGACCCCAAGGCCTTGAAAGCTTTCTGGATAGAGAGGTTGCCTACCTACTGCAAACACAATCACCCCGAGGAAGGCACTGCCAGACTGAGTTTGCCCTCAGCTCCTCACAGCTCATCAGAGGTGACGTTCACTTTGGGAAGGTCACATTCCTTACTGGTTTGACAGTTCTGAAGAATCTCCTTGTAGTAGCTCTTCAGATCCTCATAAAAAGCAACGGTTTCCTGCGAGTGAGCCAAAGGTAACACCTTTTCGTTCAGCAGCATCTGTACTTGGAATTCTTCTTGTGGGGTCTTTGCGTTTTCACAGTGGTAAAGCACAAATATCAGGTTTGAGGCATAAGGTACGATACGGCCACTTCGGAACTTGCGATGGTCCTGCTCCTTAAAATTATACGCTGTGAGGGGCTCCTTGTCTTTGAAGTAGCCCATGAGTGAGAGCAGAGGCAGGAGGGTCTCTGCGTGACCAAACTGGAGGATGACTGGAGAAGAAACTGGCTGAGACCTTAAATAAGAAATTGAAGGGAAAACATATACTCATGTCAAAAAACATAATAGTTATACTTAATGATACCTCATTTTCTCATTTGAAAATGTAATCTCATCTTTATTTTTATTATTATTACACTTAGTGTATAAGTTAAGGGAGGCTCACTAACGCTATGGAATATTCCTTTACACTGTGTGAACATATATTTAATAAAGAACCTGAATGGCCAATTGCTGAGTAGAATATGGTTAGGCAGGAGAGTCGGAGTAGGGAATGCTGGGAGGCGGAGGGTCAGAGTCTGGAGTTGACAGTCAGACACAGGGGGAGGAGATGAGTGCATCATGCTAAAAAAGGTACTGACACGTGACAGAGTGTAAAAAAGGAACGGGCTAACTTAAAACGGAAGAGCTAGTTAGTCATAAGCCTGATCTATTGGCTGAGTATAAGTAATATAAGTGTGTTTGTTTGAGAGCGGCTGCAGGACAGGAAATCCCCACCTACACACTATTGCCGTAGCATGGAGGTCAGAGGACAAATGTCAGGAGTTGGTCCTCTCCTTCCACTATGTGGGTCTGTACACAGAACTTGATCGATGGTCAGGCTTGGCAGTCATCTTGATGACTCCTAGTTAAAAAGTTCTTTATATACATAACTCAAGCATATGGCTGAAATTCTGTGGGAGAACTGAACTATTTTTACAGAAAACGTCAAGTTCTAGGAATGAGGATATCCGGAGTGCTGCATCCCTACCTGAAGACGAACACAGGACCATTCTGTTGAGAAGACCCTCAAGTGCCCACTGCAGCAGTGGTCTGCCTTTCTGTGTGGTGAGGGCTGAGCAGGTCCCCGGGAAGACTGCTCTATGGCGCACCCCATGAAAGAATCCACTCAAAGTGCTGTCTCTTTCCACATGTTCTTTCTCTCAGTACGTAATTGTTCATTTGTGTGTGTGCACCTTTGCACACACAGAGAGACCAGAAGAAGGTGCTGAGTGCTAGCCTCTGTCATTTTCTTTTAAGACTGGAGGTCTTTCCCCAATGGTTGCCTTTTTTGTGGGGGGGGGGGTGAGGCCAGAGTTCAGCAGGCCCCAGTAATTCTGTCCCCAGAGCTGAGGGAACAGGCATTTGTGAGGATAAATACAGAACAGGCATGTGTTGGGCGGAGAGACCAAAAGGGCTGAGCATAAACTGTGAATTTAAGGCCCTTAAACATATCTAAACCTCAGAAAAATTAAATCTAGGTTGTGATCCATTTGAACTAGAGTTTGAACATAAGAACACATCTATCACTGAGCTTGCTATAATCCCAGTCTGACCCAAATTTGAAAACTGAAGATTCTTTATGCTTAAATTTTAAAAAGTGCCTCATTTTTTCTTCTATCTCCCTTGCTATCAACAACGTTGTAAAATCAAGTTTTCAGAAGAATGTTAAGGAAAATGGTGCTGTAAAATGTCACTGTGGGGCCAGAAAGGAGAAGTTTAGAGCACAGGCTACTCTCGCAGATGCCCAAGGCGGGCTCCCAACATCATATAAGACAGCTCACAATTGCCTGTAACTCCAGCTCCAGGGGATTGGATGCTCTCTTCTGGCCTTTGCTAGTACCTACATGCATGTGTGCACGTGCACACATAAATAAAAATTAAAGATAACTTTTTAAAAACACTGAATTTTCAAAAGGTATATTGAGTATTTTATGTATAATCAAACTGTTTATATATTAGATTCATAAGGAAGCCATGCAAACCACAAATAAATTACTGTCTTCTGGCATTTGATTGAATTTAAAAATAACTTATTTTTTCCTATAAATTAGTATTTACAGAAGAATTACTTATGAAATTATTTTACAAATATATTTTATGAATAGATAAAATTTATAATATTTATAAAATAAATTATTCTAGATGGCGGGGCTGGATACATGGTTCAGGTGTTTAGAACACTGACTGCTTATTCTTCCAGAGGGTCTGGGTTCTACTTCCAGCACCCACACGATGGCTCGCAACCACCTGAAACCCAGTTCCCCCCTTCTGGCTCCATGGGCACTGCACATATGCAGTGTACATACACACATGCAAGCAAAACCTACACATAAATAAAAATAAATAACAATTTAAATTTAAAACAATTTACAACAGGAAAGAAAGTGCTCATTTTAATAAATGCCACCAGAGCATGATCTGATGCAGAACACTCTCTGCTGTAAAAGTCTGCAATATATAAAAACAGAACTCTAAGGCTCTGGCTAATATGCCGGTACCATAAAACAAAAATAATTATGATTATAGCTAAATGTAAAATGTTTTTAATCCCTCAATAACAGTCTAAAAAACTAAATGAGAATCATTAAAAGCAGTCAAAACATGGTTTCCAAATGTGTCTATAGGAAATAACTAATAGTTTATGCATTTTAAAGTAATCAAGTAAAGATATTTTAAGTTTATAAAATAATGTCAAATAAAATAAGAGGAATGAGCATGATTTCATGTTTGATGTTTTCTCAACCTTTACTGCAGATCAAAGCATCCAGTATGAAGCAGATGTTCTTGTAACGAAGAAAGAGGGTACAAGGTGGAGCTGCTCATATTAAAATAAAAGGTCCCAAATAAAACAGCCACGTTCATTTTTCAAGATGTCATAAGGAACAGCCTTTTCAAAGGTCCACTGGGCGAATTTGCTGGGTGTGGCAGAAGCATCACCCCATGCCGGGCACCTCACTCACCGCTCACGTGGGTTGGGGTGAGAGAAAGGCAGGTAAGATAACAGGAGGAAATGGATTTCTGGCTCTCACAGACAGTTGCATCTAACTTGGTACATTCTTCTGTCTGAGGAGGAACTTGCTAAGGATCAGTGTGTGGAGAGCCCCATGTACCTACTGCTTCCTGCCTGATAACTGAGCAAGTGCAGCAGCTGGCTTGCATTGCGAAGGCAGGAATACACTTGTATTTGCTGTACACAGGAACACACTGGAATTCACTGTTTAGACCAGTCCAGCCTCAGACTCACAGAGATTTGCCTGCTCCTACCTGTCAAGTGCTAGGATTAAAGAAAGGCATTGACTACTACATAGGCCATAAAGTTACATATTTAAAAAGATTAGTTTCCTTCAGGTAGAATGTACCTGAAAATTAAAAATAAACTCGTGGCTTGCTACTCTGGCTCTGGATGCAAGTTCAAAATCAAGAGTACATTTACAACTAAGAATACAGAATGCTTTTCTTCATTTATATATAAAAAAAAGGTTGTGGCTGTACATAATCTGATTTCTACTTTGTTGTTTAAAACTCAGCTGGTAAAAATATCAATTAGATAAACATAGACTTTCATGGAAACATCTATGTCAAAAAGGGAATGTGCCCCTGAAAGGGTTAATATAGTCCTTAAACAGCTGCCCACGCTTACATTTCCCTACCCTTTTATAAGACCTAAATGTCTATTACTTAAATGTCTGGGAGGGGGTAGATTTAAGTAATATAAGCACTCAGTGGGGAAAAAATATTGTGTTTCTCTTCTAAATTACACCTGAGTACGAAATGTGTGTAGGGGGGAGGGTGTGTAAAGGATCCTCACTATGGGAGGCTGACTGAGTTGTGGGAGTTTTGCACATGCATATATAAAAGATTTTTTTCATGTGTTCATACTGTGCTGTGCTCATTTTCACATCCCATCCCCCTCCTAACTCCCTCTGAAGTCTTCCTTCCCAACAATCAATCTCTCTCTCTCTCTCTCTCTCTCTCTCTCTCTCTCTCTCTCTCTCTCTCTCTCTCTTTCTGTTTGCTTTGTTTTCATGACCACTGAGTTGCACTAAGACCTCTGGCATGAGCATGGTGAGGGGCTGTTTACTAGAGCACCAGCAACTCAACAGTGGCTAAGCCCTTCCCCATCAACCTTTAACTGCCAACAGCTTCCAGGGAGAGATGGGGCTTCGGGAGCGCCTCCCCACACAGGGGCTTTGAGCAGCTCCTGTTACAAGAGTATATAAACTGATTTTTATGAGAAGCCATTAAAAGTATGCACATAGTTTTTATAAATGTTTTTAAAGGGAGGATTTCTTTTGGCTTAAGTTTCAGAGGGTTAGTCATTGCCATTCACCAGAAGAGGCAACTGCACAGAACCCTGTGGCAGCAGGGCCTGGCTGAGTAGAACTGTTCGCTTCACAGCCAATCAGGAAGAGATTGGGTAAATCAGTAACTCCTATGAGGAAGCAATTAAGGTTCATTTCTAGGGACATGCTGCCATTGCTCTGAGCACTAAACTAAATAGCAAACCTCAGGGAGTTCAATTTAGTTCTAAGCCATCTCCTGGGAACAGGTTTGCTCTGATTCAGACAGGCTAACTCCATGAAAGCATCAGTCACTGGTTTCTGCCTCTGATGTATCCCAAGGATAGCATGGAAGGTGTCTGGATTTATTTCTGGCCTTCTCTGAGTCAGAGCTCCAGAGCTAGTCTATGATGGAGCCCAGATACTAGCAACACAAATGGGAGCAAATGTGCCTGAGTCTGAATGGAGAAAATGTGCTCTCTCTCTCTCTCTCTCTCTCTCTCTCTCTCTCTCTCTCTCTCTCTCTCTCTCTCACACACACACACACACAAAGGGGCTTGTTGGGAAGAAAGTTTGTGGGTTTGTGGGCAAGGGAAGGGACCAGAGGGTCATGCAATGAATACGCTGAAGACAGATCATGGACATGCAGGGACTGTAATTCAGGTTGCTTGTGTGACCATGGGCATGGGATTGCGGCATTAGTTATAGGGGCACAGGTGACTTCCCATGGCTACACCAATGAAGAAGAATGTCCTGCTGTCCCCCAGCAGTCACTAGCTGACCAGAGCTCCTCAGCTACAGGTGGAATCTCATACTCTAGTTTGTGACATGGGATTGCTCACTGAACCTGCAACTCCCCAGATGGGCTACACTGGCTGGCCTGGAATCTACCTGTCTCTGCCTCCCAGTGTAAGGGTTACAGAAGTGTGCTGCCATGTCCTGCTATTTACATGGGTGCTGGGGACTCCAATGCAGATCTTCATGTTTGCACAGCAAACAGTTTACTTGTTAAGCCACCTCCCTAGCTCCTAAGCAAATCTAACAAACCAGATCTCAGAAATAAAAAGTTCAGTGTAGTCAATGAATTACCTTATGTTACCCAGGAAGAATATGGTTCTGAAAATTACTCCCTTATTTTACTTATATAAATCTGCGAGATTTTAAATCTTCAACCAAAACCAAAATTAAATCCAAAGTCTAAAATTGCATTAAGAAATGAGTAAATGCCTGAAGTAATTTGAAATACTCGAAAAGAAAAACTAATAATTGCATGTTTCCCCCCAAATGTACTCAGCTAAATCTTTCTAAGCTCTTAATTTATGTTTCACACGCAACTGGTATTACACAAACTTTGTTTCCAAATATGATCTAGGAATATCAGGTGGAGCTTTGGGCAAATCTCACCACTTGCACACTTATGTAAGAACACAAACAAGCAGCTGAAACTGCCAGGCTTATAAGAAGTTTTGAGATGAAAATAAATTTTGTTTACAAGTCTTCTTACAGATTTAACCACAGTAAGTCTCTGGAGAAGTATGTATTTGACAATGTAAGCCTAGAACTAAAATGACGTATTTTTTTCTTAAGCAAAACCATGTGGAAATTAAGCTCACAAGATAGAGAGGAATAAAAGCTATTATCCTCCCTACTAATATTAGGGCGTGGGGAGAATGATATGAAACAGTAGTGTTTAGACAGACAATGGAGTAAGAGAGAAAGGAGGCAAATGAGCTGACCCCACCAACTGCCCTGGCTGACTTCCTAGAGCTTGCAGGCTGTGGTGGAGGGCGGAGGAGCACACACAGCAGGGCAGGCTGTGGTGGAGGAGCACACAGCAGTACAGGCTGTGGAGGAGGACGGAGGAGCACACACAGCAGAACAGGCTGTGGAGG
>NC_022015.1:61426246-61429534 GCF_000317375.1 Microtus ochrogaster | reverse complement strand
GTGGAGGAGGGAGGAGCACACAGCAGAACAGGCTGTGGTGGAGGGTGGAGGAGCACACACAGCAGGGCAGGCTGTGTGGAGGAGGGAGGAGCACAAATGAGCAATCCTGAGGTGAGCGGGAATCTATTAAGGAAGCCCTGGCTGGGACTCATGGAGCAGATCCCAGAGAGGAGAAATAACAGGCAAGGAAGCTCGGGAGTCCAGATGGGGCTGCTCAAATGTCAGCAATTGTCACACACACGGAGTCATACATCCAAATTTGAAGGAAACGATTGGCAAAAAATATTGCGTAAGCTGACAAGGCAAACTGGTAAAACCTCAAATCCATAGGAAAGAGATGTCTCCCTGCTGGGACAACAGATCATCAAGAGGCATCAACAGAGACCAAAAGAGGGCCGGAGAGATGGCTCACAGTTCAGAGTATTTGTTGTTCTTCCAAAGTACCTGAGTTCTGTTCCCAACACCCATGCTGAGTAGCTCACAATGCATATAATTCCAGATCCAAGGGATCTAACACCCTCTTCTGCCATGTGCAGGAACCTGCACACACACACACACACACACACACACACACACACACAACTAAAAATAAAATAAATCTTAAAAGAGAGTGTGCTAAAGATTTAGTGAGTATAAACAGCAGTAGAGGAAGACATAACATTGGGGTCTGACCTCTACACACATGCATACATCTGGGCATACATACAGACATGTACTTACACTCCTACTACACACAGATACATACAAGATAATCACATGTGTTTTAAAATCTAGGAGAAAAGGGATATTAGTTTAAATTGAAGTTAGCTGCAATAAAGTTAAAGAAAATGTAAAGAACTGGAAAGTATAAAAAATGTATATTGGAAGGTTTAAACATCTGCAGAGATGGCTCAGAGGGAAGAGGCCGTCAAATCTCAACCTGAGTTTCACACCTGGAATCTACAGGGTAGAAGAGAACAGACTCCCTCAAGTTACCTCTGAACTCCACACACATGCTGTGACACACACTCACGTAAACACACACATGCACGAGCATAGGTAAGTAAATAAATGTAATTTTAAAAACCCACAAAGCAGCCGGGCGGTGGTGGCGCACGCCTTTAATCCCAGCACTCGGGAGGCAGAGGCAGGCGGATCTCTGTGAGTTCGAGACCAGCCTGGTCTACAAGAGCTAGTTCCAGGACAGGCTCCAAAATCACAGAGAAACCCTGTCTCGAAAAACCAAAAAACACCCACAAAGCAATGACTAGATATAGAACACAAGGAAAATGGATTCCATAATGACACAGTATTATCAGTTAGATGTCTAGGAGGCTGGTTTGGCACTAAACTAAGTAGTACAGAAGAAAATGCAGCACTGTAGAAATGCCTCTGTCTATATCACATTCTACATCACACACACATATAGCACCAACTATCCAAGGCATTGAGATAGTGAAGACAGAACAGTATGCTGAAAATGTCTTAAGACTCACACAGAATAATGAGAGCTTGCCTACCCAAGAGAGAGAGAGAGAGAGAGAGAGAGAGAGAGAGAGAGAGAGAGAGAGAGAGAGAGATATGAGCCCCCCAAAACAGTTAGACATATGAATCTGAACTTAGGGAATAGCCATGCTGTTTACATAAACTCCCCTTATTTAGCCCATCTTCTTTCAATACCTAGCACTAAAAAGATCATGGCCCCAGGGTTACAGCCCATGCATGGACTTTACAAAACAACCTACAATCTGAACACATTCCTAAGAACTTTAAGAGACTATACCCCCACCCTGCTTTAAATGAGTAAACTGACAAAAACAGTACAAATTTATTGTGCCCCTATACAAGGGAATCATAGCACAGTGGTTTCAACGCTACCATCTAACGTTAAAAGAAAGAATTACACAACCTAAAAAAAACCCTATTAATTATAAAATCTGAAATACCCAAGGCATAAGAGTAATGTTTATCTTTTTATATTACTACTGAGTAGATACTTTGGGTGGATTTGCTCAGTTACATGATGTTTAATGTCAGAAACTGCCAATGTTCTCTAAAAAGGGTATAATATTTTACACTTGTACATCAGTCACGAATGAAGTTGATCCTCTTATTTTCCCCAGTTTAAGGGTCACTGTGGTATTGATATCCATGATGATGGATGATGGAAAATGCTGGTGAATATTTTCTCATATACATACTTCCCATACATATATTGTCTTTAATTAAATCTGTTTATATCTTTTGCTCTTCCTTATTATTAGGAAGGGGGGGATAATGGGCATTCAGCCCAGGACTTGTATTTATTAAGTACAGACTGCACACCATATCTGTAATCCCTTTTATACCTTTTTAAAAAAACAGATAATTTTCTTATTAAGTAAGATGTAATTCTCTATATATCTGGATTCAAATTATTATATACATATAAGTTTTACAAATACTTTCTATTTCCCAAACAGTAACTTTGAGAAGAATAGTTTAAAATGTGATAAACCTATTTTGTGAATTTTTATTAATGGATCATGGTTTGGGTGTTACGTAAGAAAGCCTCACTTAATCCAAGATCATGAATGTTTTCTCCTGAGAGTTCAATCTTCCATAATTAGGTCATTGCTCTTATTCTCTCTTTCGGAAGTTTATGGTTTTAGACTGTACATTAAAATCTATGACTTATTTGTACGATGAAGGGTCTAAGTGTCTTATCTCTTTAGCACAGACATCTAGCTGTCCCAGCATCATCTGTTAAAGTGATGTCCTTTCCCGTAGTATTCCTTGGCATTTTCTGTTGAAAAGCAATTTAACACGCATAGATGTTTTTCAGTATGCGTGGGGAACTGGCTCCTCCATGGTGTAATATTTACATATGACCTGTATTTATCGTGCCATACACTTTATCGCTAGATTATTTCTAACGGCTATGTAAAGATTCATATTCAATATTATTCAAAGAATAATGAAGAATAAAAAAATCTATATATATTCAGTACCCATGTGAATTTACACATAATTGACTAAACACTGAGGTGGGGAAGCCATGGATATAGATGGCCTACTAAATATGAGTTTATTCCATGATGTTACTATATCCCTTGATTTATCTATGACTAGATTATATCTGAGGGTTTCCTTTTGAGGCAGGGTTTTGTTATGTAACCCAGGATGATCCTCCAACCCATAATCCTGCCTCAGCCTCCAAAGTGCTGGGATTCTAGGTACATACCAACACACCAGCACACCAAAACACACCAGCACATCAGGAGCACACCAGAACACCAGGTACATATCATCACACCAGATGCACACCAG
>NC_022015.1:61387790-61426061 GCF_000317375.1 Microtus ochrogaster | reverse complement strand
AGCACACCAGAACACCAGGTACATATCAGCACACAGGTGCATACCAGTACATATCATCACACCAGGTGCACACCAGTACATCAGGAGCACACCAGCACACTAAGTACATACCAGAACACCACGAGCACACTAGTACAGCAGGAGCACACCAGCACGCTAGGTGCACACCAGCATACCAGGTGCACTCCAGCACACAGGTTTTCTGTAGGTTCTGACAGAAATATGACAAATCTTTTTGCTCTTTTCAAAATTATTTTTATTTCTATAGCTCTTTTAAAGTCCTGTGTAAATTTGGAACTTCTCAATTTCCACAAAGAAACTTGTGGGATTTTGATAAAAATTCTACACAACCATAGCCCGGTGTGGTGGTCCATGCCTTTAATCACAGCACTTTGGAGGCAGTTCAAGATCAAGATTTGTGAGTTCAAGATCAGCCTGGTCTACATAGTGAGTTCCAGGACAGCCAGAGCTACATAATAGGGAGACCTTGTCTCAAAAAGAAACGAGAACAAAACAAACAAACAAAACCCAAAGAATTCTGCTCAACCAATAATTGGGTCTTGTCTCATTTATTTTAAAACACTACTGATAAAATTTTATTACTTAAGCTCTGAACTAGAATTAAATTATAATAGCAAGCTTTATAGAGTTATTTAAGAGCCTCTTGACGCAATTATAAATTTATTATCCCTTAACACTGGGCCAATGAACAATGACCAACCAGGAAAGGTCTGCTGTCTTATAAAGTGTAAGAGCTGTAAGCCATTCAGAAAATCAAACAGGAAAACGTTAACTCTTATCATAAGTATTATCTTTATTTGAAATCCCCATAGAAGCTTCTGGTTGAACCAGAGAGATGGCTCAGCTGGTAAAAGAACTTGCCGCCGTGGCTGATGACCCAAGGTTTATACCTGGGACCCACACGGTGGAAGAGAAAATCAACTCTTGCAAGTTGTCCCTTGACATCCACGCAATAAATAAATACACACATGCCATTTTTAAAAAAATGTTTCTGTCAGCAGAAACTAAGTAGTTAATCTAGCTGGCGGTTTTGTTTTTCTAGGGTTTTAGTCTTAACTCCTGTCAAATCCAAGAACATTTTATAAACCAGTACTGAGCCCATAAATAAAATACATTGGTATGAATAAAATGTCTTACTTTAACCCCTGTGAAACAGACTACCTCCAGGTTCTGTTGCCCCATTTTGACCAACATCTGTAGCTATGTATGTGTCAAGTGAGACAGGGTTGAGGGTCTATCAAATATTTCTATCATGAGCTTTAATTTTGTTTGCTTGCTTTTGGTGCTAAACACCTCACACTCAGCATGCACCTGAGCACCGAGCTACAACCTCAAGGTTGTAAGAACTTGTTTGCAAAAATAACTTTTTAAAGTATGAATGTTAACAAAAGCTTCTTTTCTTCAAATGAGAGATTCTCTTGTAAGGGAAAAGCATTTTGCATATTCATGTCGGAAGCTATTTTATAACAAACTACAAAGAACTCAAGTGCCACCAAGAAGTGAAGACAGCTAAAACTGCCATATACTCACAGCATGGACAACCTCACTGCAGGACATATGCAATTACAGAACTATCAGAAATGTAATGTTGAGAGGGGGAAAAATACATAGTTTGACTTCAACATGACTAGTATATTGATTGGGCAATATCAATTATCGTATATTCTTTTTAAAATATACACAAAAAAGTCATGCATTGTAAGACATTTTCCAGAAGTTTATAAACCGCTAGCTCTAAATGAACTCCACATTTTTAAAGACATTTTTACCTTTGCTTCTGCTCAACTGCTTTGTCCAGGTGTAAAAAGATATCCTGAAACAGGGTGCAGCTGGACCGGCTGTTAATGCTATAGCCATAGCTTCGTTTCCAATATTGCTTCAGATCATTTAAATATTCCAGTACCTAAACAGAAACATTTCAAAGGTAATTTCTAATACAGTTCCAGACATGTACCAGGTGTCCTGATTAATACTAACAGCTTTGAGAAGAGTTACACTAATTTCATCATAGAGCAAATGGCACAGTCTTAGCTTCTGCCAGCACATCGGCCGCCTCAGGCATCTAAGGACTGACCCCAGAGGTCCAGGACTCACAGCAACATCTGTGGTGCAACTGGAGTCGGGGTTAAAGGGAGACAAAGATCATCAGCTCTGGCCACTTTCTTCTGACTTTTAATCACAGTCAATATAAATTTTTGAGAATTTTAAGACAAGAAATCCTAGAGAAACTTGGCACTAGTCAAAGCTTAGGAGTAGAGTTAGGTCAGTATGCCGGACCCCAAACAAAACCCATCAAAGTCAGCAAAAGGAAGAAGCAACCACACATACAGACAGATTTCAACAGAATATGAACTAGGTAAAGATATAATAAATCTACTCAGGAATAAAATAATAGAATTAGGAATGAAAAGAGTAGCAAATTATCATTACAAAAAAAATCACCCCATGCTCACATTTAACATGTCATATAAAAAGCTGAAAAGTGCAGGTGCAAAAGAATTTAAGAGCAAAGTCTAATATAAGCTACCTGACTGGGAAAATTTGCATTAACAAATAACTAGAGTCAAGGTTCTAAAGAGAAGCTGAGTGTTTAAACGGTGAGGGGCAGGTTTACCAGAAGGCAGATCTGGATAATGCGAATGACTTTTATAGGAAATTCTTAAACACAGAAGGCGACCACAGAATAGGAAATGCAGGTGCATTTGTGACTGAAGAGGGTGCGGAGCTGTGAAAAAGGCAACGCTGTGGAGTGCAGCTGGTTCTGCACCACCTCTTCCGTAAAGCCTGCCCGGCCACTGCTAGCCGACTTCTTACCCATCCCGTGACCTCCGGAGAGCACACATTAATACCCTTCATTCCTTGTGCTTATCTTGTATCAGTATTTCAGCTCTAAGCAAATATCTCACATAAAACAGCCACTAAAACAAATTTATGCTAAATAACAGTACAAGGGCCCAGCATTTCATAAAGTCCTGTGTAACTAAAAATCTCCACAGTTCTCAGAACGGTGAAAATGTTTCTCCATTTAAAATCTTTTATACATTCATGTGATGTGTGTGCACGCGCGCACAGAAGCACACTTGATTGGGCAGGTATGCGTATGCCAAGAGTGGAATCAGAGGACACCGTGCAGGGTGGCTCTCTCCTCTACCACGTAGACTCCAGGAGCTCGAGCTCAGGCTGCCAGGTTCACCAGCCGAACCATCTCACCAAGCCATTCATTTTCAGTTTTCAAACATTTTAAGGGGGTATTACAAACACCAAAAAAAAAAAAAAAATACACCAGCAGCAGCAGCATAAGCCTATGTGTACCCCTCATTCAGCTTCACCAGTAATCAACATTTAGTCAATCCTGTTTCAACTACGCTCAAGTTGTCAATGGATTATCCTCAAGCAAATCCCTCATAGAACTTTATTTCATCTGTAAATACTTTACTAAATAATCCTACTGTATGGTATAGATGCTAAGTTTTAAGAAATAAAATTATCTTTAATCAAATCACTGAAAAAAACCACAGAACACTTAAAAGACATCCTTTTATATTTTTTCCTAGGAAAAATATATGCAGTACTCTGGTGATGAGACAGGGGTCAGCGGGCAGGTTATGGCCTCCTCTCAGAAAGCAGCGTGCACTTAAAGAGGCCCTGTCAGTCTTCACAAGGGAGTACATGGACAAAGCCATGCAGAACAAAATAGAACAGGCAGCTAAGTCAGTTATATCCTAAACGATTCAACAACTAGAGTAACCTGGGCAGATAAATTCAGTTAAATAAAATTTCTCTATTACCAAAATTCATCATTTATGTATTAACTGAAAATCGTATCAGTTATGATCTTCCCCTGGACCCAAGCAGTATGGAGATGCTTTGAGGCATGTGAATGGTGACCAGACATTTCTTTGTATTGATATTGGCAAAATTATCAATGGGGCTCTTTTCATTTTGAAAGTGTCCAGTTAAAGGAGAAATAAGGGAGAAGAAAGAAATCTGAAGGGAAGAGAGGTAGGGGAGCAAAAGTGGGCAATAGGGGGAAGAAAGATAAAATACTTTATGCTTTCTCTCATATAAAGAAAAAAAACTAGCTGTGGTGGGCAGAGAAGAAGGGGGAAATAGAGAAGGGCAGAAGCGGGGGAGAATAAGGTTATTATATGACACACATGTACATAGTCTAATTCATTATTTTGTAGCTAACTAAAAACACTAAAATATGAAATGGGACTGGGAAGATAGTATAGACTCAGGTCTGCGGGAAAACGTTCTCTCTGAGGACAACTGGCTTTATACTGGCCCTGCCAATTCTCCCAGCAGCAGGTATTTAATAGGTTTGGAGGCCATACAGAGGTTAATGGGGGATAAGCTAGCCATCCAGCACTGACTCAGAGCACAAAGGGGAAGAACAAACATGCATCCACGCTGGCACTCAGCACCTGACAGCAGCCATTCACTGAGAACCCGTCACTCCTCTCAACCTCCCATGGCACTGGTCAAGAACCATGGATGACCTTTGACCTGCTGCTGGCCACCTAAGTCTCCACAAACAAAATAAAGCGCCTTCATGTGCTTGAAATTTGCTGTTTGGCATATTTCTTTAGAATATAATAAACTTTGAAGCAATTCTCAATTCCCATATAAAACACTGTTTTATTTATGCACATAAGGGGTAACTAAGGTCCAGAAGTCTATAATCCTGGACAATCCAAAATATTCTCCTAATTCATCCTTTCTAGACCCCAGCACTCAAGAATCAAGCAAAATTTAGCTCCCTTAAAGTCCTCAGAGGTCTCTCTGTACTCCTTCAAAGTGCACCAGTCAGGTGACAAGAGGGGACAGGAAGACAGACAGAAACTGTGTGGCACCACTGCCACCACCAGGTGGAACCAGGGACCTCTTAGGCAAACAGGAGCTAAATTTCTCCTGAATGGGATGAATTCACGGGATGAACCAGGTCTGAGGGAAACAGTCCTTGCTGAGCAGAACTTGGTCTTGTATTAGTCCTACTACCTCTCCCAGAGTGGGTTTCTAATTGGAATGGGGAGGGAGAAAGACTTAGAAATCAAATTACTATAAAAAGAAGTTTTTCTGAGTTCTATGAACCCAAATAATTTCCTTCCTTAAGCCTCCATCCCTCCTGACCTAGGAAAATTGGGAGTTAGTTGCAGGCAGTTTATCGTACTTATTTTCTGGAACACTGCTTTGAGTAAACAACAAAAATTTCACTTGACTAAAAAACACGAGGAAGAGAACACAAACGGAACTTACCTTTGCGTCATCTACATCAAACACATCACACCAAGGAGAATGGACGCCTTTAATTGCCAGGTCAAATGAACAGGTGAAAAAAGCTACCTGAATTAAGTCTGGGGGAGAAAAACAGGTAGAATGTGGGTTATTCATTTCTCTAGTTTTTAAAGATCATATACCCATAGACTACTAGTGCACAGTTATATGCACAGCTGAAAAACTGTATTTCTGGAGAGGAGACTATCTGAGGACCAAGGCTTGACTGTGCACGCAAACGAACAACTGCAACAGCAGAGGAAACCTCGAGGAGGCATCGCTGCCCCGCGAGCCTAGGAAGCAGCCTGCAAAGGGCGACTTCTAAAGTTTCTAAGTTTGTTTCTAAGTGCATGCTTTGTAGCAGACCCAACAAAGGATTCATACATTGACTTATTAAATAGAACTCCACATTGATATCTTTAGAAGGGTAGAAAAAGGGAGCACAAGTTTCCAATGTTTTGTCCTCCTTGAATATTAGCAATGACAGCATATTTACTACCAGTTTTAAAAACCACAAAAAGCTCCTATTATAACTTTTAATACATAGAGACACGTAAAATGTGAGAGAGGACCCTAGAAGATTGAGAAGGAAAAACAGAACGAAGGGGCCGGAGAAAGATGAAGACTCCGAGCAGAGAAGGAGGAAAGGACAACCCCGTACTAGCAAGGTAATTAGATCCATTTTCCAAACTTAGCTGCCTAAGAAATGCCAGCAGATTTCAGAATCAGGAACCAGGAATATTTATACTGCTTTACTTTAGACATAAACGGTACTAAAGAAAGGGATACGTGAGTCAGGGCTTGGGCTATAAAAGGAGGCCTTGGCCAAGAGGAGTCAAACACGGGGTTCTCCAGTAAACAAGCAGGATCATCTAAAGCTGAAGAGTTCAGGGAACGAAGGCATGAGGGGCCAACGGTAGTGACTGCTACCGTTACTCTGAGTTTCGGTTTGTTTTACTGTGTTTTTCTTTCCCAAAGGAAAATGAGACCAAGATTAAGTAATTGATATTTTCCATACCAGTTCAGTTTAAAGAATTCCTGAGGTAATATATTTAAAACACACACACACACCCCACAACATTTTGGGGTTGGAAAGATGGATCAGCAGTTAAAAGCCCTAGCTGCTCTCAGAGAGGATCCAGGTTCTATTCCTAGCATTCACATGAATGGTCTGTAATCAGTTCCAGAGGATCTGATCCCCTCTTCTGGCCTCCATGGCACCACCAGGCAACACACGTGGTAGTCACACACCCACACATTTGCAGGCAAACACTCACACACATAAAATAAAATCTTAAGAAAGACTTTTATTTCTTTAGAACTATACATAAAAGCTATTGGAAACTTGGGCTTCTATAAGGTTTTAGAACCACAACACCTAATAAAGCACAGTGGCTTGTTAACGCTGTGTGTGTCTGGAGACATGGTATGGCTCATCTGGAGTTTGAGTTCTGGCTCTCAGACTATGAGGTGATGTACTCTATACCAGGAAACAAATGACAAAACAAACAAGCAAGAAACACTTTACCAAGCCAGGTACAGTAGATTTTAATTTTCCCCCCTTGCACCAACACCTTCTTCTTCTAACCTTTTAGAAACTGATTTACAACATAATGAGACATATAATCACTTCTCTACATATTAATATCCACTAATATCATAATAAATTATAAAGTTAGAAAACAGAAAAAAACCTTCATTCTCTTAGTTGTCCACTCGTAGGCAACCATGCGCCCTGTTCCCACTGAGTGAGGCAGTCACCTGCTCTCACTCTCCCAAGTGTCAGCATGATGACAAACCACAGGCTCCCTTCAACAGCTCAGGACAGACGTGACCACTCAAGCCCCTGAAGTCTCCTCCACATAGAGAAGCTGCAAACCTACTTCAATTCTCACTCCCTAAAACCTACCGTTCTTCACAATAACATGCACTCCTAAGGTTTCCCAAAACAAAAGGATTTATGATTTTTCCTTGCACTTTTTACAAAGAGGTAATATTTACTTAATTTTTACATACCAATTTCAGTTGCCTTTCCTTCCTCTCCTCCCGCTCCCCCCCCCCAAGATAATTTTGTTTGTTTGTTTGTTTTTTGAGACAGGGTTTCCCCGTGTAACAGCCCTGGCTGTCCTGGAACTCACATTGTAGACCAGGCTGGTCTTGAACTCACAGAGATCCGCCTGCCTCTGCCTCCTAAGAGCTGGGATTAAAGGCGTGCGCCACCACCACATGACACAAAGAGATAATTTAGAAAAGGCAATTTTTGAATTAAGTTATGCTTAGAGATGAGGCTCGCACAAAAAAAATCCACATTTAGAAGCCTCATATATTCGTTTATAAAAGATTTTAAAAATATGAAAATAAAATTAAGCATGTGGCATATAATTTTCCTGGCCCAAGACATGCTATTTAGTTAACATAATTTTATTGTGACCCCTAAGAGTAACTGTTGTTTTTGTTTGTTTGTTTGTTTACATTTAACGCTCCCAAACTGTTTACACCAGAATTGAAATGAACTACAACAGATATATTACCTGCATTTAAACTGTTTACTGGCACTTGTAATGTAGCTGAAACTTTGTTTAAAATCTTCTGCATTTCAGGTCCAGTTTTGAAGGCTTCTACATGATAAAGAGCCGAATCGTTTCTTTCCACATCAGTTAAAAACTTCTCACAATGATCAAAGAACCTCATTAGTTTATCGTTAATTCTTGGAGGGTCACACCCCATATCTGAAGTGAAGAAAGCATACATGTGTAAGTCATTGGCATTAGTGACAATTCAAATTACTGAAAATTTAAAGTGAAAAAGGTACATTTAACAAACAAAGAAAATATAGTGATCAAGAGAAGGGTGCAGTTGCTAGTGGAAACCAGAAGAGGGAGTCAGATCCTGGGGAGCTGGAGTTAACAAATTTGAGTTGCCTGAACTTGGAACCAAACAATACTCTCAACCACAGAGTCATCTCTCTAGTCCCAAAGAGAATGGGTTTTTCGTGGAGTGTTTATTTTGCTTTTTTGAGGTATTATGGGTCAAACTCAGGGCCTTTACACGGTAGGCCAGCTCTTTACCCAATAAGCTAGCTACATCCCCAACTCAGTTTCTTCATTTATAACAACTACAATGCATGAACTGATAGGCTAGAAAAGACTAAAAAAAGTAGATTGAAAAGAAATGTTAAAGCAATACTATACAAGGTACATATATTCTTAAAACATCGGTACCTTTAGAAAGCCAACTAAGACCCAGCAGTTTCCAGACACCAAGCGGAGAATTCAACAGGTCTGTTTCTCCTGCTAAGCGAGACTCCAAGTGGAGCATTTCAGTTTCTCAACTAGTTTTCCAAGCCGTGTTACCTGACAAAATATTGTTTTGACAAAAACTACAGAAACCAGCAAAGCACCGTTGCTGTTTCAGGTCCACTGTTTCAGCTCAGAAGCCAGCCACCTCGGCTCCTCCTCTGCCTGAAGCTCTCAGAAGTCTCCCATTTAGCATTTACTAGGTTACATTGTTTCCACAACTTGGCAACAAATATTTATAGAAAAAGCGTTCATTATCATGCTTCAACTTGTTGGGGCCTTTTTCCAGTCATATTCAAAACATCTCAATCACCATTCTTCCAATGGGAAAAGAACACTAAGTATTGCTTCTGTATGTGAACGTGAAAACACAAGTTAGAATAAACTATGTTGGTTATCTGGGTAAAAATATAAACATATACGTAAATATATTTCCCAAACATAATTCTGCCTACTCTACTTGCCAACTGAATTATAGTTCTTGCAGAAACATCCTGAACATGGGAATTCTGTCATCTTCCCATATGGCTCCAAAGATCAACTTCTCACTTGTGTTATCAAATTACATTGTTCTATTTCTATAAAAACCTAAAATCTGATTGTGTGGCCTTTCTCAGAAGCCCAGATGTACACTGTAGACAAAACAACCCTCTACGGATGACAATGGAGTGGTCGGGGTAGTTTAACCTCTGGGACTAAAACAATCAGGGCTAGATTTCCCTAAACTGTTTCCATCCCTGGCTTTGCACTTGAGGCAAATGCCAATCCTCACAATGCAATCTAAAGACCATAATTCATTTCTCCTGTATATATTTACACAGTACACACTGTGCATTTTAAAAAGTAACAGGTATTTATTTAGTGTGCAGCTGGCAGGGCTCAGTTCTCTCCCTTCACTATGCATGTCCAGGGATCTGAGTCGGGCTGGCAGGCGTGGCTGCAAGAGCCTCGACCCGCTGAGCCATCTCACCAGCCCTGTGGTGCCATTTTAAATGTTCGAGTTTTCAGACTCAAGTGAATGTTAATGGATTTAGGAGGATTTCCACTCAAAGTAATGAAAAAAAAATGTAGCCACAATTAAAAAGCACACTCAATAAATAGGCACACGTACGTCAGTAGTAACATGACACACAACAATGGGGAAGATGACAAACTGAGTACTTCTAGTTTTTTGGTTTTTTTTTTTTTTTTGAGTTACCTTAACACTGATAAGCAGTTGCTTACACTTGCTCATCTTTTGGTACGAAGATGTTACATGCTATTTTCATCAGCTATGTTACGGGCAAAGTACTCAGAAGATGTATGGTGTCGTTGAGAGCAAGTTCTTTTTTTTTTTATTCATTTTTTTGTTTATTATTTTTTGGTTTTTTCGAGACAGGGTATCTCTATGTAACATCCCTGACTGTCCTGGAACTTGTTGTATACCAGGCTGGCCTTTAATTTATTGAGATCTGCCTGCCTCTGCCTCTAGAGTGCTGGGATTAAAGGTGCACACCACCACTACCCGACTTTAACCCATTTTTTTAAATTTATTTACTTATTATGTATACAATATTCTTTCTGCGTGTATGCCTGCAGGCCAGAAGAGGGCACCAGACCTCATGACAGATGGTTGTGAGCCACCATGTAGTTGCTGGGAATTGAACTCAGGACCTTTGGAAGAGCAGGCAATGCTCTTACCCTCTTGAGCTATTTCTCCAGCCCCTGAGAGCAAGTTCTAAATCGGGTTTCCTAGATCCACATCCAGCTGAATGAAATTAGCAAGTTATTTGGTATTTTTGCTTCATTTCTTCATCTGTGAGATTGGGCAGTGGACACGATTAGCGACTTCATAAAGCCGTGGTAAGCAGTCAACAAACTAAACGTGAAGCATGTGCGGTACACAAAGGCATTATGTTTGCTGTTGTTATCTGTAGCAAATGGAACATTTTTGGAGGGAAAAGACAATCTAGAAAAGCCACGACCTGGATTCTAGCCTGACTAGTCATAAGCTATGTAAGAACAAGCGAAGGAAGCACATCAAACAGGATTCCACCCCAAGAGCTCCCAAATTCTGAAATGGTGTCATGATGGAGTAAGTTTACCAACTTACATGTGGAGCATGTGCCCATATACCACAGCCACAACGAGGGAAATGCTACAGAAAACACAAGAATAAAACAGAGGGGAAAAGAAGGGCACAGAGAAGATCTGAGGAGCGGCTTCCTAAAACAGCACGTAAATGTGTTAACACCTGAAAAGACGATGATGAAAAAGAAAGAAAAAAAGTCCAACTGACATAAGCAATGCAGGAGGAAAAAGTTCTAGCGGCAGTTGTTTTGTTTCTCTGTAGTTTTGGAGCTTGTCCTGGCTCTAGCTCTTACAGACCAGGCTGGTCTCGAACTCACAGAAATCCACCTGCCTCTGCCTCCCGAGTGCTAGGACTACGGGCGTGAGCCACCACCGCCCAGCAAATGCACCAGCTGTTAAACTAGTTCCCAGAAAGGGAAAAATTGGCGTTCAGAGGGATAACACAGTTTGTAAATGGGGAATGTAACTGTGGGAGCGATACTCCTCCGTTTTCCTGCTGGATCTCCAGCGTCCCCTATAGCACCCCTCACGCAGAAAATGCTAGGAAGTCACAGCTGATGAGTGACTAAACAAGCGTACTATTAAGACAACAGAGGCAGCCAAGTCCACAACATCCTGCGCTCTGAGAGCGCAAACGGCGGTGGAGTGCGTGGAACGTAAGGCTGGAAAGGGGGCCGCGAGCAGAGGCTGAGCTGGGGGTCCGGATCTGGGGGAGGCGGGGCGCGCTGTCACCTGAGACGTCTGGCGGTGGCAGTCCGGGGTGGTAGTGTTGCCACAGCCCTTGGAGGAAGGCGGCGCTGCTGTCCACACAGCGGTGCTTGGAGCTGGTGATCAGCTGCAGGCGGCCGTAGTTCTCCCGGCTGAAGAGGTCGGGGAAGAGGGCGGCCAGGCGCAGTGCCAGCTGTCGCATGTCCTGCCGCCCCTTCTCCACCAGCTGCCCGTCCATCCAGTCATCGTACCACAGCGACCACTCGGCCAGCGCGGCTGCCACTCCGCTCCCGCGGTCTCCGATTCCCCGAGTCTGCAGCAGCCCCTGCAGCTGCCTCAGCTTGCGGATCTGCTTGGTCGTAGGGTAGCGGGTGCCGTGACGGATGAGGGCGACCAGCTGCACCGGGGTGCAGGTCCCCGCCAGCAGCTTCGGGTCCCGCTGCTGCGCCACCGGGTCGACCAGCAGCCAGGGGTTGACATCTTCGTACCGAGTCTTCGTGCCGAAGTAGGGGCTGAGCACCGACGCCACCGGGTCGCCGCGCCCCGAGAGAGAGCAGCGCGCGAACGACGAGAGCAGCGCCGCAGCCAGGACCGCGGCGGGTGCTACCGAGGCCGGGAGGCGGCTGCGGGCTCCGGAGAGCATCATGCCCGGGGGCCCGCGGAGGGCGGCGCGCCGCGGCCGACCCCCACTTCCGGATCCGCCGGCGGGGGGCGGGAGTAGAGCGCGCTTCCGGCTGGGGACCTCTGAGAGCGAGCGTGGTCTCCGGTACCTCAGCTTCAGAGTTGGCTCAGACCTGTAAGGCGGACGATCGCGGGGAGCCGCGGTGGATGTGGGCAGATGGAGCGGTGGAAAATTCCTAGGGGCGTGCGACACCGGGTGCAGGTGGAACCGGCGTCACCTGACCCGCGGTGTGGGCGTTTGTCTGGCAGGTTGGCGCCTCAGGAACCGACGTTATAGATTCCTGGGCTATTTAGGTTCTATGGTTGTGCCAAAGGAGCCCACATCCAGTCTCAGCGCCGATTCTGCCAAAAGAGAATCCTTAGTAGATGGCTTTTGTCTCGTCCTTTACTATGAGTTTTCAAAATGTAGCCTCTGAAGCTTCGGTCTCACGGCCACCCAACAAAGGATGTCTCTGGACTTTGCAGGATACCTCCCGAAGCACTACCCCCCCCCCCACACACCCGCCTGCTTTTTATTAGAATTTGAAAATAAGCAGGACACATCAGAAGCACGAATTTGAACAGGGGCTTATTTCAACAGAAATGGAAATTCCGGGCCTCTAGTATGATTTTCGATCAGGCTAGAGCTGACACAACACCTCAAAATTGTATGCTTGCTGATCCCGAAGGCTCTTTAGAGAGTAGAAACAGCCGTCCTTATAATTTGGGTACACTGAGTCATGGCCTAACAGATGCGCCCTATTATTAAGTATGAACTCATCTGCTGTATGGAGGAAACACCCGCATTTCTCCCATGTGGTTAGATACACAAACCAGCCCTTGAGTTTTAAAGATGTTCTTAATGTCTAATGTGTGAACCAGCAGGACAAGACTTTATGTGCAGCCGTGTGTGTGCAGAAGCCATGGAGGCTGGAATAAGGCATTGGAGGTATAGGCGGTTATGAGTTCTCCTGTGAGTGTTGGGGACTTCACTCGGGTCCTCTTCAAAAGTAGTAAACACTCAGCTACCGAGCCATCTCTCCAGCCCCAACAGTTGAGTGTCTGTTAAGGCTACTAGACTTGAACTCAAAAGTTATGACATTTAAATACCTTGGTTTTTCTATCAGAACCCCAGTGTATGTGCCAGTTGAGGAAAGAAGCGGTAAACCATGTGATGATCCAAACTTAAGAAAGTTGGACCACAGTTTGCAAGTGATGGTTTCCCTTAAAGACACCGCCACCATCTTTAATCTTTCAGTTAAGTATCTCCCCTCTAGTTCTAACAAGAATAAAATGCTACAAAATCAAGAATAGATTCCAACTTGAATGCTGAAAATTTAAGACTTGCTGTGTAAGAATTCTGAGACAAGTGTGCTCTTTGTGACATGTCATTTTGTAGGCTCTCAAGAAACTGAAAATTCACGGTCAGTCTTATTTTTCCATAGAAGGTTACTTAAATTAGCATTTATTGAGTTTTAAGCCTTTTGCTTTATAGTCTAAGGTGCTTGTTTGGTTGTTTTTTTTTCAATATGACACATTTTTTTTCAATTGCTGTAATTTTATAGTTTACAGAGTCGTAGGTTTCCTTGTGGCATTTTCACACGTACTTAGTTTAGGCTGTAGTTCTGTCTCTCTCCATCTCCCAGCTCAAAACACTCACTTAGACCTTTCTCCAGTATTCCTCCTTCCTTTCTAGATCTTTCCTAGTACCTTGCCGACCCCTCACCCTTAGTAAAGCTTCCTCTGCTCCTCATGGCCCCCCTTTTAGTTTCCCAGTGTCTACACACACACACACACATACACACACACACACACACACACACAGATATACACAAAAGGCTAAAGTCTGAAAATCAGAGCGAACGTAGGGTGTTAGCTTTTCTAAGCCTGGGCCACCTCAGTATTGCCCAGTTTTATTGGTTTCCTAAAAGTTTCATTTCTCTGTATGACTGAGTAAAATTCCATATATATGTATAGATATTTATTAGTATATATAAATTATAATACAGTATATGTATTATATAATACGGAATATTTATTTTGATTGTTCATCCGTTGATGGACATCTAGGCCGATTTCATTTTCTAGTTGTGAATAGAGCTATAGTAAGCATGGCTGAGCAAGCATCTCTGTAGTGGGATGTAGACCCCTTTGGGTGTGTTTCTGAATGACATAGCTGAGCAAGCATCTCTGTAGTGGGATGTAGACCCTTTGGGTGTGTATCTGAGTAGCATAGCTGAGCCAGCATCTCTGTAGTGGGATGTAGACTCTTTGGGTGTGTATCTGAATGACAAAGCTGGGATGTACAGAAGTTCTGTATCGCAGCCTTTCTGGAAACGCTGACTTACATAGTAGCTACAGCTCTTTACACTCAAACCAACCCTAACACAGGATTCTCTTTTCCTTCACCCTTACCAACATTTGTTGTCATATATCTTATTGATACTAGTCATTCTGATGGAGGGGGGAATGGAATATCAAAGTAGTTTTAATTCACATTCTCTGGTCACTAAGGATGTTGAAGACTTTTGAAAATACTCATTGACAATTTATATTTCTTCTTTTGAGAATTTATCCATTTTCTTGGCCTATTATTTTTTTTTCTTATTACCCCCCCCCCACACACACACCTTTGAGACAGGGTTTCTTGGTGTAGTCTTAGCTGTCCTGGAACTCACTCTATAGACCAGGCTGCCCTCAAACTTACAGAGATCCTCCTGCCTCTGCATCCCAAGTGCTGGAATTAAAGGCGTGTGCCACCACTACCTGGCTTATTTTTTTTTTCATTTTTAATTAAAATACAGTTACATCTCTTCCCCTTTTCTCCCTCCAACTCCTTCCATGCCTCCTACAAGACCCTCTCAAGCTGATGGCCTCTTTTTCTTTGGTTATTCTTATATATTCATAAACACATATATGCATAAAAATAAATATATAAATACCACCTGCCGAGTCCCATTAGTGTTGCTTATGTATATGTGATTTCAGGGCTGACCATTTTGTATTGGATAAACAATTAGGGCGCTCATACCAAGGAGAGATTGATTCTTCTCCCTCAACCGTCATTAGCTGTCTGGAGTTCTTTGTTTAGGGGCGGTGACCCATGATTTCCTTCTTCTGTCTGTGTTAGGATGTTTATTGGTGATGTCATTGTTCAGATCTTTCATAGGCAGCCATGTTGTTGAGGTGTTATGGGTGTACCTCCCCTGTCATTTCCGGGAGATACATTCTCACAGCAGACTTCTTGGTCACCTGGCTCTTACAGTCTTTCTGCCCACTTCTTCTGCAGTGTTCTCTGAGCTTTAGGTGCAGGTTTTGTTGTAGACTTATCCTTTGGGACTCCCCATGATCACAGCGTTATGACCAATTGTTGCTTTCTAAAATGTTCTCTGTTTTCTGCAAGAGAAACTTCTTTTTCTGGAGGGGTAAAAGCTGCATTTTATCTATGGGCTTGAGTTTTAGGATGCAGTTAGGAATTATTCTGGTCTAGTACGGTGATGGTAGTGGGTTTGCCTTAAGATCCATGACCTCACTAGCCCCAGGTGTTTGGCAAAGTTTCTAGAAAGTGCCAGACATTATTTCTCTCTTTTTGAGTGGGCCTTACTCCCAATTAGATAGTCAGTGTTACCAACAAGATATGAGTACCATTCTTCCATCATTAGGGATATCTTGCCAGGCTGGACAATGTTGTGGTTCCTAGGCATCACAACTGGGTAGCATTGTTGATCGCATCCCTCCCTTGGCATCATAAATAGCATTTTCTGTCCTATGGCATTTACTCAGAATCAATCTTCTGGGTCCCATCTCCAGTGTGTAGAGCCTTCAGCTGTAGGGACGTAACTTCAACCTTTGAGAGGTAACCAAGACAACAGCAATGGTCTGTATTGTTCTGGAGGTCACTTGGAGTACCCTGACAAACAACTCAAATGGAAATTTCCCAGGCCTGGTAGTGGGGATGATTGTGGCAGGATCTAGGTAATCTGAAGGGGGCTTCTTCCATAGAGGAGAATAGGGAGGTCAGTATAGAAGAAGAGGGGCAAATAAGGAACAAGTACCATTAGTGATGTTTTGTAAAGTCTCCAGGAATCATTGTTATTTATGTAAAATTATATCTAACACATGTATGCACACACACACACACAAATACCTTAAATGAATGAAGCCTTACCACTTGGGCTGACAATGCTCCTCACAAGAGCCATAGAGTTTCTTAGCCATTTTTTTGGGGGGATTAAATTATTTTCTTGTTTAGTTTTTTTTGAGTCCTTTGTACATTTAGGATATTAATCTGTCAGATATTTCTTGGTATTCATTCAGCAAATGCTTATTCCAGATAGAACTATAGCTTGCTTAGCACATGTGTTTACTAATGATCACCTTGGAAAGAAATGATCACTTTGCATCCTCAGTTGCTACCAAGCTACCTCTTCCTGGTTAGTCAGTCCATAGTGACCCTGTTAGAACTACATACAGAGCCTACGATATACTCAAATAACTTATATACACTAAATTTGCCCCTAGCTGAGTATTATTTCCCTCCTGATTATCTCTTAAGTTTATTCTGTTTTATAATCTTAGGTAAAGCCAATCCGTATCTTTTCAACGTCATGGTACTCTGACAAGGATAAAACTGAGCTGTGAAATGTTTTGAAAAGGGAAAGGCTAGGTATCTTCTGAAGAGGACAAAGAACCCACAAGCTCTGGAAACAGAGTCCAAACTCCATGACTCACTAACTGACGACATTGATCTGGAAACAGAGCCCAAACTCTGTGACTCACTACCTGAGGACTTTGATCTGGAAACAGAGCCCAAACTCTGTGACTCACTACCTGAGGACTTTGATATGTTATCTAAACTCTCCCAGCTTTTGTATACCTTATCTGAAGACTTCGGAATCTTAGAACCTACACTTTGGGGTTAATGACAGATACTTATAACCCACATAAGTGGGTGCTGTAAATTGTGTTTTATTAGTATTCATGTTTGATGTTTTTCCTGCACCGAGCACTCCAGCATTGTGTAGTATGTATTTATTTCCACAGAACATTAAGTAAATGCTTCTTCCACAAACTGGTCATGGAGAAAATTTTATAACTTATTTAATAATAATAAAATCTCCCCATGTCCCATATAGACTGTCAATTCCTACAGTAGTGGAATTTAGTAGGATGAGAAACTATGTTTTCATGTCAAGTCGTGTCTTAATTCTCTGATCAGTGTGTAAACTGGCTGTCCCTCAAGGGACCTATTCCTCTGCTGATCTATAATCAGGTGGAGTACACACAGTACAAAACATAGCTGCCCTTTGTAGAGCTCATGTGTCACTCACTCTCCCTCATAAGAGGCTGTGGAAGCCACAGCAATATGCTTGACAAATCTGCCATAATCCGCCATGACAAGAGACAAAATGGAAGATTAATGTGTCAAGGTATTTGAAGAAATTGAAGAAGATGGAACCCAGAACAGAGCTAATTTAATTCGTGACAGAAGAAAACTTGTCTTTTCAGTGAAGATGGGGAAGGTGGGTGACCATATGGCTAAAAGCGTAGGCATTGTAGTAGTAGGGACTTCACGGGACCCACACCAGATGGCCAGTTTCTGTAGTAATAGTGGAGGCAAGATTGCCAGAAAGAGGGACAGACAGAAGTAGAGCCTTGGAAAGTGCAGCTGACACGTCGGGTCTGACGGGCTTGAGTTGGTAATCGGAATGAAAGTGGGAAAGGATCTGTAGCTAAAAGAAATGGGGAAACAAAAGTTGATTGATCAGCTTTGAGAATTGAAGAATACAAGACTTGGACCTCCAGTGATTGCATAATTTTATCCAAAGTGAAAATTAGCGGCTGTGTTTAGAGTGGGAGGAAAGCTTGACTCAGCCATTTTGCATTATCCTTTAAGTAGATTTTTTTCAACCTACGGCACTAAAAATAGGCTGTATTATTTTTGCACATTATCCCTAGGGTGTCTAAAGTAGCCACGGCAATGATAACATCACATAGTACCGTAGATGGGATCTTAGTGACAGTCATTTGCTGTGCTTTTTAAGGGCTGTACTACACAACAACACAGATTCTGATGGTAGGCTTTCTAACTTTCAACTCAAACGTCATTGTTTACTCTCCACAAGATCTTAAGCAGGTTAAAGTCTTCTGCTTTTCCATTTCACCTATCAAGAGTTGAATATCCGTACAACTACACCTGAAAGCACCTACGGCGTGAGACTGAAGAAGTTAACGAAAACTATGTAGACTCTTGCTCCACCCTGTTCTAAAGCAGCATTTAGACTTCTTATTTCCACTTCTCCCCTCGTCGAGTAGACTGACAGATGGTCATTGTTCATAGATATTTATTATCTCACAGCAGCATTAGCAACTGACTTAATGCCTTTGCCAGGAAAGCTGCCGCTTCACTATCTTACCACCCACCGGCTGTATCAGTCCTCTGTCTACTTCTTCCAGCTGTTGCTCTAATGTCCACTTGCTTTGCACCTCAGTAAATAGCTGGATAATGGATGGTGTAAAACGGACGGGGCTGTAGGGACCCTTGCATTGCTAGCATCTCCTTCAACTTGCCTTATAGTACAGGCTCTTCAGGTCACCACTGCTGCAGACTCTAAGATACGTTTGCTCAGAAACAGTAGTTAACCACAGTTTGTCCCCTAACCTACCTACATTGAATGAGTTGGAATTGTGTTTTAGTTCATGTAGAGAATTCTACTAACCTACGCATAAGCATGGCTGATTATACTTTCCATTGTGCCCTGCTTGAAGAATTGACAAAGCTGACCTCTGGTGTCCTGACATGTCTTAAGATAATGTGCTAATATCTTTCTTTTTATTAAAACTGAGTTCTAAATCATACACAAACCAAAATTCCGATAGGTGTAAGTTACTAATATTCATTGGATCATGTGTTATTCCCCTTTTAATGGAAGAAACAACTGCTCTACATTTGCTGGTCCTCTTCTAGTGATGTTAGCATTGCTGCATAGCTACATAATTTCTTCCAGAAGTCTCATATACCCAAAGTAAATTGGTATCACTTCACAGAGATAAATAACCCCTGCTTGTCTTGTCTGTGGCAGCACTCCTTTAATCCCAGCACTCAGGAGGCAGAGGCAGGTGGATCTCATGAGTTCAAGGCCAACCTGGTTGGCGAAGCAGTAACAGCCAAGGCTACACAGAGAAACCCTGTTCTCGAAGAAACAAACAAAAACCTTGACTTGAGAACAAAATACACGGTCATGATTATATTAGCATCTTTTGTACAGTGTTAGTTTTCCAAAATACAAAGTCTTTAACACCCTTAGATCATAGTGGTTTTATTTTGTTAGTTCCTTTGTAGGAAGGCAGGTTTGTTTTTTTTTTTTAATTTAGTCTTTGAATGTCCCTTTATATAACCTCCATGGTCAATTTAAAACAACTTTTTTTCTCTTTTAGTTTTGTCTTTTAATCGCTTCTCGGCCTTTTGGCTAAGATCAAGTGTAGTTTTGTCTTTTATTTGTTTGTTGTAGAAAGAAAATATTTTTGCTTGGATTGAATTGGTTGTCTGTCTTTGATATATCAACAAATATTAAATGTCAAACAGTACCTAAGTCAGAAGACAATATAGGTCCCTATGTGCTATACATATTGCTGCAGCCACCTTACTAAACAAGGCAGTTTACTGTCCATGAAAGCACATATAATTGTTCCATAATACCTTTATTCCCACATATTATCTTTCCCCTTGTCTGATTCTGTACTGTAAGAGATAAGGCAGGGCTGAAAAAAAAATCGTTAATACTCTAATACAGGAAGCTAGTAAAAAAAAAACATTCCTTCTATCATACAGTAAATATATTCTCAGCAATTCTTTGGTGAAAAGGTGGGTTAATTATTTGTGTGTTAGGTGTGTGTATACAAATGAATGAAAAGAGAAATGGATCCTCCTGCAAAGGCGTGTTTTGGGCTCCTTGTTCTTGGACATGTAAGAATCAGAGGCAGAAAAATGTGGATTTGCAAAGTCTGAGACCGGCTTGCTCCGTTCAAGCTCTGGATCATCCATCCTACAGAGAAGAGAAGAAATTTAAAAAAGAGAAGAGAAATGGGCAGTGTGGAAAGCTGCAATATGGAAATATAGCTTGCAGTAGAGTTATCTCATTTTATCTTCCCAGCTATCTCGTGATGTTGCAGACTAACACTAATACAATGTTGTGAATGCAGAATCAGAATTCACATGCCTTTCCTGGAGTTGCCCAACAAGGATTAAGTTACATCCATTCTAGAATGTGGAGCCATCCTATGTTTCTTTCCTTCAGACCTTTTCTTCCTCCTTGCATGTTTGAAGTTGCTCTCAAGTGTTGTTGGTTTTGCTGAAGTCACTTATTAAGGGCAATAGAAAAATAACAGATTGTTATATTCTAACGCTATTTCCTTGGTTCTGTGTAATCTTGGGTCTCAGTACCATGGCTATGGAGTGTGGGAGGTAGTGAGCAGGTTCAAAGGTAGGTGGGTAAGATGAGATGTGAGTTGGAGGTGAGCAGGGTCAGGACACTTGTAGGCAAGATGAAACGTAGAAGCTGAGAAGGATATGCAAATGAAAACCAAACAGAAGCCCATTCTTAGCACAGAACCTTTAGAAGGTAGCCTGCATGGCACCACACCTTACAGGAGGGTTGCACGAGCTACATTACAGCAATACCTGTGCTATTCTCTCAAGTGAGAGATCAGTGTTTATAACATAATGGAAAGTCCTCACTCGGCTTGTGTTCTGCAGTCCGATATGTGTTCCAATAATGTGATGACCTAAAAATGAGAGCGCTGATTTCAGCTCTTCCTGTAAACATCTAAGAACTCTCTGTATTGTTCTCGTTCTTAGCTATTTTAACTTCTTAAGATTTATCTATTTATTTTATGGGTATAAACATTTTGCCAGCATGCATGTATGTGTACTACATGCATGCCTGCTGTCTGCTGAATTCAGAAGAGGGTGGTTGGATCCTCTAGAACTGGAGTTACAGAAGGTTGTAGCCATGTGGGTGCTGGAATCAAACCCAGGTTCTTTGCAGGAGCAACAATTGCTCTAAATGGCTGAGCCATCCTTTAGCCTTGTAGAAGTTCAGTTTGGAAAATGTCCTTAACATTTGATCTAGCTTGTTTCCTTAATGGCTGCTTGTTTTTTTATAAATGTTTTTATAAGAATGTTATAATTGATACAGTGTTCACAAATATTAAACAAAAAATGTAACAACACAAACTATTCTCTGCCTGATGACACTGGAGACATTCATTTCTTCTTATGGTTTTAGGCATTTGAGAAAAAAATAATTGCTGGCTCTTTTACAATCACTTGAGTTGAGAGTCATGAAGACAAAGTAAACAAGGATTAGAACAGAAAAAGCCTAAGTTGGAACTAGAAAGATAGCGCAGATAGTTTTAAATAAAAATAAATAAAAAATAAAAAGGTGGTTCTTTGAAAAGATCAACAAAATCAAAAATCTTTAGGTCAATTAAAAAAGAGCAAACACTCAGATAACACGATAAATGAAGGCAATTTAACGCTTCATAAGAACAAAATGATTCTAAGAAAATATTATGAGCAGCTGTGTCCAACAAAGTTATATAACTTAGTATAGGTAAATGGACCAGTTTGTAGAAACTCATAACCTGCTAAAGCTGCTTCAAGAAGAAAGCAGCAATCTGAACAGATCAGTTTCATGCATGAAGATAGAATCAGCCATGAGAAACCTCCCCAAACTAGCCCAGGACAGGGTGACTTCATTGACATCTTCTGTCAAACAGAAGGGAAAAAGTCAGTACTTTCCCTTCTCAAATACTTGCAGGTGAGGAAAGAACTCTTCCTAACCCATTGATGAGACCAGCATTACCCCAACGAAAAAGGCAAGAACTTCACAACTACAGACTAATAGCCCTTGTGAGTGTAAGTGCAAACATTCTCCCCAATAGGCCAGGAAGTGTATGATTCTGCTCACGATAAATGGATTGTGTACTGTTATGTGTTGTTCAATGAACTTTGATGAAGATTTTAAGAGCTTTTCATGTGTAAAAACATTGTAATACACCACATTGATAAAATGATTGATTTTTTAAGCCATAAAAATAAGTATTTATTTATTTTTGGATTTTTGAATTTCACTGTTAGCCTTTACTGGCCTGGAACTTGCAATGTCGACAAGGCTGGCCTTGAGCTCATAGAAATCCACCTTCCTGTGCCTCGTGAGTATTGGATTCAAGGTGTGTGCTACAATGCTTGGCATGACAACCCAATTTTAAATGAAAAAAGTAAATAAATATTCTCTGAGAAATATATATGGAAAGATGCTATTCAAAACTCTAAGGAGATACCCCTTGATGAATGTCAGAAAGGAAAAATGAATCACTAGTGCTGATGAAGATGTGGAGAAATTGAAGACCTGGTATGTTAGGATATTAAACAGTACTTTCACTGTGAAATACACCTTGGCCACCTCTTAAGAAGCAAAATATAGAATAACCATATGGCCAGTAATTCCTTTCTTATGTATATATTTCCAAAGAATTGAAAGCAGCAACTGAAACAGATACTTGTACTCAAATGTCTGTAGCCCCACTATTCACAATATCCCAAAGGAGAAACATCCACATGTATCCATCAACAGAGAAACGAATAGGCAAGATGCAATGTACATATGAAAGGGAACATTATTCAAGCCATCAGAAGGATGAAGAGTTCTGTGGCAATTGGATTAACTGTGCAAGCAATGTGTCTGGTATAGTGGCCCAGTCACAGAAGGCTAAGTACTTTGTGATAGCTTACCACTTACATAAAATGCCCACAGTTGGTGAATTCATGGAGAGATTATATTAGGCCTGGGAGGGGAGAGAGGAGGCACTGAAGAGCGATGACCAGTATTTTATAATTAAGGCCTTCTGGATTACTAATGCTTAGAATGATGGCTTCAGTGGAGTTTCTGCCCTTAGACCAAATCCCAGGGATAAAGTATCTCTCCTTGGCATGTGCAGAAACTGCAGTTCTCAGGATTAAGCAGAACGTTACCTAGGACAGGAGGGGAGGGACATATACTGATAAAGCCCAACTCCGCTTCATGGTGGTTATAGATAATTCTGGGGAGCAGAATAGAAGCATCTTGTCAGAAAGAGGAGGCTGCAGGCAGGAGATCAAGGCATACTCAGGTTAGCTGTTGCCAAGAGCCGTAAACAAGATCTTAGTTCCTTCTCCTGGACATAGAAATAGCATCTTTATGAAAAACTGAACACTAAAGACACATGTATTAAAATAATGCCCACATTTGTTCATTTATTCCACAGTCGTTTACTTCATGCTGCACGCACTCGAGAGGCAGAGGCTTGTGTATCTTTGTAAGTTTGAGACCAGCCTGGTCTACAGAGCTAGTTCCAGGACAGCCAGGCTACACAGAGAAATGTTGTTTCAAAACAAAAACAAAACAAAAAAATCAATTCCTGTTGATCTTTTCAGATTTGCATAGACACTACTCTGGTTATTGTCCAGCCTGGTATCCTTTTATAGTTATAACAAATAAACTCTTTCTCCTATTCTGGCCTAAAGAATGAATTTGCTCCGTGTCTCTCGTGCCTTCCCTGCTACTGTGGTGAACACTTGGTTCTCTAGAAGCAATCCTGTGGGAGGGAAGCCTGGTAATGAGAGACCAAAACCAGAGAAGGGGCCCCCGTGAGGAAATTTTCAAAAGCTTAGTCCAGAACTCCCAAACAAGCTAAGCACAGCAGTGCACAACCTAGCCCTAGGGAGGCTCGGTGAAAGGATTAAGACTGCAAGGTCAGCCCGAGGCAAGTGAGAGCCTACCTCAAACAGCAAAAATAGAATTTCACTATGGCCCAGAAAGCAGTCTCTTTTGGAGATAGTTCCTCGAGTTGCTAAGTAGAATGTTTATTCTAAAGCCTTTGACATCTGTTAAACCCATTTGATTTACCGTGTAGTTTAAGTCTCAAGTTTTTTTTGTTCAATTTCTGTCGGGAAAATTGATCTTTTGATGAATCGGTCACTCACTATTATTTTATCTAGACTTATCTGTCTCTTTGTGTCCAGTAGTATTTTTCTTGTGATTAAGTGTGATTTATATGCATTTATCATTGTTATATATTATTGACAGATTCACTTTATTAAGTGTACTGGCTTTCTTTATTATTTCTGCTTTATTTTGCTTGAGTCTACTTTGTCAAGTAAAACAATGGCTTCTTTTGTCTATTTCCTACTTCTATTTACTTGGTGTGTAGCTTTTTGCCCTTTGACTCAGCCTCAGACAAAAGTCCCCTGGTTTTCTGCAGTTACAGATGTGCAGTACCACACCAGGCTATAGCATAATCATGTTATCCTGTAACTTTCAGTGCAGCATGCTGAAGGCTTATGCTAACATGATGGGTTTTTAACTATGGTCACAAATTTTCTAATCATGGTAATTATAAATTATCTTTCTATCCTCTGCATAAATTTAAATTTCTCCTTACATTTTTTCTGTGTTTTCCCTCCTGGTAATTCTTATATTTTATTATTTTTTTCTCTTTCCTTCGTGTGTAGGTTCCTGGGGTGAGCAGGCATCTGTGTTCAAACACGTGTGAATGCACTTGTGTGAGCAGGCACACATGCATGTGTGTGCTCCTGTCTGAGGAAGCCTGTGTTTCACAGCTGCCCTCCTCCTCCACTGCTCCCCCACCTTATTGACTGAGGCAGGATGGCTCAGTCTAGATCACACTGATACAGCTAGAGAGAATTCTCAGGGAATTCTCCCTCTCTCCTCTGCAGCACTGACCTCACGGCAGGCTCCCAGGCCCTCCAGCATTCACAGGCAGGCGGTCTGGGGAATCAGAGCTCCTTTTTGACTGGTCAGCAAGCACTTCAACCCCTGAACCATCGCCCCAGCCCACAGTTTTTTCATTTTAAGCTGTTACAGCAGAGCTGATGGTAAAACACTAGAAGAGAGCCCACACTGTTCGCAGGGACTTTGAAATAGGTTTGTAGTAATTGAGTTTTTCATCAAAAAGCTTAAGAGTTAAGTTTCTTATTTTTGGAATTCAGAAATCTTACAGTCTCCTAGGTCACTGGGAATGCTTACTTTTGAAAACTTCAAGTCTATTTATGTTCAGGAAAATTTTATTTTTGTCACCTTTTATAATCAAAGATTCTATAGAAATCCAGATAGGGGAGGGGGAGAGGATGGGAAGGGGGAAGACAGAGCGAGACAGATAGAGAGAGAACAGTGGGAAGTTGGATTAGGAGGATTACAGATTTGAGATCTTGTCTGAAAGAAAGAAATAAGACAGCCTTGGATGGCAGCTATTCCTGTGAAATTCTATGCTCTAAGGCCTTCTAGCCTGGTTATTTTTCATTCACTATTTTTCTTTCCTTGTATTGCGGCTACTATGTCTTAAGATATTTCCTTCACCGATCTTGCTTTTACTTCACCTTTCCTACTTCATTTTGGAATTTGAAATTATGTGTTACATTTCGGGGTTGTTTTGTGCTGTCCGCCTCCATAAACGCGAGCACTCCCATTTCTTTTTCGTCACCACTCTCTTCTGTGTCTCATATTCTTTATCTTCACAAGCCACCACCCGTGTACCCGAGAGCTCCTTTTCAATGCGGCCTGTCCTTCTAAATGGACACAAGTCCCTTCATTGTTAGAGCTATCAATGAGAAAGAGGGTTGAGGTAGCTTCCTCTCTGATGCTAAAGGCAAATGGGTTTTCAGCCTGAGAACACCCAAATGAGGCATGCCAAGGGAGTGTGCTCTGTTCTTCTCTCAATCCAGTCAGGTGAGACAGGATTTGTGAGACTGATCTGCCTCTCCCTAGCCTAAAGCAGCAAGTAGGCCCAGAACTCTCTCCGTATGAATATCCTGGACTAGTTCAGTGCAACCAACATACTCCTATTTCAGGCAATCTCATTGTGTTCCCCCAGGCTCCCATTAGACTAGGATACTGTCAGCACAGACACCTCACACGTACAGTGGGACATGTCAAGGATGCAGAACAGCACCTTGCTTATACGAAGACAGTACCCATCACCATAAAGCTTAGCCCACTGGTCTAGTTGATTTTCTGAAGGGTCACCCCCTCTAAGAGCCAGAGAGAAAATTTGCAGAACATTCAGAGAGTGCAAACTGGTTCTTTCATGGTATTTATATTTATCACTAATGTAAGACGTTAGTTTCTTCCTCCAATTGTAAGCATCCTCAAATGCCCCATTCATTAAGTGGTACTTTTTAAAACTATGGAACATTTTTGTGTGCTGCATCCTATTAAAAAGAATCAGCGCACTCCAGGCCTCGGAAAAGAAAAAGCATAGCTCCTATCTCACTCTGTCATGCTTTTGACCCAAACCAGAGTCATCAGAGGAAGGAGCCTCAGCTGAGGAAATGCCTCCTTGAGATTCAGCTGTGTTTGTTTCTCATTCAGTGATGCATGCAGGAGCCCAGCCCATGGTGGATGGTGCCATCCCTGGGTTGATGATCCTGGGTTCTTTAAGGTGGGCTGAGCAAGCCATAGGAAGCAAGACAGTAAGCAGCTCCCCTCCACTGCCTCTGCATCAGCTACTGCCTGCAGGGTCCTGCCCTGTCTGAGTTCCTGTCCTGACGTCCTTCAGTGATGAACAGCAAAGCTGAAGTGTGAGCCAAATAAAACCCTTTCCTCCCCCAACTTGCCTTTTGGTCATGGTGTTTCATCACAGTTATAGAAACCCTAAGCCAGTGTCCTTATAGAAAAGATCCAAGAGAGACCCCTTGTCCCTTCTGCCATGTGATACCGGAGAAGAACAACAGCTGTTCAGAGGAAGGAGACCAGACCAGACACCGGATCTGTTCATGAGCTTGGACTCATGAGCCCTCAGAACCGTGGGAACAAATATCTATTACTTATAGGTCACCTAGTGTATGTTATTACAGTGGCCCAAAGAGACAAGAGGACAGCTAGGGTGATTGTTGGTTAAAATTAGCTTCCAATTTCCTTGCAAGAATCCATGAAAACACTCATGTATTCCTTGCAGATGTGAGCCTGCTCTTGTCAATGGTGGAAGGGAGACAAAGCCAGCACCACTACCAGCACCTGAAGACTTTGCCACTTCCTGACTTCCACTCTGCTAAAGCCATGTCATTGACTGCATCAGAGCAGGTGTGTAGGCTGAGTCGTAGTGTAGCAAAGTTAGGGGATTATGAAGGAGAGATAGTGATAGCACATGCTTCCGATCTAAGAACCACATTTACTTCCCAAGGCAAAAGTAATGGGCATTGACAAAGGGGGGGGGGGCTTAAGAAAAATGACACTCCCAAGACATGGGTATAGACTTCTCAAAAGGGAGTCATGGTTAGGTGTCTTTACTGTGTGTGCGTTTAAAGATTAAGCAAAGTTGGAAATCGATGTAAAGTTTAACAATGAAGTAAACATGTGTGAACTAGTTTACTGATCTTTAAGAATTTTCCTGTAATGAAATTACAAGGTGGCCTTATGAGGTATATTGTTTAGATTTGGGGGTGAGAGAGGTCTGCTAATCTAGTGAAATTCCAGGTCACAGACATCCTGGCATAAGGCATAGTCTATTTGTTCTAAGAGCATAGTTTATTTTATTTTCTAATGCCCTTGTTTGAGGAATCTACAGGAAAATGAACCTCGTGTCTGCAGGCAGTCCTGGTTTATCAGTTGTGTTGAAGCTTCTCGCGTTCAGCAGGAAACATGAACAAGATTTCAGGGGCAAAGGTTTCCTTTGCTTCTCACAGCCCAATTCCTCCTTTCTTTCTATCCTGCCTCATTCCTGCTCCCTGATGGCGTTTTCTCTCTTCTATAGTCCCAATAGAATATGACCAGAGAATACTGGCTCAAGCTGGATGCTTGTCACCTTAAATTAGTATGTCCATACTACACAATGTGCCATTTGTTAAACCTACTGATTGGTGAGGATAAGGATGTGTCTCAGAGGTAAAGGTTTTCCTAACATGCAAAAGGCAATGAGTTCCATATAAAAAAGTTATACAATGTTAAGCTATACAACCACTGAATTTTGATAGTATGTTTGACAGGATAGACTGTGAGGCATACATCCCACTTACACAAATATTAAAGTGTTTTCTTATCTGACAAACAGAAGAAAGTCAGAACAAACAAGGTGCATGGGCAGTCTTTGCCAACACAGACCAAGAATGCACCGTCTACTCTTAAAATGCAGCCTGCGGATGAGTCCTAGATGATAAGGTCCGTGCAGTGAGCTCTTCTCGGGTGTTCTGCAGTGCAGAAGTATCTCCACATCAGCCCACAGCTCACACGCGTGCAGCACTGGCATATCCCCCGCAGAGCCCAGTCCGGGAGGAGGCACCTGGAAGTGGCGCCTGTACCTTGTCAGTTTGTTGGCTGCACAGTATACATGAGTACAAAATTCCGAGTGGGCACCCAAAAATTACAATCCCCCCTCATCAATTTCAGGCTTTATAATCTAGTACTGCCTGAACTTACTCTGAAGGAAACAAATAAACAATGAACAAGTTGGTAGTTGAGTACCTATTGTATCTCATCCCTTGGACTATACACACAGGAGGAGGCTTCCTCCATGCTGTTTGCTTCTGTGTCCTGTGCCTAACAGAATCTGCCTCAGGGCTTGCATTTTTCAGTAGCTAGTACATGGAATTCAGTAAAAACTCATTGAGCTAAGGTTCAGATAGGAACAACTGCATATTTTGAGGTGGGAGTGTCATATATCAATCTGTTGATTTCATTGGTTGAGTAATAAACAAACTGCTTGGGCTCATAGCTTAGAACATAGGTGGGTGCAGTAAACAGACAGAATGCTGGGAGGAAGAGGAAGTGAGCTCAGACTCAACAGCTCTGCGCTCTGGAGCAGAGACGCCATGCTCCCGGCTCCTGGGCGGACGCGGGTATAGCTCTGCTCTCTGAGACACATGCGATGAAGCTCCGACCCAGGATGGACGTAGGCTAGAATCTTCCCAGTAAGACCGGTGCTCACAGATTATTAGAGATGGGTTGATCTGGATATCAGAATTAGCCAGTAAGGGCTAGAGCTAAAGGGCCAAGCAGTGTTTAAATGAATACAATTTGTGTGTTGTTATTTCGGGGCATGAGCTAGCAGGCGGCCTGGGGTGCTGGGGACGCAGCCCCACCGCTCATATTTGAACAATATTTTTACTCCAAATTTTCCTTGCTGGGTGTGTAGCTTAGTGATATACCTTGTTTATCTAGCATTACAAGAGCCTTGATTGGTTCCAGGCATCCACTACTCACTTAGAAGAAAATAGCTCTTTAAAGAAAAACTTCTATGTGCAAAGATTCTTATTATTTGAACAACACGTATTTAAAATACCCAGTTCAAAAAATAAAAATAAAAAAAATACCCAGTTCAGTCTTATCTGTATAGATATATTATTTTCTTTTTGGTGATCATAAAATAGTTTAAAATACACTTTCGTGTTTTCCTCTTCTAGATGTTTGCTGATGTTTTACTTTCTTGTTTTTGCATTGAGCTCAGCCTCTTTTACATGTTAGACAAAGCACTCCGCCTCTGAGATATGGTGCCAGCCTTGCTGGTTAATTTTTACTGATGGTTTGGAGTTTATTATAACGATGAGAGCTCTGGTGGGGTTTTTGACTCTAGAAGCAAGAGGTATTGCTAATGCCTCTGAGAATAAAACTGCTCTGAATCACATTAAAATTCATTTCATGGAAAATGAAGTAATATGGTTGACTAGAGAGGAAGGTATTTATCATTTTATTTGGCTGATGAATAATCCATGATCATAACTTTTCTAAAATTAAATCTGAATATATAGTGATTTAGAACACCTTACTGCTTAGTCTTGTCATGTGGGTGAGTCCCTCTCATCTAATCAGAACTCTAAAATGACCTCCATCCTTTATCCTAATTGTCTAACATACCTTCCAGTGGCTTATTCTGCCCAACTTAGTTTCATAGTTCTTCTTCCATAAAGAAATGTTAGTAAAACGTATAGCATAAACGTGGGTGAGATGGCTTGGTGGTTCATGCCTGTAAGTACAGTACTTAAGAGACTGAAGCAAAGAAATCACCCAGTTCAGTGCCAGCCTGGGATACATAGCAAGGCCCTATCTCAAAACAACCACAACAAGAAATGAGAAAAACATAAAGACTGCTGGTTGCTTCCCTCATTTGGCATCATAGCTGGGTAGGACTACTGGATGCTTCTCTCATTTGGAAGCTTGCATGGCTCCTTTGGTACCATGAAAGTTAGTTCTCAAGGAGGAGACTTTCTGGTCAGTTGCAGATCAGGAACCTCTGTGCCTTATGTCTAAAACTGCATGGTGTCTTCTGCAGTCAGTACTGACCTTCTACCTCTGTGGAGCAGCCAAAGGCAATAGCAATAAGTTGTGATGTTTCCCAAGTCTCTTGCACAAGCCTGACCTCAAAAAAGGGCTTCTCATGCCCAGTGTTGGTTTTTTGTTAGGTGGTCTTTGGGTCTTGGAGGAAGCATTATCAACCAGATGAGATTTCATTTAGACTATATATATATATATACACACACAGACTTACATGTATTATAGATTTTCTTAGGTAGGTGATTTCTGTGACTTTTTCAGATATCTTCACTGTTCTCTTTCCCCATTCTCTACTTCTGTACTTATCTCTCTCCTGCTCCCTAAGTAGAGTCCCCACATTTCCTATTTCCCTGATCAGAACACTTGTATCCTACCGTTCCCCTCTCTCTTTCTCCTCCACCCTCACAACGGTCCCTTTTGCTTTCCTGGTTTCTTTAGTTACTCCAGGAAACGTACTCATACCTGAAATTTTTGAGCTAGGAGCCTCAATTAAGAGAGAACATGTGACATTTGTCTTTCCGGGTCTGGGTCATCTCATTCGCTGACCTTTGCAGCAAATGAGGGTTCCCTTTCCCCACACTTCCTCTCATATTTCTTGCCCGTTATTTTGTTGATCTTTGCCATTCTGACTGAGGTAAGATGGAATTTCAAAGTTGTTTTGATTTGAATTTCTCTAATTACTAGTGATGATGAATATTTTTAGATAACTTCTTAACTTATTATTTTTCTTCTGAGAACTTTCTGTTCAGTTCCCAGGCCAATTTTTCGAATGAGTTGTTTGAAGTTTTGTTGTTGTTTTGATTCTTTGTTTTGAATATCATTCTGGATATTCGTCCGTTACTGTCAGATGTACAACTGGCAATGATTCCCTCCCCTTCTGCAGGCTCCTTTTCAGCTGCTTGGTTCTTTAGCTGTGCAGAAACTTGCTAGTTTATGGGGACCCACTTGTCAACTGTTGGTCTTAATTCTTGGGAAAATCGAGCCCTATTTAGAACACGCTTTCCTAACCTTCCTCACGGAGGGCGCTGCTCGTGTTTTCTTCTAGTGGTTTGGGGCTTTCCATTTAAGTCTTTGATTTGGAGCTGAGCTTTCTGTGGTTGGTGTGGGTCTAGTGCCATTTTTCTGTACCCGGACATCCAGTCTTCCCAGTGACATTTGTTGAAAATGCTTTGTTTTTCCAGTTTATGTCTTTGGCAGCTTTGTCAATGGCTCAAGTTACTCATGTTTGCGCTTTCAATTTTGTTCCTTTGGTCTACTCTCAGGGTTTTTTCTGCCCTACTGTGTTGTTTTTATTACCGTGGTTCTGTAATATATCTTAAGGGCTAGAATGGTAATCCCCCCAGCACTGTTTCAGCGTTGGATTGTTTGGTTAGCTGGGATCTTTTGTGGTTTCATATGAGTTTTAGGATACTTTGTCCGGTTTCTGTGGAGAATGAGATGAGGATTTTGATTGGGATGGCATTGAACATGTAAATAACTTTTAGTAAAATGGTCATTTTCATATTACTAAATCTACTGATCCATAAGCATGGGATGTCTTTTAGTTTTCAAATGTCTTTCTCTGTCCCTGTCTCTGTTTAAAGTTTTTATTGTAGAGGGCCTTCATTTCCTTAGTTGGGTTTTTTCCTGGATATTTTATTTTCTTTGAGGCTATTGTGAAGGGGAGTGTGAATGCCTAATTTTTTTACAAGAGTGTCAAAAACGTTCACTGGAAAAAAAAAAAAGCCAGTATTTTCAACAAAGAATACTGGCAAAATTGGATTTCTTCTGCCTTCAGAAGAATGAAATTAGGTCCATATTCTCACTCTACATAAAAATCATTTTAAACTGGATTAAAGGCCTTAATTTAGGGCCGGAGAGATGGTTCAAAGGTTAAGAGCACTGACTGTTCTTCCAAAGGTCCTAAGTTCAATTCTCAGCAACCACGTGGCGGCTCAGTCATCTGTAATAAGATCTGGTGCCCTCTTCTGGCCTTTAGGTATACACACAGGCAGAACACTGAACACTATAAATAATAAATAAGTAAGTACATCTTTTTAAAAAATAAAAACCTTAATTTAAAACTGGAAATGTTTAAACTGCTAAAGAAAGATATAGGGAACCAGTTCAGGACATAGGAATAGATACCACTTTCTGAATACAACCTCGGTAGTGCTAGAAACAGCCGCAGCAATTCACAAATGAGACTACATAGAATTAAAAGGCTTCTGCAGAGTGAAAGGAACTCTCAACAGAGTGAACAGACAGCCTGTAGGGTGGGAGGAAATCCATATAGCTATACTTCAGAAAGGGATTAATATCTAGAATATGTAAAACACAGCAGAAACTCCACTAAATACCCCAAAGTCAAGCAACCCAGTAAGTGGGCTAACAAAATGAAAACCTATTTCTTAAAAGAGGATGTTCTTGTGACCAATAAACATACATAGAATGGCAGTGGAGTTTTGGTGAGGATTGCATAAGCAGGGCGTTTGAAAGCTAGACCAGCTTTGTCAAGAACAGAAAACAGGCACGTGGTGTCTAATTTTACCACGTGCCTTACTGGCCACATGGCAAGTACTTCTAGGGACCTAGGAGTGCCCATTCTTGAAAGAAAAAATATGAATACAATGTAAAAAGATATCCTGTCACCCTAAAAATTGGGTAATGAGAATTGAGAAAAAGGAATGTGAGCTTGAAGTGTAAGATGTCCTAAAAGAACTTATAGATGTTGTGGAAGTTCTAGGCTAAAAAAGATAACTCTCAGGGTAAAGCTCAGTAATGCAAAGGAATATGAATTGTTTTAGGATATAATGACAAGAACATGGCAGATATGTCAAACAGAACATAAGGCTGGGCATTAATGGAATGGTTTACTTCCAATATGACAAGCATTGGAGACAGAAAATGTCTGTCAGAACAAGAGAAGTACTTTGTCCAGGAGAGGGAAGTGAAGCCCTCTACAGAATTCACCTGCAGAGAGATCACTCAGGCTGCACTCAGCGGAAGGCTTGTGTAAGTGGCTTTTGTCTAAAAAGACCTTGGGGAAACAACCCTGATGCAGAATAAAGGTACAGATAAAGCCAGGTCAGACAGACAAATGAGAGGCAGACCCATTAGACAGGGGATGAGTAGTCGTTAGCAAGGATGCTTGAACCAGAAGTGTTCTAGATTCTGAACTTTTTCAGATCTTGGAGTGTTTACATGCAGCGAATGAGTATTGTGGGGATGAGAGCCCTGACAAGAATGAATCTGGTGTTTTTAGCTGCCTTGTGTCCATAGTCTGTGAGTTTAGACAGCATTCTGGTTGTCTCGCATTATGGTTAAGCCCGCCACATGAGGTCAGTCATGGAATTTTCCGCCTGTGGCACCGCATCAACATTCAGAAAGTTTTGTATTCTGGGTCTTTTCAGATATTTGATTTTTGCACTAAGGCTGCTCAACCTGTATCCACATACATACTAATTTTACCAACCTAAAGTGACAAACGAAATGATGTATGCTACTATAGGTCTCTATTTGTAGGGGACCACATATAGTGTAGGCTGGGGGGTGTTTTCTTCAGGCTGTGACATTAATAAGATCATAAAGAAAGGATTGGAGAAAAGGAAGCACGGGAGGTCTTAGAGTCTTGGGATTTGGAATCGCTTGCAGGGATTTGTAGGCAAAGAGACCTGGGGGGGGGGGTCATTAAGTACACAGCACAGGTAGTAGAGCTTCATGGGGTCATTTATTAGCGTTGAGCCACAGAGCTGTCTACAGTGCAAGGCCACTGAGAGCTTAAATCCAGAGAGAACAGGACACTAAGTTTTCTAACCAGGAGAGGTTTATGTTTATACCTGAAGGGATCATTTATTAAAGCAGACTCTAAAAGGAAGGCTAGAAAGAAAGATAGTCAGAAGAACTATAAGCCAGTGAGTGACTTTATTATAGTTATAAGAGTTAACAAGAAGCCTGAGCTAATGGGCCAATCAGTTTATATCTAATGTAGGCTCTCTGTGTGATTTTCTTTGGGACTAACTGCTGTGGGAACTGGGCGGGACAGAAACCTCATGTTACGTGACTTTGCCTGACTGAGTGACTGTCACCCTCTATTTCACTGAGAAGAATGTTCTCTATGAAATGGGAGGTTTGGATGCAGGTGGTTTTTCTGGAAAAGGTATGAAGGTCACCTAGCTAAGGAAATTGATGACATCAATAGGAAGCTATGTGAGGAAAAGCCCACATTGGAACACATCATGGTGCTTAGGGTGGGGATCTGTGAGTGCCATCTAAATCTGGGCACCTGAAATAGCATATATGTATACTATTGAGTAGACATAATATGGGCTCATCAAATCATGGAACAGCAAGATGAAGAAGCACCCTTGTGCATTTTTAAATAAATAAAAATAAAGTAGTACATTTAGGAAATTACCTTAATTTGAGAAGTGCATTCCAGAAATACAGATTTGCTTATTGCCAACTATCAGAATAAAACAGCTCTCACTTCAAAGAGAATACGAGATAGTTTATTTTTCGCCAGATGAGAGTGTCCATGGTCTAGGAACAACATACAAAATGATACATAAGCAGTTATATGACATGAACAATTATTGAAAACACACATAACACAATTGCACTAAACCGGTCTGCTTTCTTAGTGGGAACAAAGACAATTTACATCTTCGTGTTTTTGAAATGGAAGAGGAGATCACTGAAATTCAAGGATTTTTTGTTTTGTTGTTGTTGTTTGGTTTGGTTTTGGAAACAGAATATTCCATTCAAGACTTGACCATAATTCAAATTTTTCTTTAGGTGTCCATAAGACTATCAGTGCCCCCAATCAGCAGAACGTAGCCTGGAAAACTACGCCCACATCCCCCCCCCCAAAAAAAAACCGGATTATGGATGTTTGCCTTTGTTTAGAATGTTTCCTTTTCCTCCTTGGGAAACCTTATCCTTTCTGAGGAGTAGATGGGGGAGTTGGGTGAGGGAGAGATGGGGGAGGGGAAGGAGGGAGAGAAAACTTTTAAACAATAACAAGAAAAAATTCATTCCTGTGTTACCAGGTTGGTATTTAGAGAAGCCAGATTCTGTTTTCCCAGGCTATGATTACTCCCATTTGGCTCCAGAATAAATTCTTACTCCCTTCAAGGTGAGAACTGTGTTTTGCATCCACAGTGTATTCAACATGCTGGTATGCTTAAACAGATGTGTGATGCTGACGCTCTGTTGCTAAGGAACATTAAGTTCATTCCCCACTCAAGCTCTGTATGTAAGTGAGCAGTTAGAGCAGGGAAAAGAAGTTAAGAATTATTCACCAGAGAAGCGGGTACATATTAAAAGGATCCTGCAAGGAAAACTACTTCAGCTGGGGAACGTATAGACTGTAATCCTCAGGAGCAGGGGATAGCTAGTGTTCTGGTTTAAGTTCAAGTCCCACAATGTTGCATGTTGGAACACTTGGTCCCCAGCTGATGTGCTGTTTGGGAAGGTTGTGGAGCCTTTACAAGGTGGAGTCTCTCCTAAAGAAGTGGTTAACTGGGGAAGACTTAAGGTTTTGTAGTCAAACCTCCCCTCCTATTTATTTTCTGCAGCCTGTATGTGGATATGATGTGACCAGCCCATGTCCTGCCCATACGACCATGCCTTCCCTGCTTGCTGTACCATGATGGGCTGTATCCCTGTAGGCCTGTTAACCAAAATTAATCTTTTCTACCTTAAAATGCTGTCTTAGGGTTTCTGTTGCTATAATAAAATACATGAATAAAAGCAACTTGGGGAGGAAAGGGTTTATTTTAGCTAACAGCTCTCAGGCCATGATCCATCACGGAGGGAGGACAGAGCAGGAACTCTAGGCAGGCGCTGAAGCAGAGGCCAGAGTAGAAACTCCTGGCAGACCAATTACTTCAAGAGGAAGATAGGCATTGAAGAAACTCCTTATGGAGTTTACTAGCCATTGGGCAAGAAACTGCTTTTGCCTGGACTGCTTGATATTATGCTATATGAACCCACAGAGAAATGACTGGTGAACTTGCCTAAAGGTGAAATGATCCTTCAGGGTTCTTGCTCCATAAAAGAGTCTGCAAGACATTCTACAGGACACAGAAAAAAGTGACTGACAAATTGCCATTACAAGGAAGAACAGATCTTCAAATCTCCTGCTTCATGGAAAAGTCTGCTGGATACTATGGGCTTGTAGGCTAAAGATGGATGCTCCAACAATACAGAAGAACTTTGGGTGACTGTCCAGGCAGTAATATGTCTCTGTCAATTCTAGAGTTTTGGAAGTTGCTTACAATTTCATTATATCCTTCTGCGGTCTTTTATGGAGTTGAAGAATAGATAGCTATAGTTATAGTTTTCCTTAGTTATAATAGAAGATAAAGCAGCTATAAATATTATAACTGTAATTCTTGCTTGACATCTGTTTTTTATATGTAATTTTACTATGTTAAAGTTAAAACCTTCCTTTTCATTTAGACAGCATAGTGTTGGTTGGTCCTGCCAACAATATTGGTTCTTTTAGTCAGCATGAAGTACCACCTTCTGGTACTGAAACTCACCTCAAAAGAAGTCTGAGAAAGTCTGTGTGTAACCTGCCATCAAAGCATACAAATGGGTAAAAATTATCTGGGAATTATTGATGGACAATATGGGTCAATCTCAGAGACACTGTGCAGAGTGAAAGAGGGGAGAAATGCAAGATCCTGGGTGAAAGGCTTAAATGGAGATCAGTAGAAACAAACCTGTAAGAGGACCAGCGAGGGGAGTCAGTGGTTGCCTAGGGTAGCAGGCTCTGGGGTACTGGCTGCAAATAGGCAAGAAAGGCTTTTGTGTTGCAATGGAAATATCAAAACTCATGAAATTATGTATTAAAGTAGGCAATTTTTATGTGTCTAAAGTATGGTTCAGTAAAACTTAAATACATTTTACTCTTTTATTAAATTTCCTTGAAGAGATGTTGTCTTTAAATTTTGCACTTAACTAACCCAGATTGTCTAATTTAATAAAGAAGAATGCCTTTATCAAAGATAATTTATAATTAGAGGATTTCAATGGTAGGTCTGAGAATAATTTAGAATAAGAGATCAAGTGAAAAATCAAGACCAAATTCTAATGGCACACAAATAGCTATAACTTTCTGCTGCCCCCTAGCGGCAGCAACTCAAAATTTCAGCACATTTGTTCATTTAGGAGACTGCTTTTTCCAGACCGAAGGCCATATGTTGCCAAGGCCGTGTGGTTCAATGAACGGACTCTAATGCATGCCATGCCCTAGTCAGAGACCAGGGGACGGTGCTGTACAAGACAGACCAAGTCCTTGCCTTCATCATGCTCACCTCCTAGTCTCAGACAGTCAAAAGTAAACAGCCAGATTAGCAAAAGCACTGCCCCTTATAGTAAGAAATTAATGAACTAAACAATTGATAGCTTGCTTGAGGTTATAGAAGTTAATGAAGAAATAAGAAGGCCAGATAAGGCAAGATAGATACAACATCAGAAGATCATTCCAGATAAAGTTGGCAAGTTGAACATCGGTGAGCTGGAATGGATGCTGAGTGGGGGAACGCGTACAAGCAGAGTTGGGAGGAGTATGAGAATGATCGTTGTAGCAACTCCAGGATTCTGGTGAGGAGTCTAATTCAGGAGAAAGTCACAGAAGAAGTCACTGTCTCGGTTTATGCTCTAAAACGGACTTCCTGCAGCCGGTGACATGGCTCCTTGATAGGTAAGGCACTTTACCTCACTTCCTGAATTTGATCCCTCAGGACACAGGATGGGAAGAGAGGGCTGACTCCCACAGATTGTCCTCAGACCTCCACATGTATTCTCTGGCACATGCATGCCTGCTCATAGTCTCTCTCTCTCTCTCTCTCTCTCTCTCTCTCTCTCTCTCTCTCTCTCACACACACACACACACACACACACACACACACACACACACACACATG
>NC_022015.1:61368076-61387690 GCF_000317375.1 Microtus ochrogaster | reverse complement strand
GTGAAAGAATCTACATTTTATTTTCTCAAACATCTGTAAAGTTACTCAGATCCTAAATCTAGGAAGGCTTTGTGTTTTACAATGGATCTTCTGGCTACATAGAAGCACAGAAAAACAAACACAATAAAGTAGTTATAGCTTTGTTTGTTTGGTTAAATCAGCTGAAAGCATTGTTGACTCAACAGTAAAATCCATTTCTTGATGTTTCTTGGCTGTATTGACTCTTGTCAGTTCTTCGTCAGCTCCTTCATCATTTCCTCCTTCCTGTCTCCTTCAGTTTCTTATCTAAAACCTTCCAAAAATAATTATTGTAAAAGCTGGGGAGACATGATGACCCTTCTTATTGGAAAGAAACGAATCTTTCAGACTCACGCTCAGCCCATTCTTGCAGCACCCACAGATGTATGAGCATGCCTTGGTGCTTAGGCATGCAGAACAGATATTGCATTTCATATGTTTTCCCAATTTATTATCCATAATAGTATCATCTCTGCAGTTCAGTGATGCTTGGGGAATGGCTAAGCCATTGTCCCCAGCAAGCTGATGCACAGAAATGGGCTATTGAGTCAACTTTGAATCATCTCAGAAGAGAAGTTTATAAATGCTGTTTGTGTATTTTCATACAAGGCTGTCAAGTTCAATTTGCCTTAGGAAAGGCTATCTCCTTGGCCCAGTCCATTTCCCTACCTGGAATGCTTTGAGTTCGTGCGTGCCCATCCTGTTGTAGTAATATTTTGTTTGTTATCTAACAAATAAAGCTTGCCTGGAGATCAGAGTGCAGAGCTAAGCTATTTAGCCATAGAGGCCAGGCAGTGGTGGCACACACCTTTAATCCCAGCACTGGGGAGACAGGGGCAAATGGATCTCTGTGAGTTCAAGACCACATGCTCTACACAAGATTGACTATTTCTAAAAGAGAAACAGCTCACACAAAGGTGATTCCCAGCACTTGGGATCCCACTTCTTTAATCCCAGCACTAGGGAGCTGGGGACAAGAGTGATACGATTGGGTGGAGGGAGGAATATAAGGCGGAAGAGACAGGAGCTCAGATGCAGTCTGAGGTTCTATAGAGGCAGCAGCAGTCTGAGGTTTTGTAAGGGACAGGATGGCCCCTTCGGTCTGAGCATTGGTAGAGGTAAGAACTCTCTAGTGGTGGCTGCTCTGCTTCTCTGATTCTTCAGCTCTCATCCCCTCATACCTGACTCCAGGTTTTTATCGTTAAGGTCAATTAGAATTTGTGCTACACCCTATGAGGCACGGCTCAGTTTCACACGGTCTACGCAGTGTCCCTCGACCAGTCCCCTTTGGTGTGGAAGCTCTTTCTTTAAACATCTAAGCACCGCTGACTGGCATCATCATTTGCTATCAGTGGCATCTGTTGAGCAGAGTCGTCACATGAATGTCACGTCTCCCAGCTGCACATTCACTGAGGGCAGGAGTGGAGCTTAGGAGCCTCTTCTAACCCTGTAGAGGTGAGGCTGTGGCCCTTCACAGGGTACTTTTCCAGAATATTGCCAAGATGATCCCTAGAATAGCCTGACTGCTTTGGGAGCTCCACTCGCTCTTGCGATGGGGCCATGGAACATGGGATCGAGAAATAAGAAAAGAAAAATGAATCCTAAATCAAGAAGACAGGTGTGAATCAAGTTGGGGTGGAAGGGGAAAGCTCTTGAAGAGGCAGTCCCCGGGTGCGGGGCTCTAACTCCTCCCGTGGCGCTGTTCTGTTCGTCTTCCGTGTCCGGCCTCCAGCCAGCCCTGCGTATCTCCATCTCAAGAATGTCTGGTGACTTCACTCTGTCCACTTTTCTAGGTACAACAAGGTGCAGTAGGGTGGAGTCAGGCTCTGTGACATCACTCTGTGTCCACCCTCTTATTGAGCGCACGCTGGGGCCTCACTCTCAGTGCTTTTTCTTGGCACTGACGGCTCTCCCCGATTTTCATCCTCCCGGAGCGGCTCCAGATCTGGGCGATGACGATGGTGGACCGGGACCAAATGTCTTGTCACTGTGTTGTCAGCCTTTTTGAAAGCAGAGGATAGGCCTGATTCACGATGCAGGACAGTCTCTGCTGGGTGGGTCGTGACTGCTCAAAGATGCTAAGGACCTCTAGGGGGCGATATTGTTCCATCCACATGTTTCTCTGCATGTATTTCAAGGCTTGGCTCTAAACTTGCCAAACTATAATGCATTTGTAGTTTCCATTACTAACTTACTTAAAAGGTAAAAGAAATAGGGAGGGATGGTATGAAAATACTAAAGGAAGTGATTACCATAAAATATGAAAATGGCCACTATTTAGTGTGATCTTTAGACCATTCTTCTCTCCTCCCTTTTTAAAATTGTAGATTCTTTCCCTATACGTTATATCCTGATTGTAGGTTCTCCTCCCTCTACTCCTAGCTACTCTGCACCTCCCGTCCCCTCCAGATCCACTTCCTTTCTGTCTCTCCTTAGAAAAGAACAGGCTTTTAATAAATAACAACCAACCTGACAAAATAAAAGATAGTAAGATAAAGCAAAAACCAGCATCTAGAAGTTGGAAGAGTCCCAAGAACTGGACTCACACTCAGAGGTTCCATAAAAAACACTAAGCTGAAAGCTATAATATCCATGCAGAGGACCTGGTCCAGAACCACGTAGGCCCTGTGTTTGCTGCATCTGTCTCTGTGAGATCATAAACACCTAGTTTAGTCGATTTGGAGGACCTTGCTCTCCTGATGTCCTTCTCCTCTGATTCTTACGTTCTTTTTCTGTCTCTTCAGGTTTGAAGAGGAGCTCTGAGGGGAGGGATTTGATTTAAAACAAAACAAAACAAAACTCACATTTAGACTCTGAGTAATGTCTGTAGTTGAACGGTCTTGTACCACCAACCCCCAAATCATGACACAGAGACTTATTATTAATTTTGAAAGCTTGGCCTTTAGCTTGTGCGTGTTTCCAACTAGCTCTTAGACCTTAAATTAACCTGCTTTTGTTAACCTACATTCTGCCATGTGGCTCATTACCTCTTTTCCATAATGTACGTCTGCCTCTCTCTGTCTCTCTCTGGTGTTTCTCTCAGATGCCTAGATTCATCGGGAGTTCCTCTCTTTCCCTGGAAGACCTGCCCATTCTCTCCTGCATAGCTACTGACTGTTTTCTTTATTAGACTAATCACAAGGACACATCTTCACACAGTGTAAACAAATATCCTGCACCAAATGTCTGGTTGTGGGATGTCTGGCTGTGGGTCTTTGTATCTGCTTCCATCTGCTGATGGAGGACGCCTCTCTGATGAGGACTAAGTAAGGCATTGATCTATGAATATAGCAGAATATTAATAGGAGTCATTTTATTGATTTTTTTCTTTTTAGACATGTAGTGCTTGGTTTTACTCTAGATCTTTGGGCTATCTAGTTCCTGGTTCTTGGTTGTCATGGCATTGTTAGGTGTGGGCTCTATTTCAGAGAGTGGCCTTCAGTCGAATCAGATATTGGTTGACTACTACCACAAGTGCTGTGCCACCATTGCCCTGGCATATTTTCCAAGTAGGACAGATTGTAGGTCAAGGGTTTTGTGGCTGGGTTGGTGTTTCCGTTTTTCTTTTGGCAGCCTGCTGAGTGCCTTTCTGCACTAAAGAGGCATAGAGGTGAAGGCTCCATGTAGGCACCAGCTCAACTTCTCCGTGGTCGGTGAGTTGTGTGGGTGTTGTTCTCAGCAGCAGAGCACAGCTGCCAGTTTGCAGAGAGCAACCTATTGTTTTAACAGCTGCCTGGGTTGTTTGAAGATTTCCATGGGACCCCCTTGGCCAACAATTCAATTGAATGCAACCCAGTCTGGCTCCTGGAAGCCCCATTTGGTGACAAGAGATGGCCAGTTGAGACTCTGAATCCCCCTTCTTAGGAGACCTCATTAGGATCCCCTCGTATATTTTAGAAAGCTTCCACTGCACTATCCACATCATCCAGCAAATGCCCTCAATTCTGTCTTTCCTCATACTCTCTTTCTCTACCTCCTCTCTCCTCCCCCTTGGTGGAAGTTTGAATGTATTCACCCTCAGATGCTCATAGAGTATTGCTATTAAGAGGTGTGACTTTGTTGGGGGAGGCTTGATGATGTATGCCTTTAATCCAGACCTTGAGACTGGAGGGTACACCTTTAATCTGGGCCACACCTTCGGCTGGAAGTGTACCACTGTGTGGCAGACTTTGAGGTCTTTTTCTCAAGTTTCCCTGAGTGTGACAGTCAGTCAACTTCCTGTTGCCTGTAAGGTGAAGGGCACATGGCTATTTCTCCAGCGCTACACCTGCTTATATGCTTCCCACCATGCTGGACTGAACCTCTGAACTGGGAGCGAGCCATCACAATTAAACATTTCCTTTATAAGAGTCGTCATGGTCATGGTGTCTCTTCACAGCAGCAGAAACCCCAAGACACCCTTTCCATCTGATCGTCCCACTCCTGTCCCCACACCCCCAGTCCACCCAGAGATTTCCCCCTCACAGAGAAGTCCATGTTTAATTGGATTATTTGGTTTTTTTTATAACTAGTTTTTTGAGTTCTTTATATATTTTTGATATTAGCCCTCTGTCAGATGTGAAGTTGGATAAAGATCTTTTCCCACTCTATGGGCTGCTACTTTGTTCAGTTGATGACTTCCTTGGCCTTACAGAAACTTTTCAGTTTCATGAGGTCTCATTTATTAATTGTTAATCTTATTGACCGTGTTAATTGTATTCTGTTCAGAAAGTCTTCTCCTGAGCCACTGAGTTCAAGGATATTCTACATTTTCTCTTCTATCACATTAAGTCTATCTGGGTTTATGTTGGGGTCCTTGATCTACTTGGACTTGAGTTTTGTGCAGGGTGATAAGTATGGATCTACTTGTATTTTTCTACATGCTGACATATGGTTAGATAAGCTTTCTTTTTTCCAGTGTGATTATTGGCTTCTATATCAGAAATCTGATGTATGTGTATGCGTGTGTGTTTATGTATGGACAATACCATGAGATTTGTATTACTATAACTCTATAGTACAACTTGAAATCAGAAATGGTGAGACTTCTCATAGTTCTTTTATTGTTCAAGATTGATTAAGCTATCCTAAGTTTTTCATATTTCATATGAAGTTGAGTATTGTTCTTTCAAGGTCTGTAAAGAATTGTGCTGGGATTTTAATGGGGTCTGTATTGAATCTGCAGATTGCTTTTGGTAGGATGGCCATTTTACTATGTCAATCTTCCAGTCCATGAGAAGAGAAGATCTTTCCATTTCTGATTTCTTCTTTAATTTCTGTCTTTGAAGACTTAAAGTTTTTATCATACAAATCTTTCACTTTCTTGGTTAGGGTTACCCCAAGTTATTTTATATTATTTGAGGCTATTGTAAAAGGTGTTGTTTCCCTGATTTCTTCCTAAGCCCACTTGTCATTTGTATATAAGAACACTACTGGTTTTTATGCATTAATGTTTGTATCTAGCCACTTTTGCTGAAAGCGTTTATCAGCTGTATGAGCTTCCCAGTAGAAATTTTAGGGTCCCTTAAAAATATACTATCATATCATCTGCAGATAATGACACTGTCTTCTTCCTTTCCAATTTGTGTCCCCTTGATGTCCTCCAGTTGTCATATTACTCTAGCTAAGACTTCAAGAACTATATTGAGTAGATATGGAGAGCATGTCTTGTCTTGGTCCTGATTTTAATGGAATTTCTTTTGAGTTTCTCTCCATTTAATTTGATGTCTGCTATAGGCTTGCTGTAAAATCGCCTGTATGTTTAGGCATGTTCCTTGTATCCCTAATCTCTCTGGTACTCTACCATAAGATGTGTCAGATTTTGCCAAAAGTCTTTTCTGCGTCTAATGAGATGATCATTTTTTTCTTTTAGTTTGTTTATATGGTGGATTACATTTATTGATATTCATACATTTATTGAATCATCCCTCTGTCTCTGGGATGAAGCCAACTTGATCATGGTGGATGATCTTTTTGATGTGTTCTTGGTTTGTAAGCATTTTATTGAGTATATTTTGCATCTATTTTCATAAGTGAAATTGGTCTGTAATTCTTTCTTTGTTGCGTTTTTATGTGTTTTGGGTATCAGGGTAAACTATGGCCTCATAGTATGAACTGGGCAATGTTCCTTCTGTTTTTTATTGCTAGAGAGCTGGGGGTGAGACTGGGGAAATTGGATCTCAGGAGCAAAAGAAGTGTTGTTAGACCATTTCTTTTTTTTCCTTCTTTCTTTTTCCTTCCTTCCTTCCTTTTTTCTCTCTTTCTTTCTTGTTTTTTTTTTAGAGTCAGGGATTCTCTGTGTAACAACACTCGCTGTCCTGGAACTCACTCTGTAGAACAGGCTGACTTCAAACTCAGAGATTTTCCTGCTTCTGCCTCCCAACTTCTGGGAATAAAGGCGTGTTTCCCCATGCCCAGTGGATAATTTCTTTCTTTTTTTTTTTTTTGGTTTTTCGAGACAGTGTTTCTCTGTGGCTTTGGAGCCTGTCCTGGATCTAGCTCTGTAGACCAGGCTGGTCTCGAACTCACAGAGATCCGCCTGCCTCTGCCTCCTGAGTGCTGGGATTAAAGGCATGCGCCGCCATCGCCCAGCCCCAGTGGATAATTTCTTAACCTTTTGTTATGTTGTTAGATAACTATAGCTCTCAATTTTAATGTTGTATAATTAAAATAGTGTAAGAGTTGAACACTGATTTGTAAACTTTTAAAAACATTCCTGTAGCAGCATCTTGGGTTTTAAGTATGAAAAAGAACTACCTCATTACTGTACAGAGCTACCAACTCACTAAAGAGAGAGATATGTATCTCAGAAGAATATACTCATGGAAAATATTCCAATAAGTGAAAAAAAGTAGTGTTATTGATTTAAATGCAGTGGAACTATTTCACATATGTCAGATCTCCCTCTCTTTTCCTGTTCCAGGCTCCTTGGTGATGAAGGAATGTTTAGCGCTATTACATGAGTGACCAGGTAAGATACAAGCTGGATATTGTGGTGGTTTGAAAGAAAATGGCCCCCATGGCTCATAGGGAGTAGCACTATTAGGAGGTGTGGTCTTGTTAGAGAAAGTATGTCACTGGGAGTGGGCTTTGAAGTTTCAGACGCTCAAGTAAGGCCTAGTGGCTCACTGTCTCTTCCTGCTGCCTGTGGGTCAAGATGTAGAACTCTCAACTTCTTTTCTAGCACCATGTCTGCCTGCATGCCACCATGCTTCCCACTGTGATGATATTGGACTAGACCTATAAACTGTAAGCCAGCCCAATTAAATGTTTTCCTTTATAAGAGTTGCTGAGGTCATGGTCTTTCTTCATAGTAATAGAATCCCGACTAAGACAGAAGTACAGATAACCACTTCATACCCAACTCTTAGGTAGAAAGTGGGTCCATCAAGAAAACACTTGACTGAGTCACTAAATATTTATGATTACTCTGTACTTAACAAGCATGGCACTGAATATGTGAAGGAGAATTGCACAGTTAAAATTCTGAGTCCCATGAAGTTTACATGCTGGGTGGGATAAGAGACGGCTGTTAAAAAATGAGAAATGGGTGATAGTGATGTATACCTGTAGTCCCAGATATCAGGGGAGCTGAGGCAGAACTACTTAAGCCTTGCTAGTTCAATCTAAGCTTGGTCAACATAAAGAAGTCCCCATCTCAAAATAAACAAACAAACGAGCAATGTTCTCTAAAGAGTTTAAATAGGACAGACTGCCCTAGATCTGAGGCTGTGAGGGCTTATGTGAAGAGGGGTTGTTTAAGTTGAGATCTGACTGACAGACAAGGAGGTAGCCTTAAGAGGTGAGGCAGAGGAAGGCAGCCCAGTAATGCAAATGCTGGAACAAACTGAAGAGGTTGGGGAAACAAGGAGCCTGGTCGCTGGAGTGTTATCAGGTAGGGGGAAGAGCAGAGATGAAGTCAGAAGAGTGAGGAAAGAGCCTGGTCAAGTGACAGTCTCACAGACCATCACAAGGAGCTTGGGTTTATTTCACTATGTTGAAAGACGGGGAAGATTTCACAGAGGAATGGCATGACTCCACATAGATTTTGAAATCACTCTGATTGCCTTTGAGGAGCAAACGTGGGAGCCGGGAGACCAGATGAGAGTTAGTCAGGAGGAGGCCAACTGTGACAAGGCCTGGACCAGGATTGCTGCAGTGCGAAGGAAGAAGGAAGATAGAGTTGTGAAAACTTTCAGAGATGGGTCTGTTGATTTTGAGGGATTTATTGGCTATATGTGGTGGTGATGGATCTAAAGGGAGACTCTTAGCATTTCCCTTTGAGCAGTTGGGGCATGAGATGGGGAGAATGAGGAGATCATGTTCCAGGGGAGAATTTTTGGTATTCAGTGAATAATGCCACTGGACAAGTGTTTGTGTGACTTCAGGCTGTCTCTCTTCAGCAGCTAGTGGGAGTGAATGGTTAAGCCAACAGGCATTACTCTGAGTAAGCTAGCCTACTCTAAAGTAGCTATACAGTTATACAGGAGAAACTCAACACTGGGTTTTGGGTCTATAGTCAATAACCTATCACAACAAAGATATCTGTACAGGAACATTCAGATAGACTAACTTCTCAAACTGCCGCTATTCCAAATGGATTGCCATTACTCACTGGACGTATAACTCTTCCCAGAGTTCTTAGATATTTTAAAAATATATTTAGAATTATTAGATGATGTAGGATGCCCTTCTATATGTTATGAATATTTGTTTCTCTCATTGGTTGATGAATAAACCTGTTTTAGCGAGTAGCTAGCAGAATAGAGCCAGGCAGAAGATCCAATCAAAGATACAGAGAGAAAGAAGACAGAGTCAGGGAGACACCAGGTAGTTGCCAAAGGAGTAACATGCCAGGACAACATCAGTAAGCCATGGCCATGTGGTGACACACAGATTAGTAGATATGGGTTAATTTAATTGTGAAAACTAGTCAGTAATATGCTTGAGCCATTGGTCAAACAATTACAATTATTATTAAGCCTCTGAGCAGTTACTTTATAATTGGCTGTGGGGACCCGGTGTGGGAAGTATTTTTATATATGTGTTGCTTTTATTGGTTAAAGAATAAAGAAGCTGCTTTTGGTCAGTGGCTTAACAGAATAAAGCCAGGCTAGAAGAGATATTTACAGAGAGAGGGGAAGTCAGAGAGATGCTATGGAGCCATCAGAGAAGGAAGACATAAGCAGCTTGGCAGAAACTTGCTGGTAGGCCATGAGCTTCATGGTAAAATATAAAATAATAAAGTGGGTTAATTTAATATATAAGAGCTTGATAGAAATATGCTAGAGTCATTGGGCAAGCAGTGTTTTAAATAATACAGTTTCTGTATGATAATTTCAGGTCTGAACTGCTGGGTTGTTGGGGAATGACCTAGCAGCCTCATATAACAGGGACAACAGGAGAAGAGAAACTGGTCCAGTGGGACCAGGCAAGATAGAGAAAAGTCTTCATTTATAGATGACACCCAATATGGGGCACGTATATCCATATAAAACCTGAGAAAAATTTTAAAAAGCAGGTTGCAGAACACATAGACAGAGTTGAGGACAGCTTCCTGGTTATGTCTTTCATGCAGGCAACAGTGCAGAGACACCGCAGCATTTGGGCATAGTGAATTCCGGCTGTAATACACAGAGGTATCTCTAAGCCATGTAATATGCTGTATGTTATATTTAGTTTTTACTCATAAAGAAAAAAAAAGGTTTATGGGCAGTGTGCTACAAGATGCTCGGTGGCAGCATGGACCTGCTGTTTCCCAGAGCTGGTGGTGAGCATACCTTGCCCACATTGGAAAGCTGGATGGGGCAAAGCTACATCCAGGGCCATCACCTTGGTCCTAACTATGCCCACTTAACATTTTAAATACCTTTATGGTTAAAAAAATTACAGATACACAATAAGAACAAATTCAGACAAAAAGACCTCTGAATGCGTCATAGTCTGTTTGATAAATATGCCTGGACATGAAAGAGAGAGGATAGAGGATAGAATGAGTCATAGATAAAAATAATAATGATTATAAACTGAAGTTCTTAAAGGAGAAATAGAGTAAAATTTATAATGGGCCATGTAAAGATCCAAAAATACATAGTCTAGATCATATATATTGTTGTGTTTTCTTTGACTTTTTTGACTGTTGATAGCTAACTGCTGAGAGACATTTGATTGTGAGAGCTGCTAAGCTAGTCCAACATATATATTTTAAAGGTATCTTGACTTCAAAATTTAAGTCTAAGGATATTTTGCTTTGAAAAAGAGCTTCTGCTTTTGTTTCCACAGAAGATGAGAAGCTGTGGATTCCTTCCAGGCTCATATGATTTGATTGAGCAAGAGTGTATGAAAAGCCTCCATGAACCCTAAAGATCCACAGATAGCAAGAAGCATTTTAGAGAAAATGATGTTCACATTCCCAATAGTTGTGAGGGGTATGGATGGCCTTTGGCTATTTGGCAGGTTATGGATGTTTGTTAAATTTAGGAAAACATATGAATATAGGATACAAAGACAACTATTAATGCCAGATATTTACCTTGACTTGGATTTTGATATGATACAAATTGAAAGTTAATTTTGTTACACTGTGTATATGTTCTTATTCTTGTTTAGAGGAATTTGTGTATTGATACAAATTTAAGGTCAATTTTATTATACTATATATATATATTTCTACTCTTGTTTAAGGTATTATGTTTATGCAGCTCACTTAAAAATATGGAGCTAAGAAATACAAATTAATAGTTACCTATAATAGTCAAACTTATAAAAATGTTAGGTTTTCTAGATATACAGAAATATATTTCAGATAGATAGGTAATCTTCAAACACTTTAAAGACCTACAGAGTATGACTTTAAAATGTTTTAAAAACTTAGATTTTTCTGCACTGTGAAACACATCTATTTTTGGCAATATCAATTGCTTCAAAGAGGATGATGGGCATCAAAGAAACTCATTATAAGGTTTGCCTTCAGTGTGGCAAGGCTAGCCATTTGGGCAAGAAAATGTTCTTGCTTGGACTGCTTGACTGTAATTCTATATAAACTAGACATACAGGACCCATGGCAAAGTGACTGCTGTTATTTATACTTATTTACATAAATTGAAAACAAGTATGTACCATAGATCCCAAACATCCATTTTAATGTTTCAGCATCCTTTAAATATAAATAAAAGAAGCTTTGGGTTTTCATAAAGAAATATACAAATGCATATATAGATGAAGTTCAAGAAAAGTTGCATGAGTAAGGACAAGGACATGCCACACTTGGGAAAAACATGCTTTTCCATAGAGCAGCCGAAGTAAACTCACTCCTATCCACTACACATGGGAGGATCATGTGAACACATTCCAAGAACAATTCTGTGCTTTGAAGGAACTGAAGTCACAAGACTCTTGTTTTCTTGCTCAGAGTTCTCATACAACACCATTTTTGGACTGTGCTTGGACACATCTTAAACCATAAATACATGTTTTTGTTTGCAGGGAATTATGAAGTTGGCCTGGTCTAGCTGCCTTGAGAGGTCATAGGTTCTTCAGGTTAAAGTCTATGACTCCTGGGGCACCGTGTGCCTTTCAGGTCCTGAGAAACTGAGGCACTCACTCAGGCAGTGAAGCATTCAGGCTGCCTTCTGATTCTCTGTGTTCCCTAGAAGTCAATAAAGCATCTAGAAACTTGGCTGGACCACTGATCTTAGACATTAATCTTGGGTACCTTGTGTAGCTTGTTTGGCAATTAGCGTTGTATTGATCCTGGCACTTGCCGTTATATTCTGCTTCTGATAAAGTTATAAAAGGTCTGATAGCTTGCAATAAACGTGTCACAGTCTCAGTCTTGTTTTGACCTTTCCAACCTGTGTCTTGTCAGAGGTTCATTTCTCACTGGCAATATCAGGTAAATTTGACTTCAATAAGTAAGTACTGGCATTTACATTTGCTTTTGTGTCAAGCATGGAGAATTTTGAGGTCATACATTTGCTCATACAGAAGTTCATCACGACCTTTGATCTCACTTGATGTGGGATGTCCTTCTGTATATGTGTTGCTTTTATTGGTTGATGAGTAAAGCTGTTTTGGTCAATGGCTTAACAGAGTAAAGCCAGGTGGGAAATCAGAACAAAGATATAGAGAGAAAGAAGGCAGAGCCAAGGAGACGCCATGAGGCAGCCCAAGAAACAAGAGGTAACAAACCACGAACCTCGTGGTAAAATATAAAATAATAGAAATGGGTTAATTTAAGATGTAAGAGTTAGTTAATAAGAAGCCTGAGGTAATAGGCCAAACAGTGTTGTAATTAATATAGTTGCTGCGTGATTATTTGCGTCTGGGTGGACGGGAGATGAAGGCACAGTTTCCTCTTATACTCCCTCACCTCCTTCTCATCACTGAGAGTGTTTTGTCAGTCATTAAGTGGACCCTCCCAGGAGAAAGGCTACCACAGGTTTGGTCTCTTTTTTCAGTAACCAGAGCTCTCCATTTTAGCAAGATCTTTGTATGTTGACGCCTGCAGGAAGAGGGTCACCTTCTCTGTAGAATGGAGGAGCCCCAGTTCTACTCCTGACAGGGTAGTGAAACCCTGAACCTCACGACACTTGTCCTTGTACTCCACAGCAAATCCCCAGGCAGAGGTAGCAGGACCCTGAACCTCACAACACTGCTCCTGCTCCTCCATGGCAAATACCCAGGCAGAGCCAGTGGAGGCATTGTCTGCACTCCCTGTTTTCCCCAGTGTTGTCTTCTAACCTGTCACGAAGATAAAGAACATAGCAGAGTGACACGGTGGTATAATCCGTTTGGAGCACAGAGATAAGCCAAGAAAAGTCCTCTTGCAGAATACACATTATTATACAACAATCCTTGAGAAAATGACCCAAGATAACCCAAATTATACTGACTTCCTGGCTCTCCGCTAACCAACCACTTCTCTCTGCCATCATTTCTCACGAGGCTTTCACTAAACCTGTGCCAGCCATCTCTTCTCCTTCTTTTGTCTCAAAGCAGATATACTTCTGCCTTGTGGCCTTCTCTTTTAGGGTCCTCTACCTAGAATATTCTTTCCTTAGTTCTGTGCAGCATATTCCTTTGCCTCCTTTAAGTCTTGACTCCATATCACACACATACCTTGTCCACTAACAAGAAATTTATAATTACATACTTTTATAGAATTTTTGATAGATTTGTTTATTTTTACTTCTTGACTGCATTTTTACAAAATGTTTTTGTGGAATATGTCACTACATACCCTATTTTAGGGGAAATACTTTCAGAATTCCTCGACAATATAAAATAGTAATAGAAAACATTTACTGAACAATTATTATGTACTTAACATGATAGTATGTTTTCACAGGAATGATCTCAGATAATCCTCAGGATATCCCAGTGAAGTCAATGCTTCCAGGCCTCCCATTCTGCAACAGCGTGAGTTATAGCCCAGTGAATTTATTTGACCTTCACACTGTCCTGGGAGTGAGGGCGAGGACTCAGAGTTTAAACTATCATTCATATTTTCAACTGCTGTCAGGTGTTTTAATACATAAGTTAAAACCCACTAGGAAAAATGTCACTTGTTAATGTCTCTGAATAATTGACCTAAGTGGGAGTAGGAATTACCAGTGGGCACCCAAAAGACATACACTAGTCATGCTGCGCCCCCTGGAAGATTCCTCTATGTTCAGTGTTTGGTGATGCATGCTATTGGATTAAACAAGTTCTTCATTCACTGACTCCAGTACCAAAAAATTTCATCTGGCCACCGTGGGGAAGAAGTAAACAAAAGCCAAATAAACTCCTCACATTCATATATACTTTAAGTCAAATTTCAGCTAGCTTGTGTCCATAGAATTTGAAATACTTAAAACCTCAGGTGGACACTGACTGCTTTCTTTTAATCCCAGCACTTGAGAGACAGAGGTAGGTGACTCTCTGCGAGTTTGAGGCGAGCCTCGTCTACTACACAGGATAAGTTCCAGAAAAGCCATGGCTACAGAAAGGGACCCCTGTCTCAAAAAGAAAAAAAACAATTAAAATACAAAAACCTATAAACATGACTATCACTTCTGGAAATGAAAGTAATCAGAGGAACTCACAAATTATTATGTATGGCGAAATTTCTCGAAGACTTATTTGCAGTGGTGACAGGGTGGAAAGAATGGAGAGGTGCAGCTCGGGAAAATCATTTAATGTTTTCTTGGTATGTCGTTACATCTGAATACAATAGTCATTCATAACGTCTTTAGTTCTTCAGGTGAGAGATGTCGGCATTATAGTGTCAAATTAGAAAAGTTTTAAGGCATGCTGGCATGTTCTTCATCATATAAAATAACACATAGGACATGACTTACGTGTGTTCTAGAGTAAAGCAGATGCAGTCAACATTGGAAGCAAACCTAAAGGCAGATAAAGAGAATGTCTGGTGGGGAGATCACCAGCAGTTTCTACTCTCTCTCCTTTATGGTTTTGCACTTTCCAAATTTCAACAATGCCCATCTATCATTTTTTTTCTAATAAAAACATTATTGTAAAACAAAAAGAATAAATGCACTCCTTTTCAGCCCCATTACTGAATCATAATGCAGTCTGGCTGATCCTCTGCCATCCGTCACGCTGTGGCAACCACAGACGTAGCCCTGGACTGCTCATTCTAATGTCTAAACATTGCAATGACTCTGGGCCCAGCCAGTGTGTTCAGATGGAACTGAAGCAGGAGGTTGGCTCAGACAGAATGGATTCCAGACTCTCAGTGATTCACGGTAATGGAAATGACTTTTATATTAATTGCCTTGGGGACAGATTCCTAGGACCTGGCTTGTACCATTTCCAAGAAAGATACATGAATTTCTTATTGATGATCTCAACTCTGTGCAAAGCATGACTGGGGAAAAATTATTTCTTTTTGAAAATCAAAAGAAAAGCACGTCATAAAGTTTTTACTCTTGAGGATAATGGGGAGAGATTTCACATAATGGGGAATCTTTTTAAAATAAAGATTATTAAATTCATATTTGTGTATGTTGTGAGTGTGGCTGCTACTGCACATATGTGAAGATATGTGTATATCTGCATATACTGCACATATGGTCAGAGGATTATTTACCAATAGATAAAATAAAGTTATATTCATCAATGTACATACATACATATATCTACATATAAATGGTCAGCTCAAAGGAATATCTGTGGAATTTGCATCCATAGAGCCAACCAACTATAAAAGGAAAATACACTGTCTTAGTTAGGGTTTCTGTTGTTACCTTGTTTCTGAGATACCATGACCACTTATAAAGGAAACCATGTAATTGGGGCTGACTTAGAATTTCAGAGGTTTAATCCATTGTCATCATGATGGGTGGCATGGAGGCAGACATGGTGCTGGAGAAGAAACTGAGTTTTACATCTTGATCCATAGGTAACAGGGAACCCACCTGCACAATGACACACTTCCGCCAATAAGACCCAACCTACTCCAAAAGACCACACCTCCTAATTGTGCTACTCCCTTCCTATGGGCCAAGCATTCAAACATATGAGTCTATGGGGGCCATTTCTAGTCAAACCACCATATACATTTTTTAATTAAAAAATTAATTAACCCTAACCCTAACTTTAACCTTAACAAAATAAAATTTTATTATAACATTTCCATCTTAGTTCATTCTCCTCCACATACCTCTCCCCTACCTTCTACTTGTACCATTTAGTTAGTGTCATTATCCCCGTCTCAATTTCTCACCCCCAACCAAAACAGAAAAAATGGAAGAAAAGGAGTCCAAGGGAAGACACAAGAAACAGACATAGATATAGAGACCCACTTGCTGGTACATCAGGAATTCCATAAAAATGCTAAATAGAAACCATAATATATACACAGAAGACCTGTAGGGTAAAAAGAGAGAACAAAAGATATATAAATAATATTTTAAAAATTAAAAAAATAAGATAAAAAAAGGAAAAGTCTGACATGACACTAACATCATAAGACAAGGCACCTCCAAAGATCCCATTGTGTTTGTTTCTGTTGGCCATTGGCTGCTGGGCATGCAGCCTGCCAGGCTTAGTTCCCAACTCCGGAAAAAGAAAAAAAGACAAAATCAAGAAAAGACCAAACAACAAAAGCAAAACAAAAAACAAAACAGGTGTGGGGGGTCCCTTTTTCCTTCAGGTCTGTTGGCCACCGGTCCACGAGGACAAATGGGCCGAAGTGGCAACAGAGAGCTTTGTACGGCCTGGGAACACGGTGGAAATAGCCTTCTGGGCCTCAGTGAGGCAGCTCAACTTTATTCCAGAGTATACAGGACATCTAGACGGTAGCTGGGGAATCACCTAATTTGCATTAAATGGCAGGCGCCTATCACATACCTGGATTAGTAGCAGCATGGCCCTATGAAAATAATATCGAAAGCAGGTCACCTAATTACCGTATGGGCAGCAAGGGAAGAGTGTTTGCAGGGAACTGTGTCAAGGGTCATCTTTGAGATAAGGCAGATGTCAGGGCCTACAGACTTCTCCAAATAAGGCCAGATAAAGAGCAGGAAGCCCTCAGTGGGGGGACTGTGTCCTCCCTATTGTGCCAGTTCAGAGGAGGGAACTGCCAAGCCATGGTAGACTGCAACCTCTGACCTGTGAGGCCTTCCAACAAACAAGGGGCTCACAACTATTCCTATTGCATCTACACTGTGCTTGGTGTTCTAAGTAACCTAGCAACAATTTCAAGTATATGGGAGAGTGGAAACACTGCACAATTTAATATGTAGAACTTGATTTTCTTGAGTATTTTCTTTATATCAAAGGAGGGCTTAAAACGAATCTTTCAGAACACACACACACACACACACACACACACACACACACACACACACACTACATTTTGACATGTATTTCCCTTGTGCCAGGCAGTATGCCTTTAGAAAAGGACAGTCACAAGTTTCTTACATCTCGGTAGCAGAGACACGAAAGCATGAAAGCTGATGCCAAGTTACCCACGGCGAGAAAAGGATGGAAGTAAAGGGGGAGGTGGAGACTAGTTAGGTTTCTGCCCCTTAAGAGCCAAACCACCTTTGCGGGGATGAAACATTCCTTTGCTTACTTGGTGAGTCAGCAGCTCATGTAGCCCAGGCTGGTCTCAAAAGATAAACAGCCGAGAATCTTGAATTATTGATCTTCTTGCCTTTACGTCTTAAGTCTTGTGATTCCTGGCATGTGCCACCACACCTGGCTAAAAGGCTTTTTTTGTTTTTTGTTTTATAGAGATAGGGTTTTTCAGTGTGACTTTGGTGCCTGCCCTGTAACTAGCTCTTGTAGATCAGGCTGGCCTTGAACTCATAGAGATCCGCCTGTCTCTGCCTTCCACCCGGCTTTAAAAGGCACTTTAAACACTACTCCTATATACACAAAATCCTCAACTCTGCAGAAGGTTGGGATGAGGTAGATCTGTATTCTAACACGGAATTGGGAGTAGTCCCCAGCACCCACACCAGCGCATGTTAAATCAGGCCCCAAGTTATCCATGACACGACTTACTTCCTTGTTCGTATAACCTACCTACAAAAATCACCTCATTTTCATATTCAGTGACAAATTTCGACGTTTCGATGGCTCTTAGGCTTTTAAGTGGGAATGAAGTGAGCTATCACATGTCTTCAGTTTGGCAGGGCTAGGGGGACAGTAATGAAATGGCATCTAAGTAAAGAGTGGTCCTTATTTTTACACCCAAAGGCAATCAGTAATGTGACCTATGCACTTTGTCATGACAATGGCACACAGCACATAAATTATTAATCCTACATAGCATTTGATTCATTTCAATCATTTCTGTCTGCGATGGTATAATAAATTAGCAAGAAGTCTGCCAATTTTTGATGTACTCACAAAACGTGAAAACTGTGTATAAATCAGCAAAGCTACTCCCGTATTATTTCTGTCATCAACAAAAGAAATGACACTGTGGCAGTTGCTGGGTGTGTTTTTATGCAAAACTGATATGAGAGGCAGATTTTAAAGCACATAACTTTTTTTCTCAATATATGTAAGTCATTTTATTAAAAAAAATCCAGGACAGAAGAATGAAGTTTCAAAAGTTATTTATTTTGTCTCCTGGCATGGTGGAAATGGTAGGAAATAATGAACAGAATTGTGTGGTGGCCTGTTAAATTTCCAACTGTTCCACTGTGATACAAAGGAAATAGAATACATTCCCCATGTTCCCTCCCTCCCGCACACATACACAAATGTACTAAATATATAATAAAATGAATGTGACCTTTCTTGGATTTGCTTTGATGATTGGGTTTTATTAATTTTATTAGCAGATAGCTGATGGAGGAAGGCCATTGGTTAATTAAATAAAGAAGCTGCTTGCCCTGATAGGTTAGAACATAGGTGGGAGGAGTGAATGGAGCAGAATGCTGGGCGGAAGAGGAAGTGAGGTCAGACTCGACAGCTCTCCTCGAGGGGGCAGACGCCTCAGAGAGACACGATGCTCCACTCTTGTGGGCAGAGGCGAGAGCTCTGCTCTCTGAGGCACATGCGATGAAGCTGCGACCCAGGATGGACGTAGGCTAGAATCTCCCTGGTAAGCCACCTTGTGGGCTACAGCAGATGATTAGAAATGGGCTAAATTAATATGTGAGAATTAGCCTAGAAGAGGCTAGATAGATGGGCCAAGCAGTGCTTAAAAGAATACAGTGTCCGTGTAATTATTTCGGGTAAAGCTAGCCTTGTGGGCAGTGGGGTGCTGGGGACACAGCCCCGCCGCTCCTATTACAACAGATAGCTAATGTTTTGATGATTGGGTTTTATTAGCTATCTGCTAATAAAAATTATACTACCAGACACAGTACCTAGATGGGGAAGGGACATCACTGGGAGCTATGCCTTTGAAGGTTATACCTAGTGCCTGGCCCCTCCCTTTCTCTATGCTTTTTGGCTGCCATAAAGGATGCTGAGCTGTTCTACCCAGATCTCCATGGGATGAGGCTTCTGCCTCTGTCCCTGTGACCCAAACCCCAACTTTGAAATCGAGCAGCAGAGCAGTGACTGGAGGAACGAAAGAATAACAGCTTGTGCAAAACCCAAAGGGGGCTGTGGTTGCTGAAGAGAAATAGGAAACGCAGCAGAAACAGGGTTTCGGTTTCCTCGATACACTTGCCAAAGGTGAAAAGAGCAGCCCCTCACCACAGTGAAAATGGGTTTGCCCTGGAGACTGCTTTCCTCGGGATCCAGGAGGAGATGGGAGTCAGAGGCACTTGGCCCTCATGGCTCTTCGGCATCATAGACAACTTCCTTTGTGTTGCTGTCAAACTGGACATTCTTCAAACTCTATATTCACCATATACACACTTGTGGTTTGAATATGGAAAGTATCCCCAGGTGCACATGTTGAGTGCTTGTTCCCCAGCTGCTGTGCTATTTTGGGAGGAAGTGGTGATGTTAGGTGGCAGGGCCTAGCAGGAGGAGGGACAGCATCACTGGAGGCTTATACTTTGAAGGCTATAAGTGTTCCCCAGTTTCTTTCTTCTCTCTGCTTCCTGGCTGCTATGATGATTGTTGATCTATTCCACCCAACTCTCCCCATGGGACTGAAGCCTCTAAAACCATAAGCTAAAATAAATTATTATTTTA